>NC_037670.1:18240931-18241697 GCF_003255815.1 Theropithecus gelada
CTACCCCCCCACCCCCACCCCTTTTCTGTGTGGCAGATGGAAAACTGAAGGTATCTTTTCTTGGTTGCTTCCTGCCACCAATCAGACGTTTGCATAGAAGTGTAACTTTGTAACTTCACTTCAGCCTCTGACTGGCAACCAATCAGACTGATCGCAGGCCAAGTCTTTGTCAGCATAGAAGTGTAACTTTGTAATTTCACTTTAGCCTCTGACTAGTTGCTTTCCACAACCAATCATACACTTGCATAGGATGTAACCTTTGTAACTTCACTTCAGCCTCTGATTGGTTGCTTTCTACAACCAATCAGACTGTTTGCAGGTCACTACTTCATTTACATAGGGTGGAACACCAAGTAACCAAGGGGAAATCTCTAGAGGGTATCAAAACCCCTGAGAATTCTGTAAGGGATCTTGAGCACCTGTGCTCTGGCGACTCCCACCCTTTCATTTGCAATCAATCTCTGCTTTTGTTGCTCCATTCTTTCCTTGCTTTGTGTGCTTCATCCAATTCATTGTTCAAAACGCCAAGAACCTGGACACCCTCCACTGGTAACACCATCTCTAAAAAAATTAAACAGCGGCCGGGCGCGGTGGCTCAAGCCTGTAATCCCAGCACTTTGGGAGGCCGAGACGGGCGGATCACGAGGTCAGGAGATCGAGACCATCCTGGCTAACACGGTGAAACCCTGTCTCTACTAAACACATACAAAAAACTAGCCGGGCGAGGTGGCGGGCGCCTGTAGTCCCAGCTACTCGGGAGGCTGAG
>NC_037670.1:18241789-18259153 GCF_003255815.1 Theropithecus gelada
GGGCGACAGAGCAAGACTCCGTCTCAAAAAAAAAAAAAAAAAAAAATTAAACAGCAACAAAAAGCAACCAGCAAAAGTTTTTGTCTGGTAATCTTAACACCCACGTCATTGTGGGTTGACATATGTTGGTGTCATTTCCCTTGAGAATTAATCACATTTTCCTTGTTCTTTATATACCAAGTAAGTAAATCTTACACTGGGCCGGGCGCGGTGGCTCAAGCCTGTAATCCCAGCACTTTGGGAGGCCGAGACGGGCGGATCACGAGGTCAGGAGATCGAGACCATCCTGGCTAACACAGTGAAACCCCGTCTCTACTAAAAAATACAAAAAAAAAAACTTAGCCGGGCGAGGTGGCAGGCGCCTGTAGTCCCAGCTACTCGGGAGGCTGAGGCCGGAGAATGGCGTGAACCCGGAAGGCGGAGCTTGCAGTGAGCTGAGATCCGGCCACTGCACTCCAGCCTGGGTGACACAGCGAGACTCCGTCTCAAAAAAAAAAAAAAAAAAAAAAAAAAAAAAAAAAAATCTTACACTGGCCACTTTGATATGCTGTGACACTCTGGGTCCTGTTAAAATCCTTTGGAGGATGACGATTGTTTTTTCTTTTTGTTTTGTCAAGCATCATATCCTGTGAGTGTCAGAATGCAAGCTCTGTCCCACCTCCCAGGGGCCAAGATTTCACTCTCGGTTCTTTCTCAAAGCTGTTGGCTATGTTGCTTTGAATCACCCCACCATTCCCAGCTCAGGGTTGATTCATTCACAGAGTCAGGGGACCCCTGTCTCCAATTCTCTTCTTGCTGAGATTTCTACCACGTTCACCAACTCCCAAGAGCCCCCTTTACCAGTCCTCTGGTTACAAGGAAGGGATTTCTCTGGGAAC
This sequence comes from Theropithecus gelada, assembly GCF_003255815.1. Lineage (NCBI taxonomy): Eukaryota > Metazoa > Chordata > Mammalia > Primates > Cercopithecidae > Theropithecus > Theropithecus gelada. Next base: position 18,242,668 of record NC_037670.1, read on the forward strand.
TTTAACCGCCCACACTCCACCACAGTTTCAGGGGGGTTGCCCATGGTCTAAGCAGCAAGAGGAAACAACAGGAACTTCCCCAATGCTCTTTGGTCATAAGGCTCCTTTCTTCTAGTGTCTGTGGCCAGAAGATGTGTATTTCTCTTCAGGTTTGGGGTCCGTTCTGCCACCCTGGTGCAGTGCTATGATGGGACGCTCTTGGGAGAGGGCTGGGACAGATTTTAAAAGTGAAAAACCAAACCAAACAAAAAATCTGAATTCAATCCACATGCTTTGACTTGCAGGGTCTCTTTTCCTCTGGCCAGAAAAAAAGAACAGAATTTCTTTTGGATTTTTTTCTGTCCACACATATTGTGCAGTTCCACACAGAGGTCAGCCTGCAGTCTAAGCTGGGCGATGAAAGATGAAAAATGGAAAATCACTCACCAGCTTTTTCTTTGTATTTCAGTCTCATTCCCTAATTTACTTCCTACTGTTAACTTTTCCCAGTCCTCAGATAGTCTTTTTTGTGTTGTCCAGAGCTTTCCGTTGTCTTCAGTAAGAATGTAGGCTGGAGAGGACTTGCTCCATATTGTCCAGCATTGGAAGTCTCTTCTTCATTTTTGAAAGGTGTTTTACTGGGTGTGGAAATCTGGGTTTATAGTCTTGAAAGATGTCACTTCATTGTCTTCTGGCTTGCATAGTTTCTACTAACAAGTGTGTTGTACTTCTTATCCTTGTTCCTCTAGGTATAATGTGTCTTTTTTTTTTTTTTTTCCTATTTGCCTTCAAGATGTTTTCTTTGTCTTTGGTTTTAAGCAGCTGGATATGGTGTTTTATTTCTAAAAAAGATTTTTAATCCTGGCTATGGTTTTCTGAACTTGGATGTGTGATGTGGTGTCTTTCATTGTTCCTGAAAAAAATTTTGCCATTATTTTTTATTTATTCTCCCTCATTCTCTCTTCTTCTTCTGTTACTCCAATTACACATATGTTAGACCATTTGAAATTACTCCAGGGCTTTTGCTGGCACTTTTACTTCTGATGTTTTCATTTGTTTGTTTTCCATGTTTTCCTTATGTTTTTTAGCTTGGATAATTTCTGTGGACTTATCCGGAAGTTCACTGCTTCTTTTCTTGGCTGTATTGAGTCTACTCATGAGCCTGTTGGAGGTAGCCTTCCTCTCTAGCATTTTCACTGGACTCTTTCTTAGCATTTCAATCTCTGTGCTTAAGCTCGTCACCTTTCCATTCATGTTGTTTACCTTTTCCACTAGGACCTTTAACATAAATTCCTATCTGACAATCCCTGCATCTGAGTCATATCTGAATCTGGCTCTACTGATTTTTGTCTCCTGGTTGTGGTTTTTCTTTTCTTTTTTCTTTTTTTTTGTGTGTGTGCCTCATAATTGTTTACTGAAAGTCAGACATTGTATGAGACAACAGTATTTCTATCTGGAAATGGACATTCCCCATTAAGTTGTCATCATGGGGGTTTGAGTCAGTCAAGCTAGGAGTTGAGCTGGATTTGAGTTTTGCTGTTGCTGTGGTCACCTTGAGGGTAGCATGACCTTGAACTTAGGGCTGAGGATGGTTTGCTGCAGGACTTTTCTCAATGAGCCTGCTCTGCACCTTTACCTTAGGTCTTCTTTGCATGTCTGCCCTTGAGACAGGGCCTATTGCTGCCCCTCACTTGGGAGGGCTGCTCTTGCTTGTTTCTCTCTGCCCTGGTCCAGCTCAGTCTCAGGCAGGACTCACATCCTTGAGTTTCAGAGTGGGATTTTTTTTCCGTAATCCTGTTCCTTCACTGGAGATGGAAGACTTCCAAAGGGCTAAGCCTACACATGTTTCAACCCCTCCCTTAGAGGTGGAATTATTGTCTTGTTGTTTTCCCCAGCCACAACAGGTCCCTAGGTGACAGGATTTTCTGCTCCTCTCTCCCTGGCATCTTAAGGCATCTGTTCCATAGGGAAGAACTGTCTGGTGGGGTTTTTCCCCTTCCCCCCACCCACAGTGGTGGCTCCTCCCCTCCCAGGGCCTCTGCCATCACATATTGCTTCCTCTGGCCTCCCACTTGCTCCAGCCTTTCCTGTGAGTGCCCAGAGTGTGATGTGTGGAAGAGCCTCTAAGCAGGGGGCGAGCCTCCCTTGTGTCTCCAGTTCTTGGGGTTCTATATTTGCACAGAACCCACACTTGGTCTTCAGCAATTTTCTTTTTTTTTTTGAGACGGAGTCTCACTCTGTTGCCCAGGCTGGAGTGCAGTGGCCAGATCTCAGCTCACTGCAAGCTCCACCTCCTGGGTTTATGCCATTCTCCTGCCTCAGGCTCCCAAGTAGCTGGGACTACAGGCGCCCACCACCTCGCCCGGCTAGTTTTTTGTATTTTTTAGTAGAGACAGGGTTTCACCGTGTTAGCCAGGATGGTCTCGATCTCCTGACCTCGTGATTCGCCCGTCTCAGCCTCCCAAAGTGCTGGGATTACAGGCTTGAGCCACCGCGCCCGGCCCGGTCTTCAGCAATTTTCTAATAAGGTTGTCTGAATTCTTCTCGTCCACTTTTACAGCAGCTCCATCTTCCTCCTGTTCCTTGTAAAGGGTGAGCCAATCACCCTGTCTATCCTTGGATTTCAGGTTGGTTGATTACTCTGCAATTTCAGCTCCCTGATAGATTTAAGAACAGTGATGATTTTGTAGGTCATTCGGTATTTCTGTTTTTAGGGTAGGGGCAATGCTCTTCTCAGATTTCTACATTCTAGGCAGAACCTTACCCTTGTATGACTTTGCCTCAGCTCCCACATCTGTAAAATGGCACAATAATAGTAGCTACCTCCTATCATTAATACATATAAAGGTATAGGGGAATGCATTTCACATAAGTGCTATGTATTATCTTCCATTATTATTTTTATTGTTTATATCTCTTTTTTTTTTTTTTTTTTTTTTTGGAGACGGAGTCTCGCGCTGTCACCCGGGCTGGAGTGCAGTGGCCGGATCTCAGCTCACTGCAAGCTCCGCCTCCCGGGTTTGCGCCATTCTCCTGCCTCAGCCTCCCGAGTAGCTGGGACTACAGGCGCCCGCCACCTCACCCGGCTAGTTTTTTGTATTTTTTAGTAGAGACGGGGTTTCACTGTGTTAGCCAAGATGGTCTCGATCTCCTGACCTCATGATCCGCCCGTCTCGGCCTCCCAAAGTGCTGGGATTACAGGCTTGAGCCACCGCGCCCGGCCTGTTTATATCTCTTTTAATGAATTTGTTACATTGATTTTTGCTGTATTGCTTTTCTCCCAGTGGTTTGAAAGCTACTTCTAATTTTCTTCAGATTATCCTAATTTTGTTGTTGTTGTTGTTGTTGAGACAAAGTCTTGCTCTGGTGGCCCAGGCTGGAGTGCAGTGGCACAATCTAGGCTCACTGATACCTCCACCTCCTGGGTTCAAGCGATTCTCCTGCCTCACCCTCCTGAGTAGCTGGGATTACAGACGCCCGCCACCATGCCTGGCTAATTTTTGTATTTTTAGTAGAGACAAGGTTTTACCATGTTGGCCAGGTGGTAAATTTTTTCTTTATAAACCACTTTTTCATTGAAATGAAACATACATACAGAAAAGTGCATACATAACTTGAGCATTTTTATATGTGTTTAAACTCCCATTATTCTATCAACAAATATTAATATCTTTATCTATGTTTTTACCTTGAACCAGACAAGAACTGTAGTATGCTTGTACTTCCCTTCTTCCTGTCTCCCTCTCTTCCATCTACCCCTTCCATCTGTTGTGTTACAATCTGCTGGAATTTTAGTCCCAGATACTGTATTTTTTTTTTTACAGTATGCAGCACAAAGTATTTAGTATTAAAAATGACTTTTGCTGGTTTCTTTGCTCACTTTTTTTTTTTCCAGCCAGGAAACTCTGAGAGAACTCATCAATCACACTGTAGTTTAAAGACAGTGATGTTCCTGGAGTTAGGTTCCAGATGTTTCTGGAGTTGTGCAGTGCACAGTCCACTCAACAGCACACACTGATCCTGCTTGAATGTCTCTATCATCAGTTCCATTTGCCTTTTGCTGCAGTGAATCCATGATGATTCTTTCAATGAGGATCCGTGGATGGAAAACCCAGTAAGTATTTGCATTTCTGAAAATATCTTAAACTTGTCTGTCCTCCCCTTTACCACTTTTTAGACACAGCAGGAACCCTAGAACACTTTAATTCCTCCCGCCTTGTGCTATCATTATCACTTACTCTAATTCCACATCTATTTAGAGCTCCAGAAGACATTATTATTGTTGTTCTATGCAGTCAGTGTCCATTTAGATTTATCCAGATGTGCAGACTTTTTAAATTGTTCTTCATTCCTTCCTGTACTTCATACTTCCATCTGGGACCACTTTCCCTCTGCTGAATAAATCCTTTTAGTATTTATTTTAGTGTATGCTTTCTGGCAGTTAATTCTGCAAACCAAAAAGTGTCTGAGACAGGTCTCAATCAATTTAGAAGTTTATTTTGCCAAGGTTAAGAACAATTCCTGGGAGAAAAAAGCATGGAATCACAGAAACAGTCTGTGGTCTGTGCCTTTCTCCAAAGATGACTCTGAGGGCTTCAGTATTTAAAGAGGAAAAGTGGGCTAGAGGGGAAAGAGGAAGGATGTAGTCACATGACTGAATGTACTTGGTGCAAGAGAAAAGGAGTCAGTGGGGAGGAGTCAATTGTGTATTCATCTTACCCCCAGCAAATTGGCACTTTCCATAAGATAAGGTGAACTTAGAGCAGCTACTTGTGGAGATGCTTAACCTTTTATCTCTAGCTATCTGCTTAGGAACCAAAGGAAAGGCAGCTTCTTGCATGACTCAGTTTTCAGCTTGTTTTTTTCCTTTTGGCAGAGTGAATTGGGGTCCCAAGTTTTTATTTGCCTTTCACATTTCTCTATGATTTGCTTTTTCTGAAATATCTTTATTTCACTTCTGCCTTTATATCATGTTTTCATTCGGTATAAAATTCTATGTAGATAGCTGTTTTCTTTCAGCACTTTGAAGATGTTAATTCCATTGTCACTGGGCTTCCATGTTTCTGTTGCAAAGTCAGGTGTAAGTCCTTTAGTTTCTCCTTTATATGTCGAGCTTCTATTCTCTTTGTCTCTGGTTTTCAGCAGGTTTAGTATGTATCCACTTGTTTTTTTAATCTATTCTGATTGAGGCTGATAGTATATTTGTAATCTGTGTTTTTTTTTTTTTTTTTTTTGAGACGGAGTCTCACGCTGTCGCCCAGGCTGGAGTGCAGTGGCGCGATCTCAGCTCACTGCAAGCTCCGTCTCCCGGGTTCACGCCATTCTCCTGCCTCAGCCTCCTGAGTAGCTGGGACTACAGGCGCCCGCCACCGCGCCCAGCTAATTTTTTGTATTTTTAGTAGAGACGGGGTTTCACCGTAGTCTCGATCTCCTGACCTTGTGATCCGCCCGCCTCGGCCTCCCAAAGTGCTGGGATTACAGGCGTGAGCCACCACGCCTGGCTGTAATCTGTGTTTTGTACCTTTGATCTTTTTTTTTTTTTTGAGACAGAGTCTTGCTCTGTTGCCCATGCTGAAGTGCAATGGCGTGATCTCAGCTCACTGCAACTTCCGTCTCCTGGGTTCAAGCAATTACAGGTGCCTGCCACCACGCCTGGCTAATTTTTTGTATTTTTAGTAAAGATGGGGTTTCACCATGTTGGCCAGGCTGGTCTTGAACTCCTGACCTCAGGTGATCCACCCACCTTGGCCTCCCAAAATGCTGGGATTACACTGCATCCAGCCTGAATATTTTCTTCTGACTTGTCTTTCAGTTCATTAATCATCTCTTTCACTGTGTCTAATCTGTTTCAAACCCATCCATTGAATTTATAACTTCAGTTATTGTATTTTTAAAAATTTCCATTAAATGCTTTTTTATACACCCCACTTCTCTGCTGAACATTTCCATCTCATAATCTATTTTCTTGAACATGTTAATCACATTACCTTAAAGTCTATGTATGATAATGTCAATATCCTGTTAACATAATAATCCCATGGGATTATTCCTACTATGTTTATATATATATTTTTTGGTTCTGGATTATTTGTCTCCTGCTTTTCTTTGTAAACTTTAAATCTGGATATTGTATATGGAAATATTTTAGTTAATTTGAGACCCTGGATGATGCTATTTTCCTCTGCATATTTCCTTTTGCTCAGGCTGGCTGTGGGAAAGAGGGCAGATCAGCTTAGTCTGGGATTGAGCCCTTTGGAAGCTTGGTTTCAGACTTTGAGAGGAAGGATCTACTCACCCCTCAGCCTTCCTCCCCTATTGCAGCCCTCAGTGCTCTCAGCTGAAGGTCTGGGTCACTCATCAGAGTCTCCCTATCTTGTGGGCTGTCACCAGTTATTGTCTCCCCAACCCTAGAAAATGCAAAAGCTATGCTCAATGTGTCAACTTCTTTCCACTGCATATGTGAGACTGAATTGTGTCCCCCCAGCATTCACATGTTGAAGCCCTGACCTCCAATGTGATTTCATTTGGAGACAGGACCTTTAAAGAGGTGATTAAGGTTAACTGAGGTGATAAGGGTAGGGCCCTAATCCCAGAGGACTGGTGTCCTTGTAAAAGGAGGAAGATACACCAGAGATCTCTCCCTCTCTGCACACACAGTGGAAAGGCCATTGTGAGAACATGCCAAGTTGGCGGCATACAAGCTGGGAGGAGAGGCTTCACGACACCAACCCTGATGGCTCACTGATTTTGGGCTTCCAGTCTCTAAAACTGTCTGGAGGCTGGGAAATAACTATCCATGATTTAAGCTGCCCAGTCTGTATTTTTTTTTTTTTTTTTTTGAGATGGAGTTTCACTTTTGTTGCCCAGGCTGGAGTGCAATGGTGTGATCTCAGTTCACCACAACCTCCACCTCCCAAGTTCAAGTGATTCTCCTGCCTCAGCCTCCCAAGTAGCTGGGATTACAGGCATGCACCACCACGCCCGGCTGATTTTGTAATTTTAGTAGAGATGGGGTTTCCCCCACGTTGTTCAGGCTGGTCTCGAACTCCCAACCTCAGGTGATCTGCCTGGCTCAGCCTCTCAAAGTGCTGGGATTACAGGAGTGAGCCACCGCATCTGGCCCCAAGTCTGTATTTTTTTAATGGAAGTCTAGGCTAATACAGGATACTAATCACTAAGTGCCTCAAAGGAAAAAACACTTCCCTTTTTTTTGAGGTGGGGGAAGGTCTTTGCCCCTCACAGAAAGGCTTGTTTTGGTAGCTGATAGCCTTAAACAGATTTAAAAAATATTTTATACTGATTTTTGGGCTATTTTTGTTGGGTTTGTCTGAGGCAACCAGTCCTCCCTAACTGTAAGCAGAAATGTCTCTGAACGCCTCAGGGATTTCTCCTCACATACCACGCATCTGTTTCTGTCTTATTTCACTCAGTCATTTGATACTCAGGGGCCCTTTCCATTTATGGAGTCAAATATTTCTTTAGTTCAGATAAATTTCTTATTTTTATTTTTTCTTTGAGATAGGGTCTTGCCCTGTCACCCAGGCTGGAGTGCAGTGGTACTACCTTGGCTCACTGCAGCTTCTGCCTCCTGAGTTCAAGCTGATTCTCCAGCCTCAGCCTCCCAAAGAGCTGGAATTATAGGCACGCACAACCACACCGGCTAATTTTTGTATTTTTAGTAGAGAGGGTTTTCACCATGTTGACCAGGCTGGTCTCGAACTCCTGACCTTGTGATCTGCCAGCCTCAGCCTCCCAAAGTCCTGGGATTACAGGCGTGAGCCACCGAGCCCAGCCCCGACCTTTCCTCTCTTAACTTCTCCGTCATGGGAGAGTCCTGTGACTTTGTCTCGCAGTTCTTTGCGTCCTCAGCCAGGACCCCTCTCCTAGTCAGCATGTGGGTCAAGCTTTCATGTCAGCAATGCTGTTACTCATTTGCCAGTTCCCTGCCTTCTCATGAGTCTTCTTGTTGGGACCATTGCCAGGTGTGGTGACCCTCCAAAGGGGCTCTGGTTCCTCTGGTAGGCCCTGGTTTTTCTTGAGCTCTGGTTCCTCCATCCATTGGATCCTCTTTGGCTGTGTCCTTCAGAAACCTCTTGGCACTCGGTCCACCAGCGGTGTCCTTTATGTCCCCACAGCTGCAACGGAGCCTTTTTGCATCTTTGCTGTCACATGAAGGATTCGGGGCAGGTCAGAGTGTGGGAGACAGATACAGCATGAATTGAATTGAGACCACCATTGTCTTATAGCCTGGCTTTGTAAAACCTAATGTCATCTGAGCATCTTTTTCCGTTACCCATGACTGTAGTCATGCATCACTTCGTGATACAGCACCTGGCTTAATTTCTAGTGGTAACACATTTGGGTTCTGTGTCTCATGATTTCTAAGCTGCGTGTTTCTCACTTCTACAACACTGAAGCGGGCTGCCCTCATCCACAGCCTGCAGTTAGTGTGCCTGTGCAACCAACGGTCCTGCTGTTTTATGATTAACGGTGTCTTGGAGTTGATAACTCTCTGAACCCTCCCTGCCCTAGGGCACTTCCCCGCCAGCAATCTGAGGGCTCTGAGGGCTCTGAGGCCCTGCGCCCCCGGGGAAGGGGCTGGTTGTGGAGCCCCCTCCCAGGACAGTCTGAGCTGGCCACCCACCTCCACATCTTCTGCTGAGGCCCCAGGCTCCAGGTTCCCGAAGGAAGGGACCACACCATATGACCTGCCTGGAACCCAGGCTGACTCTCTGACCCTCTCCCTGAGAGACTTCAGCAGCCTTCCCGCTCCTAAGTGGGGGCTCTAGCCAAGAAAGTGAATTTTTGAGTCGAAGACGGTTTGTGAAGTTATGGTCCATGAAGACTTGTCTCCATGGCTTTGTGACGTTGCTCAGTTGGCTGGGCCTTACCCAGGCAGGAGAGAAACGGCTCAGACCCTTAGGTTCAAATCCAAGCCCTGCCATTTCCCAGCTGAGCCTGTTAGGTGCGGCCTCCCCCACCTTCTGCCGGGCTCACCTTCAGGTGAGACCCCCGCCACACCCCGGCTGGCACCACCCTGGCACTCCTGAGGGACGCAGGGGTGTCCGCCCTCATGTCTGTTCCATCCGAGGCCCTGGGATCACAGACAGGGAGGCCGAGGCTGGCCGGGCATCCCAGGAATGGCGCCCGCAAGTCTCAGGAGGCCGTCCGGCCGGCCCAGCGCTCCAGCGCGTTTCCCGCGTCCACGCGGTCCCCGTTCCGCCGGCACTGGCGGCGTCCAGCCTGGGTTTGCCCACGCTCGGCGACGGGCTGCCTGGCCCAGCTCGACGCCGCTCACCAGTGCTGACCTGGGGGTGGTGTCACCTCCCAGTGCCTCAGTTTCTTCACAGGAAAAACGGGTCTTCTTGAGGACGGGTGTGGAGGGCCCGGGGCAGCCCCGTAGGAGCGTTGGCCGAAGGAGCCCGGCCTGCGGCTGACAGGAACCCTCGGCTGCAGGGAAGCGCATGGCGCCCCCAACCGTCTAGGTGCTGGCCCGATTCGCGCGGCCTCCGCGGACGGGACCCCGCGGGCCGCCTCCTCCGCTCTGTCCGCGGCTCCCGAGAGGGAACATCACCCCCAGAGGCTTCCCTCCTCCGCCCCAGGTCCCCGCGCCCCCGGCCTCACTTCCTGGCGCCCCAGGAACGCGGCCCGCAGGAAAGGACTCGGGGCCCGGGCCGGACCCGGGCGGGGAGGCGGCAGGGGTCCCCAGGGCCCGGAGTCCCCGTACGCGCTCCTAGCCCGCCCACCACAGCGCCCCAGGGCGTCCGCACCCGCCAGGGTCGCGCGGGACCCGCCCCGTGACGCATCTCCAACCGCCCGGAGCCGCGGCCCGGCCAGCGCGCGCCCGACGCCCCGGGGAGCGCGCCTCGTGCACGCGCGCAGCCACGTGACCCCGTGCCGGCCAACGGGTGCGCCGGGATTTGGGGGATAAAGCGCGGCCCCGCGCACAGTTGCGGCGGGAGAGCGGCGGGGCCGAGAGCGTGACTCGCCTGCTCCGCGCTGTTTCCCCCGCGCCGCCTGCCCGCGCCGCCCGCGCAGCCATGTCCGAGGAGAAGCCCAAGGTAAGCGCGGCGCCCCCGCCCGCACGCGCGGCCATCGCGGGCGTCCCGGGCGCCTCCGCCGCCGCGCGCCACTCTCGCGGCCATAGAAGACCGTGGCTTCCACTGGGACCCGCGCCCAGGCCTGCGGCGCCGCCCGCGCTCCCGCCCCTCCCCCGCTCCCGTCCGGCCGCGCCGCTCCCCTCCCCCGCCCGGCGGCACTCGGCGGCGCGCCCCGCCTCCAGCCCGGCTCCGCCCCCAGTCCGACTCCACCCCCAGTCTGACTCCGCCCCAGCCCGACACCGCCCCCAGCCCGACTCCGCCCCGTGCCCCTACTCCGCCTCTCTTTGCCCCCTATAGCGCCCCGCCCCCCCGTCCCCTGTAGCGCCCTGCCCCTAAGTGGGTCCGCCCAAGATGGGCCCCTCCCCGAAGCGCGCTGTGCCGCGAGCTCCGTCCCCGCCGGGCCTGGCCACGCCCCAGCTCCACGCCCATCTCCTCCCTAGCTGGGAAGGCGCGCGCCTAGCGCCTCCCAGACCGCCGGGTGTCGGGCCCTGCGCTGCTCCTGCCGAGCGCAGCACCCTCGGATCCCGCCCCGGCAGTGTCCCCGAGGCGTCTTTGCGTGATCCTCTCCTGAGTCATTGCTGGGCGGGGTCGCCTTCTCCCCCGGCATCGCCCTGCGTGCGGGGTCCTGTGTCAAGTGCACGGAGTCGGCTCAGGAATAAGCGTCTGGGGTTACCCCCGAGGGGCGCGCTCTGAGGGGCCTAGCCCCTGTGAGCAGCGCTGCCGTCCTTCCAGGGCGCCCATCGCGCCCCCGGTATTCACCCACTTCTCCACACCGCGTCCTGGCCGTCGCGTCCCCCAGTGTGCGCCCACCCCTCTCCTTCCTGTCTCCCCGGTCGTGCCCCCAGTGTGCACCCACCGCCTCTCCATCGCGTCCCCCGGTGTGCGCCTACCCCTCCCCATCGCATATCCCGGTGTGCGCCTACCCCTCCCCATCGCGTCCCCCGGTATGCGCCTACCCCTCCCCATCGCGTACCCCGTTGTGCGCCCACCCCCCCATCACACCGCCCATGGTGTGTGCCCACTCATCCCCATCATGCCCCAAGGTGTGCGCCCTCGCCTCCCCATCAGTCTCCCGGTGTGCATCCACCCCTTCCCATCATGCCCCCCGGTGTGCACCCACTCCTCCCCATCGCGTCCTTGGTGTGCGCCCACCCCTCCCTATTGCGTCGCCCTCCCCATCACACCCCCAGTGTGTGCCCACCCCTCCCCGTCGCGTCCCCCGGTGTGCGCCCACCCCTCTCCATCACACCCCCAGTGTGCGCCCACCCCTCCCCATCACCCCCAACGATGTGCGCCCACCCCTCCCCATCACACCCCCTATGGTGTGTGCCCACCTCTCCTCATCACGCCCCTTATGGTGTGTGCCCACCTCTCCCCATTGCGCCTCCCTTGCCATGCGCACCCACCCCTCCTTATCCAGCCTTGGATGTGCTTTAGTTTCCCCCATTGCCACACTGGGGTGTGCATCCTTCCAGTCTCAGTCCTGGGGTATGCACCCTTTATTCAGGTGCACTGGCCACTCCTTCTTGGGAGGGTTCTTAGTCGCGGTCTCCAGTGTTCATAAAAAGAGAACCTTTCGGAAGCCCTTGGTGTGCACTCTTGGCCTCTGTGTTACATCCTAGTGGAAGATGACTAGAGCTGAAGGCTCTGTAAGGATGCTGTCTCTGATACTGGCCTGGTCCTGGAGGTGACCACCCTCCCTTTACAGATGAGGGTGGAGGCTCAGTGCCAGACACTGGCGGAAACTGGGATGGAACCGTCCGGAACCATGGTTGCGGCCTCTGGAAGTCTGCACTCTGCTTGCTGTGGTCAGACTCCAAGGAAACCTCCCCTATCCAGATGGCATTTGGAGTGACCTTTGCTTTTTACATTTTGACTCCAGTGAAGTCAAAGTTCTCCCACTCAGGGGTTGTTTGAATATTTAAATACTTGTTAAAACTAGGCCAAATATAAATGTCCTTTCTTTATGTTTTCGTAGGTGGCTTCCTCTTAATGAAGAGTACATGTAATAAAATATGTATGATACTCATTTTCTCAGCAGTGTTTACACTTAGCTCTGCCATGTGGTCAACCTCAGGCTCCAATTCCGTTGAAAACACTTGTTGAATTCCAGAATGATTGAGTGGCTGCCACCTCACAGGCCCTGCTCCTGGTGGGTCCCCTCTGAGCCCATGTGGGAGCAGCTCTACCCTCTGGGGCTCTGAGGAAGGGGAAGAAGTGGACTCTGGGGCCCAGTGGTGCTGGAAAGAAGAGCTTTTGGGTCAGGCAGGAGAATGTTCTGACTTCCCTGGATAGCTGAGGCGGAGGATTGACTAGCAAACTGAGGCCCATGTTTTTAGGGCTTCATTTTTTTTTTTTTTTTTATTTTATTTTATTTTTTTTTTTTTGAGACGGAGTCTCGCTCTGCCGCCCAGGCTGGAGTGCAGTGGCCGGATCTCAGCTCACTGCAAGCTCCGCCTCCCGGGTTCATGCCATTCTCCTGCCTCAGCCTCCCGAGTAGCTGGGACTACAGGCGCCCGCCACCTCGCCCGGCTAGTTTTTTGTATTTTTTAGTAGAGACGGGGTTTCACCGTGTCAGCCAGGATGGTCTCGATCTCCTGACCTCGTGATCCGCCCGTCTCGGCCTCCCAAAGTGCTGGGATTACAGGCTTGAGCCACCGCGCCCGGCCAGGGCTTCATTTTTTAACTCACGAGTTCACTTGCTTATTAGGAATTTACCAGGGGTCTGGGACAGACCGACATTGCTGGTGTCTGTTTGGAGCAGAGGCACTGTGGCCGGCCCTGCCCTGCCCCAGCCTCTCCCGGGGCTGCAGCCATTACCCTGTGGGGACACGTGTGGGCCCTGCATCTGTGCCTTTGAACACACTCATATCTTCCTTCCCTAAAGAAGCCAGTGCATCCTCATGCTTGGGGAAGTGAAGGGGGCTCATGCAGGGGTCCCCACTTCCATCCCGCCTGGAACTGTTTGCATGCTCTTCCTTCCTAGGCCAGTTTTCCCTGCGCTGGAGGCCACATTCGGGATGGGGGGATGGGGGTGTGCCAGCTCACCACTCAGGCTGCTGCCAAGCCACCGGCGTCCCGGGAGTGGGCAAGGGTGTCTGACCCAAGACTGGAGTTGGGGAGTGAGTGCCGGCCCAGGACACGCACCTTCAGGTTCGCAGCTGGAGCCCCTCACTGCCAGGGCCCCTTGCCGGCCACTCTAGCTCCCTTGACAGAGCACCATACCTCCCCAGGGTCTCCAGGAAGCAAGCATGGGGGCAGTCCCCGGGTTCACCCTCAGGCGAGCCTTCTACATCCCACTCCCTGTATTTAGGCATCGCTGGGACAGTTGTCCCTCTCCCAGCCAGGGAAGGTAAGGAGAAGTGGAGAGAAAAGGCGTGTAACATACAGTGCTCCCTGCAGGCAGCAGCTCAGCATGGGGGGAAAGGGTACCAGGATGCTCCAGACTTGACTTTCAGAGTGAGCCGGAGGGCCCTGCCTCACTGCTTCACTCACAAATGACTTTATCCCAGCAGTGCAGGCCGGCCACAACTCCAAATGCATTTTCAGGCAATAAGACACCCCAGTTGTGCCATTGTTGAGTAGCTTCAGGCATGGCATGAATTAAAAAATAAGAAGTCCCACCTACTGCCGCTCAGATGGGACAGTTTGAAACTAGAAAGTACTCGGAAGTGGCTTCCCTCACATTTGCTGATGTCAGGGCAGCGAGAAGGAGGCTGGCTGCCTGCTGTGGGAAGTGGCCGTCCTCAGTTGGATTCCAGAAGTCACCACTTGAATGTCCCACAGGGTTTCTCTGAGTCACAAATGTTTTCTTCTGATTTTGGTTTCTTTCACTAATGCTATATAGCTGTGTGAGTTTTGGATATGTGTTTTTACTGATTTCATAAGAATTTTTTTAAAAAAGAGATGGGGTCTTGCTATGTTGCCCAGGCTGATCTCAAACTCCTGGGCTCAAGCCATCCTTCCATGTCAGCTTCCCAAAGTGCTGGGATAACAGGTGTGAGCCACCGTGCCCAGCCTACAAGAATAACTTTAAAATAAAGATGGATTTTCTCTGATTTTTCCCTAGACTTACTAAACAGGGTTTTTTCTTTGAATTAACAATGTCAGAGGACCGTAGACTTGCATTGTTTTACACATGGATGCTTAACAAGTGGAAGTTAAAAATAAATTCTGTGTAAAAATAAAACCATCACGAGTGACTCTGAATTGCTGGAGAATTTTAAGAATTAGGTTGATTTTAATGACTTTAGAAAGCCAACAATTACCTAAAGACTTGCCCTTTCAAGTCGTGGTAATTTTGAGATACAGTTTTGAGGCCAGTCTCCGGTATCTTCTGCAGGAGGGCGTGAAGACAGAGAACGACCACATCAACCTGAAGGTGGCCGGGCAGGACGGCTCCGTGGTGCAATTCAAGATCAAGAGGCACACGCCACTGAGCAAGCTGATGAAGGCCTACTGCGAGAGGCAGGTGCGGCGCCTCGCTCCCCCACGGGGCTTCCCCGTGTGCGCGCTGGTCCTGTGTGCGCCAGGCATCCCCAGAGCACGAGTGTCAGGGCTGGACCCAGATGTAGCCACTCGAGGTGCCCTCTTCATGGATGGGCAGGCGGGGGCTTGTGCTGTAAACCTGGCCTAGGCTGGGCTTGCTGACTGTGTCCCCCACGGCCTTTTATGAGGTGGAGGGACCTAGAGGCTCAGAGAAATGTGGTGGGTTTTTCTTCCTGATAAGGCGGCTGCCCAGGGTGCTGTGTTCTCCATGGGGTACTAACATCTGTGAAGTCTGTGACGCTGAAGGCTCCGGGGGGCCCTGCTCAGATCTGGCCATTTTGGGGCTGCAGGTGGCGTGTGCCCCATGCTGCTGTCACCCCGTCCTCACGTATGAGCTGGCGTGGCCCTGCAGAAACACTGCCCTCATCTGCAGTGTGGTTTTCCATTTTGTTAGGAAGGGCAAGAAAGCTCGTGATTCATTCCCCTGCTTCCTCAGTTTCAGGATAGTGAGCTGCCTCACTGGCAGTGCCCAGCTGGGTGGATGCCTTCCGGCTGCTATGTGTGACTTGGTGTGTGTGTGTGTGTCTGTTGTTCTTGGTAATGCTGTGGAGGACTCACCCTGGGCCAGGGGGTCCCTCTCTAGGCCACTGCTGTGGGCTTTGCCCGCCAGCTGCTGTCTGGCGTGTCGGGGGCCCGGCCCTGCAGCCAGGTGCCCTTCCCCAGGGAGCCCTGCTTGCCTGAGTGGGACCTAGAGGCTGCTTTTCTTCAGCTGCTCTGAAAATACAGCAACTCGTTGCCCTTTTACTCTTTTGCCTGTGGATTTTCAGTTACATTTCCTCCTCTTTCCCTCCCACTTTGGATACCCTGCTCATAGGGGCAGTCACTGGTGACCACCTTGCACTCTTTATTGACAGGCAGACCCTCTGACTTCCTTTCTTCGTGTTTGCTGATGGCAGATCTTATTTTCACCTGCGAAAGGTGAGACTGAGCTTCCAGACACGCAGGCTCTGGTCTTCCCAGCAGAGTGAGTGGCCTGGCGCCATGCAGGCCCCATGATCCAGCCTCTGCCTGGTGCTGGACCCTGGCCCTTGTCGGAGTTTGTGCTGCCTGGGCTGGTGGCCACATTCTCCTCTGCACTGCGGGATGGCAGGCGTGTGGGGCTGTGTACATGTGGTGGGGGCTCTGCCCTTCCCCCTGCTCTTCTGGGGCTCCCCTCCTGCCCCACCTGCACTGTTGCTTGTGAGGCTGGCTGCTCAGCTGTGGTCCAGGGCCTCCTGTTCAAATCCTAGAGGTTCTCTCTTGGTGTTTCCCGGATTAGTCCTCCTCCCTTTTGTGTTTTGTGGTGGAGCACGTCCTCCAGGGTCTTCTCAGAACAGGCACAGAAAGGTAGTGTCTTTGAGACACTGCATGGCCGAATGTGACTTTTGCTTTTATAAGCCTTCACACTTCAGTATGTGGCTGCACGCAGTATTCTTGGTTGAAACTCTTTTTTTTTTTTTCTTTCAGAGATCAGCCATGAGAATAGCTCCCAATGTTGAAAGTGAAAAGTTTACCAGGCATGGTAGTTTATGCCTGTAATCCCAGCACTTTGGGAGGCTGATGTGGGAGGATCATCTGAGGTCAGGAGTTCAAGACCAGCCTGGGCAACACAGGGAGACCCTGTCTCTACGAAACATTAAAAGAATTAGCCAGGTGTGGTGGTGCAAGCCTGTAGTCCCAGCTACTCAGGAGGCTGAGGTGGGAGGATTGTTTGAGCCCAGGAGGTGGAGGCTGCAGGGAGCTGAGGTCATATCACTGCTGCAGCCTGGGTGACAGAGCAAGACCCTGTCTCAAAGGAAAAAAAAAAAAAGTGAGAAGTTCAGTGGATTCTTTTTTTTTTTTTTTTTTTTTTTTTTTTTTTTTTTTTTTGTGCGTTTTTT
>NC_037670.1:18264141-18547974 GCF_003255815.1 Theropithecus gelada
TTTTGAGACGGAGTCTCGCTGTGCTCCCAGGCTGGAGTGCAGTGGCGTGATCTCGGCTCACTGCAAGCTCCGCCTCCCGGGTTCACGCCATTCTCCCGCCTCAGCCTCCCAAGTAGCTGAGACTACAGGCGCCCGCCACCACGCCCGGCTAGTTTTTTGTATTTTTAGTAGAGACGGGGTTTCACCATGTTAGCCAGGATAGTCTCGATCTCCTGACCTCGTGATCCACCCGCCTCGGCCTCCCAAAGTGCTGGGATTACAGGCTTGAGCCACCGCGCCCGGCCGTTCAGTGGATTCTGATTCTCTGTGCTTTGTTTGTAACTTGGTTTTTCTCTGGAAGTATCTGGGACCATATTCTGGCATTCCAGTGTTCCCTTATGTGCCTCAGAGTTGGGTGATTTTATCACTCATGCTGCTGGGTACTTTATGGATCTGGACATTTATTTTTATTCAAGAAATATGCCGTATGTTAGTTCTTTGATAATTTGTGTCCTTCTCCACACTCTGGTCCCTCTTTTTGGAGTTCCTGTTCCTCCTGCTGCTAATTGTCCTAGTTTACATTTGATAATTTTTCTCCCATTTTGCTTTGGGCTTTATTGTTGCTGTTGGTCTCCTTTCTTGGAGGTCATTTCAACCTTATCTTTCCACTTTCTGTGGACATTCTCATCTCTGTCATGATTTTTAATTTCCAAAAGTTCTTTTCTATTTCTGTTGAGTGTTCTTTTTTTCTCAGTAGCAGTTTGTTTATTTTTTTTGAGACAGGGTCTCACTCTGTCCCCCAAGCTGCAGCACAGTGGTGTGATCATGGTTCACTGCAGCCTTGACCCCTGGGGCTCAAGTGATCCACCCACCTCAGCCTCCTGAGTAGGTGGGACTACAGGTACACGCCACCACACCTGGCTAATTTTTTTATTTTGTGTTGATGGGGGTCTCCCTGTGTGGTCCAGGTTGGTCTCGAATTCCTGGGCTCAAGCGATCCTCCTGCTTGTGTCTCCCAAAGTGTGGGATTACAGGTGTGAGCCACCATACCCATCCTCAGTAGCAATTGATTGTTTTCTGAAGGTAGTATTATTTTTTACTTCCCATAGAACTTGAATTGTGAGTGTAGGTGTGTGTGGTGTGTATGTCCATATCTTTGTGCATGTGTGTGTATGTGTGGGGGTATGTGCATGTGTGGGCCTGTGTTGGGAGCGTTCTCCTGCCTCCTTCCTGTCCGTTCTCCTCTGTGCTCCTCCCCTCCTCTCCTCTCCGGGCTGCTGCACAGTGAGCCTTACCCTGACTACTGTCATGCAGGCTGACTTCTCTGCAAGCATGGAGCGCTGAGAAGCTGGTGAGAAGCCATGTACATGGATGGCTGTGCTGCCAGGGCTGTGTATCTCTGGGGTGACCTGTCTGGATTGCAGGTTCTGGAGGCACCCAGATGCTAAGTTGGAGAGTTGAGTCCTCCAGTCTCCGGCCAGCCTCCTGGGGGCACATCTGGAGGGGAGAGGGGACTTGGTGCGCAGTGCTGGGGGCACGCGCTTCCATGGGCCTGTTTTCGTCCTACGCCTGGAGCCCTGCACCCACCTCTTCAGAAAGCAGACCTCCTGTGTGCTGCCGTGGGAGGCACAGGGTTGTGGGGGTCCTGCTGAAGTCTGCATGTGAACTTCCAGGCAGCTGTTCAGAATAGGCTGCCTGCCACACAGGCTGGGGTGTGCCCAGTCCCTCCTTCCCAGGATCCTAATCCAGTGTCCATCAGACCACCAGTGTCCACGCCTCAGTAGCCTCTGGCACAGCCCAGCATTGACATCTCTGCCCATCCCTGCCGCCATTTTCTTTGTCCTTGCTGTTTGTGCCTTTCTCATGTACATCATTTCAGTGGGGTTTCAGGAGGGAGCAGAGATGCACGTTTTAACGCCGTCTGTCCTGTTTCAGTTGAATCAGAACTGCTTGTTGAGGAAATGTTTTTGCCCCGACCACGTTTCTCCATTCCCTCAGGACACAGAAAGGCTGCGTGCTCTCTTTCCGGCTGCCCTCCACAAGGCCAAAGTCATGGTGGTGACTGCTCCCTGGCCTCACGCAGCCTTCTTATCTGTCCCTCATTGGCACACAACCTGTTCCTTGCTGAGAACTTTGTAAAGGGGGAAGGTGGTGGTGCCAGCATTGTAGAATTTCTACTCGGCTTCTGGAAGGAAATGGGAGGGATGACCCAGGACAGGTCAGGGCACCAGGACAGAGAAGATTCAGTGTTTGAATTGACCATTCCACATAGCCACTGCACTGAGAAACTTTGATTGAAAAGCTAGCCGCTGGAAGATTAGTATTCACCCAGTGGCTCACTTGCCCTCCCCTGGCACGTCACCAATGCTAGTCCAGCTTTTTTCCTGCTGAGGGATGCATCCTCTCTTCAGAGACCTCCTGGCTGACAGCTCTCTGAGCCAGCATCACTGTGACAGGTTACCCTTCCTCACCTGGGTTTCGTATGTAAAGAAAGTGGATTTTAGAGGCAGATGAGTTTGGATGTTAGTCTAGGACATCTCTTGTTTTCTCGTGTTTGAATGTTGTGTCTGCTTTCCTTCTGCCATGGACAACTTAGCTATCTGCTTTGAAACTGAACTGACACTGAGTTGGCTTTAAGAAGTTCCCAGTATATAGTGGTGTAACAAAACTTGGGTTGAAAATGAGCTGTTTTAGCCCATCAGAGAGAAGATGGTAGAAAAGTGGGTTCTGAAGGCAGTGGTGTCAGGCACTGCTTGAAAGAGATTGTAGGCCCACTGGTGAGTTTTTAATACTGAACTGGATCATAAATCTGCATATCAGAATGCTGATACTTGGATTAAAATATTTGATTTTTGAATTAAGCTGTATCTGGACATGTTTAATGGCAACTGCTTTTCCTTTTCAGGGTTTGTCAATGAGACAGATTAGATTCAGGTTTGACGGGCAGCCAATTAATGAAACCGACACTCCAGCACAGGTATGGAGCTGGCTTTGCGTGGTTCCAGGGCGACTTCCGATTTGCGTTGGGTAATTGCCATTTGGGATATGCTTATTTGAGAATCGTAGATGGGAGCTCATACAGAATGCCTTTCTTTTTTTCCTTAATGATACTGATTATTAGATTATTTATTTTTCAAATTTTAGATTTAAATTTTCAAATGAGAAAACTGCTTTGCAGACATCATTCTTGCTGTTTGGAGATGGAGTGAGTGCTGGGCCCGTCCTCACTGTAAGGGAAGCGGGGGTGTGAGGACCACTCAGTGGCCCCTTCCTGCCCATCCTCTGGACACTTGCAGTTGTAGCCCGTGTGCAGCTCAGGGGCCGACTGGATTCTTGTGCCTTTTAAGTAACTTGCACAAGTGACGTGGGGGCAGAATGTGCCATCACACCTGATCATCCGTCTGCACAGGTGTTTCTCTCACGTACCTGTCACATGCCGAAATGAATGAGATTTCATATATCACGTTGCAGGGCATCATATTGTCGTGGAAAGAGCTTTGGACTTGGAAACAGATTTTTTTTTTTTTTTGAGATGGAGTCTCGCTCTGTCGCCCAGGCTGGAGTGCAGTGGCGCGAACTCAGCTCACTGCAGGCTCCGCCTCCCGGGTTCCCGCCATTCTCCTGCCTCAGCCTCCGGAGTAGCTGGGACTACAGGCGCCTGCCACCGCGCCTGGCTAATTTTTTTGTACTTTTAATAGAGACGGGGTTTTACCATGTTAGCCAGGATGGGTTTTTTTTTTTTTTTTTTTGAGATGGAGTCTCGCTCTGTCGCCCAGGCTGGAATGCAGTGGCGCGATCTCGGCTCACTGCAAGCTCCGCCTCCCGGGTTCCTGCCATTCTCCTGCCTCAGCCTCCCAAGTAGCTGGGACTACAGGCACCTGCCACTGCGCCCGGCTAATTTTTTGTATTTTTAGTAGAGACGGGGTTTCACCATGGTCTCGATCTCCTGACCTTGTGATCCGCCCGCCTCGGCCTCCCAAAGTGCTGGGATTACAGGCGTGAGCCACCGCGCCCGGCCAGCCAGGATGGTCTTGATCTCCTGATCTCGCCCACCTCAGCCTCCCAAAGTGCTCGGATTACAGGTGTGAGCCACTGCACCTGCCCAAAACAGACTTTTTTTTTTTTTTTTTTTTTGAGACGGAGTCTCGCTCTGTCACCCAGGCTGGAGTGCAGTGGCCGGATCTCAGCTCACTGCAAGCTCCGCCTCCCGGGTTTACGCCATTCTCCTGCCTCAGCCTCCCGAGTAGCTGGGACTACAGGCGCCCGCCACTCGCCCGGCTAGTTTTTTGTATTTTTTAGTAGAGACGGGGTTTCACCATGTTCGCCAGGATGGTCTCGATCTCCTGACCTCGTGATCCGCCCGTCTCGGCCTCCCAAAGTGCTGGGATTACAGGCTTGAGCCACCGCGCCCGGCCCAAAACAGACTTTTTAAAAAAAACTTGGTTCAAATTGCAGCTCTTATCATTTGTCAGCTGATGGCCCTGTGACCAAGAGTCACTTCATTCTGTGGAGGCTCAGTTTTGTCTGTCTGTAAATGGAGCTTTTTCTCCCTTTCAAAGTTGTGAGAATCCACTGGAATGTTTTATGTGGAAATACTTTTGCAAAACATTTAGTATTTTAAACATTTAATATTCAGTATTTATTAAATATTGAAAACATCTTTGCAATAAGTATCCATTTCTAGCTACTTTACGAAATCTACACACCGCTAAAAAGTGGCAGCTCTGGGAGTGTTCACCAGGGAGAGGCTGCTGAGAGCAGCTGAGCGGGGAGGGCCTTGTGGAGTCTCCAGGACTTGACTGGGAGTCCGGGGGCAGGCTGTGGACAGGTGGACCAAGAGGCAGAAGGAGCCCTGCCTGGGGGCTCTCCCTCCGGCCCGTAGTGTCGGTGGCAGGGTGAGGGTGGCCGACAGCCCTGATGGGACTTCTTTCCATTTGGGAGCATGACTGCTTCCAGCCTCGCTGAGTCTCTGTAGGAACTGGCAGAAGCTTCCCCTTGCTCAGAGGATGGAAGATGATCAGGGTGGGTGTTTTGCGCCCACTGTGTCGGGAGAAGAGAAGTGAGCAGGGGTGTTTCACCACCTTGCCTGGGCTTTGAACGGGGAGGGGCGGGAGAAGCCAGCCGTGGACCCTCACTTGATGGGCCCTTCTGTGAGCTGGGGGCTTTGGCTTTCATGGCATGGTCCCTCGCACTTGGTATAAAGCGCATGGCTCCTGCGGGTCCTAGGACTCAGTGCTGCTAATCAGATGTTCTTAAGTAGACTCTGTTTTTGTGTAATTTTTCACTAAGAATTTTATACATTTCAGTTTATCTTCTAGACTCAGTTTTTCTCTCAGTTAACATTGTAGCTGTGAATCTGCTTTTGTGAGTTTTGTTAGGGGAAGCTTGCTGAACCGTAAGGGCTGTGGTGAGCACATAGCAATGCCTCTTCCATGCGTGCTGAGCTGCAGTGAGGGGATGGACAGGAGCCAAGGTGGGATCAGGTGATGTCGCTAGTGTCAGGGAACACTCATGCTAGGGAGGATCTTCCCGCTTTCTGATGAAAACTAACAAGCTCCCCTCTCTCTCGGTGTGCCTGCTGT
The DNA here is from genome assembly GCF_003255815.1 of Theropithecus gelada. Classification (NCBI taxonomy): domain Eukaryota; kingdom Metazoa; phylum Chordata; class Mammalia; order Primates; family Cercopithecidae; genus Theropithecus; species Theropithecus gelada. Next base: position 18,269,703 of record NC_037670.1, read on the forward strand.
GACAACCCTGACAGCTGGAGATGGAGGACGAGGACACCATCGACGTGTTCCAGCAGCAGACAGGAGGTGCGCCGGAGAGCAGCCTGGCAGGGCATGGTTTCTAGAGGGCCCGTCCCCAGCCCGGGCCGTCCGTCCTTGCATTGATGTTGAATGGTGAGCACGTGACCATGCCGACCACAAAGGCGTCTGCGGAAACTCGAGGACATTCACCACAATGATTTTCCTCTCTCTGATGTACTTCAAGTGCAACTCGAAACTATATCTGCAGGGATGAATCTGTAACTTAAATTGGGCCAATCAGAATTGTTATCTTTGTTCAGGTAAAATGAGTTGCAAGGTATTTTGGGTTTTTTTGTGTATTCATTTGTGTTTTTCCCCCCACCTAAAACATTTTTTAACCCCAGAATTATAGCCTGAATGTTCGCTTTTAGTCTGGCTAGGGACCTGACTCCTGAGTTGCTGCCTCTCCCCCGCTCACTCCAGTCACACAGAGAATTGGTGTTTCCCGCAGTGGGGGTGCGGCTCTTGGACAGGTAATGGGGGCAAGGTGGGTAGGGAGGATAGACTGTCACTTGCTGTTATAGGCACAGGTGATTAAAATGCTAAATATTGCAAATGTATGCTTTGTCAGTATATGGAAAAGTTGAAGGGAAAATACTGGAATGCTTCTTCAAAGGTTAAAAAATAACTGGGTCCTTTGGTAATTTGACCCCACGTGCTCTCTGGCCCTCAAGCATGTAATCTCGGGGTCTGAGGCCGAGGACCCACCCCCTGCCATCCCTCCCACCCCACTCCCTGCTCAGTACCTGGCGTCGGTACACAGGCAAGGACTGGCACAACCAAAATTGGCTTTTCTCTTCCTCTTAATATTGAAGAAATTCCCACATTTCTCATTTGGTAATGGTGTTGTGGCCTCAGATTTCTTCCAGTATTTGCTTCTGATGAATAATTATGGTCTATACATAAAAAAGTAAGATTAAGTATTGCTGAATTTGCAGTTACGTTGTCGTGTAAAAGAGCTACTTCCAAGTGTGGTTACAAATGAACCCATGGAATGATGACTTCATGTTCTTCTCGTGGGTTTGTGCCGTGCTGCTTTCCAAATATGTATTGAATTTATGCATTAGTCTGGTGATTTCAGTTCTGTGAAATATTTTGGGATCTATACCAATTAAACATTTTCATAGTTCTGCCTACTGTCGTTCCCTGAGGCTCCATTGCTGCTTGGTGGCCATTCTCTGCCTTTTATAGTCACCTGAACCACCACCCATCATCTCTTGCTTGCTTGAAATCTTGCTGAAATGTTCTCATTTCCTGTTTGCTGTATGGGCTCGGGTGGGATGTTTGTTGGCTCTGTTGTGTTTATTCACCAATTTGTACATTATTTGTTGTCCTTTACTACTGTAAACAGTAAATATAGTTTGGTATTCTGTCTCTTGGCTTCTACTAAACACTGCATTTGAAGGTTGGGGCGTACCGGTACAGTTCAGTGTTTGAACTGATGATTCCGCGTGGCCACTGCACGGAGAAACTTTGATTGAAAAGCTAGCCGCTGGAAGGTTAGCATTCACCTAGTGGCTCATTTCCCCTCCCCTGGCACATCAACAATGCTAGTCCAGCCTTTTTCCTGCTGAGGGATGTATCCTCTCCTCAGAGACCTCCTGGCTGACAGCTGTCTGAGCCAGCATCACTGTGACAGATTACCCTTCCTCTCCTGGGTTTCGTATGTAAAGAAAGGGTGGATTTTAGAGGCAGATAAGCTTGGGTGTTAGTCTAGGACATCTCTCGTTTTCTGGTGTTTGCATGTAAGTCGGCTTTCCTTCTGCCATGGACAACTTACCTATCTGCTTTGAAATGGAACTGACATTGATTTGGCTTTAAGAATTTCCCAGTATGCAATGGTGTAACAAAACCCAGGTTGAAAATGAGCTGTTTTAGCCCATCAGTTGAGTGAACCCAAGGTGAAGGAAGATGGGCATCTGTGGAGATGGAATACGTGATTCATTTGCACCAGGAAGAGTGCACGGATTAAGGCACAATACAGAGACGGGGACATCCGCCAGATTCCCTAGGCAGCCTGAGGCGAAGGGGCTGCCAAAATCCACGAGGAAAGGGATGTGTCTCAGGCAACATAGGTTAGATGAGAATAATGGCCAAGAGCATATGTGGATGTATTAGGACAGTGCTGCTTGAACTTCCATCCACAACACCTCACAGCAGAAGAACCAGCAGGATGTTTTAAAAAATTTTTAGAGATGGGGGTCTCACTATATTGCTGTATTAGTGCATCGTCACATTACTATGAAGAACTGCCTGAGACTGCGGTAATTTATAAAGAAAAGAGGTTTAATTGACTCATAGTTCTGTAGGCTGTACAGGAAGCGTGGCTAGGGAGGCCTCAGGAAACTCATGGCAGAAGAGGAAGGAGGCACGTCTTACATGGTTGGAGCAGGAGGGAGAGCAGGGGGAGATGCCACACACTTTTAAACAAGCAGATCTTGTGAGAACTCACCGTGACAGCAGCAAGGGGAAAATCTGCCCCCATGACCCAATCACCTCCTGCCAGGCCCCTCCTCCAACACTGGGGATTACAATTCAACCGTAAGGTTTGGGCATGGACACAAATCCAAACTATAAATCAGTTGCCCAAGCTGATCTCAGACTCCTGGCCTCAAGTGATCCTCCTGCCTCAGCCTCTCAAGTAGTTGGGATTACAGGTGTGAGCCACGGCGCCCAGCAAAGGCATGTTCTTTTTTTTTTTTTTTTTTTTTGAGACAGAGTCTCGCGCTGTGTCACCCAGGCTGGAGTGCAGTGGCGCGATCTCGGCTCACTGCAAGCTCCGCCTCTCAGGTTCACGCCATTCTCCTGCCTCAGCCTCCGAGTAGCTGGGACTACAGGCGCCCGCCACCACGCCCGGCTAGTTTTTTTTTGTATTTTTAGTAGAGACGGGGTTTCACCATGTTAGCCAGGATGGTCTCGATCTCCTGACCTCGTGATCCACCCGCCTCGGCCTCCCAAAGTGCTGGGATTACAGGCTTGAGCCACCGCGCCCGGCTGGCATGTTCTTGAGGTTGTCTTTTCTCTGAGATTTATGCGAATTGTGCATTTGGAAAAATAGATTTGTTGGGATTACTATTTTCAAGAACATTAATTATGAGAAACTGAATCTTTGGGTTAAATTGATGCTCCTGCAGGACAGAGGCCCTATTTATCCTGGTGTCTATGCCTGGGGTTCCAACTGGAACTTCTCCAGTTTTTGCACCGAAAGGAACCCCCACTCCCAGGAAACTTGTCATCTTAGCCATGCTGCAGGAGTGCCCAGCTGGAAACGCGTGATGTTCATGGGAAAGCCCCACCGTGTGACATGGGTTAAGCTGTGAGGTCCTTTTTATATTTCAGAACTTCAGTTGCTAAAGATAGAAGGCATTAATTTTATTCTGTACAGTTGGCCTCTCCAGGGTGTGCTGCCATGCAGTATTACACACTAGCTGCTCAGAACCCCTGGGACTCCAGTGCCACTTACATCAAGTGAGTTGAGAGTTGCATGAGTTAGCCGATTAAAATACAGGATGCCCAGCTAAACTTGAATTTCACACAAGGAACTGAATGATGACCATGAAAAGAAATGTTGCAGAGAGCCTGGTTCTCCGAAGATAAGGTGGTGTAACAGCCCCGTTGAGGGGAGAGACTGCCATCTTATTTCAGCAACTCATATTTTGGACTTTTGTCACTTGAAGCCGAAGCTAATCCTGATAGAAGCTGTAAACCACATTTCTGAAAAATAGTAATTGGAGAACATACAGTGTTCTACAGTAAGATGTCTGGAAAAGATTGATAAAATTATGAAAATATCCAGCATATGATGTTATAGTGAGCATCACGGCATTGACAGTAATGCTTTATTGCCCATATTTCCCATAACTGGAAAAGGGGAGCTGCTTTCCTTTAGTAGCACTGGACAGAAACGCCTTGGGGTGTGGGGTGCTGTCTGATTACAGAGAGAGCAGCTCTTGAATGGGGGAGGAAACACCTCCATTGTGACTTTTTGCACATTGCATTTGCACAAATTACTCTCTGAAACAGTCTCAAAGAACAATGTCATTTTTATAAAGCACTGTGGTCATTTGAAAAGATAGAGGTAGACTGAAATTCTGAATTTTAGGGAATTTTCCTACAATATGCATACTTGTGAAGTTTGCATTGTTAAATTTCATTTGATTTGACAAATCCGTATTAAGAGTATATGGTGTCCAGGTACAGAGGATGCCCCAGAAACAAGACAGAAGTAGGCAGAGAACCTTGGCTCTCATGGAACACGGTTTTGGTTAGAAGCAAGAGATAAGGGTAATAAATTTATAGCATGCTAGTAAGTTCTATAGTACGGTGTGTTGGGTAGCAGTTGCAGAGAAAAAGGTATGCGGTGAAGGGAGGGTGGTGATGGTCTAGGCCACACTGAAGAGGCAACATTTGAGCAAAGACTGAGAGAGAGTGGGAAGAGTCGTGGACCAGAGCCGCCAGAAGAAAGTGTTTCCGGGGTGGGAAAAGTCAGGGACTCTGAACGAAGCCAGGGCAGCTGGAGTGGAGTGAGAGGGATGTCGGGAGGGTCTGGGAGGACGGCGGGGTGGCCCAAGGCAGTGCTTTACTGAGTGAAATGGGCGGAGCAGCGTGTGAATGTGATCAGACTTCTTTTACAGGGATCATCTGCAATGCCGGAAGGGAAAAGACAAATGAAGAGGTTATTGCAACGAACAGCCAGGCAAGAGATGCAAACGTTTTTTGCAAAGGTGTGTGTGTATATACATCCTTGCACTGGACAGCCACGAAGCACTCACTGTGAAGTAAGGATGTGGGTTCAAATCGCTCACCTATTCACTGCGGATCAATCGGGAAAGCACTCCCACTCAGTACAGCCATTACGGGAAAAGGGCTAGCTCCTTACAGGATCCTCAACTGTGGAGAGGCCGGGAGCCCACGCGGGGCGCTGGGGATTCTCTCAGCACCCCAGGGGCTCGGGCAGGGACCCGAGCCGCGCCCTCCCTCCCGGGGGTGCCCTGGGGTCGAGGCTGCCCAGCGGAGCTGGCCGCTCTCTCCCTCGGAGTAGAAGGTGCTGGACCCGAACTCCAGCGGAGCCGCACAACACGTGGAGAAAAAGCGCCAGGACAGCCAACCTTCCCACCTTTTCAAACCTGAAACCCGGCCGGCCGGGGGCGGTTGGAACGTTCAGTGCGGACCCGCGCCTCAGGCGCCTTGTTCCCAGCCCCCGACCGCCCCGCGACCTCCCATCTCGTCTCCGCCCTCCCTCCCCAACCTCCATCCTCCCCGCTACAAACTCCGTCCTCCCGCCCTTCGGCAGCGCGCGGCTGGCACGGAACAGGCAGCGCACACACTAGAACAGGCGCCACCGTTCAGGAAGTCTCTACAAGACCAGGACCCTGAGGCCTCTGTAAGTGCCGGGACCGGAACCAACCACGCAGAGCGACTAAGGACCGGGCAAGAGCCGAGAGAACCCGCTCCCGCCAGTTAACTCCCACCACCCCGACAGCGCGCCGCGGCGATTGCGCACGCGCGCTACGCACCACGCCCCGGAAGAGTTCCTGGGCCCGTGACGGTGACCCGGAAGCAGCCCCCGGTGTCGGGGCAGGAGGGACGCGCGCGGCTGAGGTGAGGTCGGTCAGCGCAGCTGTTGCGGGGCCATGGCGGGGACGGCGCTGAAGAGACTGATGGCCGAGTACAAACGTGAGTTCGGGGATCTGGGCGGTCAGCAGCGTCCCGCGTTCCTGCTCCCGGGCCCGCGTCGTCCGGTGGGGCTGGGGCAGGGAGCCTGGCGGGGGAGCCGGGCGCGGGGCCTCCATCGTGAACCCCGCTGTGGGTCCCGCGGAGCGCCGCTCTCTGCGCCCGCTGCCCGTCCTCACGCGTGAAGTGAGGAGAAGCCTTCCCAGCGTCGGTAAAGGCAGCGCCGGCGCCGTGTTAGTTGAGAGCACACACAGTTGAGTCTTTGCGGGCTTTCTTTTTTCTCTTTTCTAGTAATTCTTTTCTTGGCAGCCTTGAGAACGTGCAGTGAGAGCTTGGGGGAGAAGGCCTGAATTGCTGCTGAGGAACTGGGGGGAAAAGTGTATGCGTTAAAAGGGGAAAGACTCGTTGGTGGAGCTTTGGTGAAAGGTCAGATTTTGGCTTTCCCTCCAGTGAAGGAAAAGGGCTTTTGAACAGTGCCACCTGTCACTCCTCCTAGGTAGTGTTGAGAAAACCCCATGAGTGCTTTCCTTCCCGGTACATTAGATATTTCTAATGTCTGAGGAGAGCGAAGGGAGAAATGAGAACCTAGGAGCACTCGGCATTCCATCGTTTTACACCGAATTCCCGCTCGGAAGAACTGCTGCGAGAAGTCTTGGAATGCCATTGTGTTGAAAGCGCCAGAAACCTGACTCGCCGGCGGAGACAAGATAGTAGCCGGCTAAGAGCAGGGCCCGAGTTCAGACCCGGCCTCTCAGCTCCTTAGCTCTTTGACCTTGTTCCTCTCTCGCAGTCTCTGCAGTTTCTTTATCTTAAAAGGTTAAAGTTGATACTGCCGGTGAAGTGCTTAGCAAAATACCTGATGTGTAAACTCTTAATAAAGTTAGCCGCTGCTTTTGTAATTAGATTGAGGGTAATTTTGGAAGAAAGTGAAAAATAGGCTGAACTAATGAATGTGATAAAACAGAAATAAGTGGTGAATATACATGTAGCTTGATTTCGTATAGCTATATTGGTGACACTGCACAGTGAGAGTTGATGTTTGGCTTAAGCAGACCAAAACATTGCAAATACAGGTTCACTCAGGTATGGTCATTCATCCCTTGGTATCTGGAGGGGATTGGTTCCAGGCCCACCTGCAGATACGGATGCTCAAGTCTCTACTATAAAGTGGCGTGGTATTTGCATTTAATGTATGCATAGCCTCTCATAACTTTTAAATCATCTCAAGGTTTACTTATAGTACCTAATGCAGTGTAAGTGCTGCGCAAATAGTTATACTGATTTTTTTTACTTTTATTTTTAAATCGTTATTTTTTTCAAGTATTTTGTATTCCTAGTTGGTCGAATCCATGAATGTGCAGGAGCAGATAGGCGGCCTGCTGTAAAAGTTCAAATAACGCTCGCCACCTAGTGTCTGCTAAAGCAGAACGTAGAGGCACACTTACTTTCCCGCGCGCTTTGCTTTATTGTGTTTCACTTCGCAGATATTGCATGTTTTACAAGTTTACAAGTTTTTTACAAGCAACCCTGCATGGGAGCAAGTCTGTTGGCACCATTTTTGCTCACTTCGTCTCTCTGTGTCACATTTTAATCTATTACGGTGATCTATGATCAGTAATCTTTGATGTTACTGTTGTAATTATTTTGGGGCATCACGAACCATGCCCATAAAAGATGGTCGTCCTAATAAATGTTGTGTGTGCTTCACTGACTGGCTGTTTCCCCATCTCTCTCCCGGCCTCTCTCTTCCCTGAGACAAAACAATATTGAATAGGCCAGTAATAACCGTACAGTGGGCTGAAGTGTTCAAGTGAAGAGTTGCACTCCACCCACTTCAAATCAAAAACTAGAAATGATTAAGTTTAGTGAGAAAAGAATGTTGAAAGTCAAGACAGGCTGAAAGCTGGGTCTCTTGCACCAGTTAGCCAAGTTGTGAATGCAAAGGAAAAGTTCTTGAAGGAAATTAAAAGTGTTGCTCTGTTGAACACAATGAATAATAAAGTGAAAAAGCCTTACTGCTTATATGAAGAAAGTTTTAGTGGTTTGGATAGAAGATCAAACCACTCATAACATTCCCTTAAACCAAAGTCTAATCCAGAGCAAGGCCCTAACTCTTCAGTTTTATGAAGGCTGAGAGCAGTGAGGAATCTGCAGAAGAAAAATTGGAAGCTAGTAGAGGTTGGTTCATGAGATTGAAGTAAATAACCTGTCTCCATAACATAAAAGCACAAGGTGAAGCAGCAAGTTCTCCAGAAGATCTAGCTAAGATCAAGATGAAAGTGACTCCTAAATTAAGCAATAGATTTACAAGGTACGTAAAATAGCCTTATGCAGTATTGGGAGGAGGAGATGCCATATACAACTTAAACAGCTAGAGAGAAGTCAGTGACTGGTTTCAAAGGACAGGCTGACTCTTGTTAGGGGCTAATGTCGGTCACTTTAAGTTGACTTTGAGTTGAAGCCAGTGCTCATTTATCATTCAGAAAATCTTAGGGCCCTTAAAAATTATGCTGAATATACTCTGAGCTCTAGAGATGGTACAACAGCCTGGATGACAGCACATCTAAGTACAACATGGTTTACTGAATATAAGCCCACTGTTGAGACCTACTGCTCAGGAAAAAAAAGATTATTTTCAAAATATTAATGCTGACAGTGCACCTGGTCACTCAAGAGCTCTGATGGAGATGTATAAGGAGATAAATGTTTTTATGCCTGCTAACACAACACCCATTCTGCAGCCCATGGATCCAGGAACAATTTTCACTTTTATTTAAGAAATACATTTCATAAGGCCATAGCTGCCATGAAAGGTGATTTCTTTGCTGGATCTGGGCAAAGAAAATCAAAAGCCTTCTGGAAAGGATTTATTATCCTAGATGGCATTAAGAACGTCTGTGATTCATGGGAGGTCACTGTATCAACAACAGGCGTTTGAAAAAGTTGATTTCAATGCTCATGGATGACTTTAAGGGGAGGAAGCAACTACAGATATGGTGGAAATAGCAAGGGAACTGCAGTTAGAGGTGGAGCATGAAGATGTCACTCAGTTGCTACAATCTCATGATCAAACTTGAACAGATGGGGAGTTGAGTCTTATAGATGAGCAAAGAAGTGATTCCTGAGATGGGATCTACTCCTGGTGAAAATGCTGTGAACATTGTTGAAATGACAACAAAAGATTGAGACTATTCCATAAACTTAGTTGATAAAGCAGCGGCAGGATTTGAGGGTATTGACTCCAATATTGAGTGAAGTTCCAGTCTGGGTAAAATGCTGTCAGACAACATCACAGAGTACAGAGCAATCTTTGGTGAAAGAGTCAGTCCCTGTGCCAAACTTAATTGTCTTATTTTCAGAAACTACCACAGCCACTCCTGCCTTCAGCAACTACCACCCTGATCAGTCAGCAGCCATCAATATCCCGGCAAGACTGCACTGGCAAAGAGATTATGACCTGCTAAAGGCTCAAATGATTGTTAGCATTTTTTAGCAATAAAAATTAAGCATATTTTGGCAAATAATTTTTTTTTTTTTTGAGACAGGGTCTTGCTCTGTCACCCAGGCTGGAGTGCAGTGGCACAACCACAGCTCATTGCAAGCCTTGACATCCTAGGCTCAAGCTATCCTCTCACTTAATCCTCCTGAGTAGCTGAGACTACAGGCACGTGCCACTACACCTGGCTGATTTTTCTGTCTTCATCTTGACCTCCATGTTGTCAGGGTTTGACGAAAGTGACTCCATTTTGATTCTGACAACGTTCATACTGGAACAGAGGATTGGATATGGGGAACTGTTACTTCTGTGTCGTCATGGGAAACCTGGCTGGTGGGTCAAATGCGTAAACACCTACCATTTCTTGGTGTCCTGGTTTGTGTTTGTGTCTCTGTTTTAGTTTTATTTTAGTCCTGTTTCTAGGGTGAGGCTAGACTGTGAGCAGCCATTTTGTCATTTTTATTGAGAAGAAAATCATTAAACCCCTGCATAGGAAATTAAGTTCAGGCTGCTGCTTCAGGCCAGTCTTTGCATTGTTGAACTTGTATTTTGTAAGGATATTTGCATTAGCAAAGATATATTCTCCCTTTTACTGTCCTGACAAAAGCTTCATCTGTTATTTCAATTGTCAATTAGTTTGCAGTAATAAAACCTAAATAATGGTTAATTTCCAAAGGTTTGTCACAGAAGTGTATTGTGTGTTTTTACATGTTAACATGAAAGTTTGGACTATGTGTGGAAGGTAGAACTCTAAACATACCTCCCTAAGATTCACATGCCCTAGTTATTCAAGCACTTTCTAGTACTGTGGTGGAGGGCCTTTGGAGATGTAAGTAAGGTTACTAATCAGCTGATTTAAAGAGAGGGAGTTTATTCTGGATTACCCTGGAGGATCCAATAACATAAGGCTCAAAAGCAGGCAATGAAGGCAGGATGGGGGCGGTCAGAGAGATTCGACATATGACAGGATCTCTACCTTTTGTGGCTGGCTGTGAAGATGAAAGGAGCCGTGAGCTGAGGAAGGTGGGCGGCCTCAAGAAGCTGAGAATGACCCCAGGACAACAGCCCTGTGGAACCGAATTCTGTCAGCAACCTCAATGAACTTGGAGTGGCAGCCCTGGTGAGACTCTGAGCAGAAACTAGCTGGCCCATGCTGTGTCCAGACTTCTGACACTTGGAAACTCTGAGATCATCAATGAGTATTGTTTTAAATCACTAAATTTGTGGTAGTTTGTGTTACAGCAGTGACAGAAGATGAATACAGTATGTTATTGAGGGGACTTTGTTTTTGCTGTATCTTAATAATGTGATAAAATTTAATGTTTATTTTTTGTGTATCATTTAGTGTTTATTTTTTGTGTATCTTAACATCTAGTTTGTCCTCATAACGTATTTTAAGGTAGCACATTCCAGTATAAAGGTGGACTTGACAGAATCAGTCTCTACATAGAAGGGGTTTAGATAGATTTGGATAGATGTTCAGGCCCACTTTATTGTATTTGGGAATAGTCATAGAACTGCAGAAATTTAGAGGTGGTGGGACCTTGCCTATGATTCTGTTCAGGCCCCCTAATTTTACAGATTTTGTGGAATTGAGCACCAGACAAGATGATTTTGCCTAGGTTCACAAACAGGGGAAAAGGAGAGCCAGGAAAGAACTCAATTGTTCTAAACTGCTGTCTTGTCTTGATGTCCTGTTTTTATTCATCATCCAGCCTTTCCTAGGAGTGTCAGAGATAGACCTAGGTAGAAGTGGGCTGCCATACAAAGTGCTACCCATAGAGGGCTTAGCACAACAGAAATTTATTCTTTCATAGTTCTGGAGGCCAGACATCTGAAATAAAGGTGTTGATGGGGTCATTCCTCCTCTTGAGGGCTCGAGGGGAGAACCCTTACTTCCCTCTTCCAGCTGATGGTGGTTGGTGGTCTTCCTTGGCGTTTATTGGTGTTCTCTTGCTTGAGGTAGTGTAATTCCATCCTCTGCCTCCATCTTCACATGGCCATCTTCTCCCTGTGTGCACTGGTGCCCGTATTCTCTCTTACAAGAACACAGGTAATTCGGTTTAGGGCCCACCTAATTGATATGACCTCATTTTAACTCAATTACATCTTTAAAGACCCAATCTGGTCCAAATAAGGTTACTGTCACAGAGCCTGGGTGTACCTGAATTTTCAGGGGACACTAACCCAGTACAGTATCTAATTCCTGTTAGATAAGATTTAATTCCTATTAGATAGGATTAGAACCCAAAACTTACGTGTATGAAACTGAGCTCTAAAACTGAGTTCCTGCGTTTTCCACTGTCATTGTTCATACAGCCTTCCCCCTCTGCACTTACAGCAGCCTTGTTCTTCCAGTTGTTGGGCTAAAATCCTTAGAATTTCCTTAACACCTCACTTTCTTTTATAGCCATGTGTAATCTGGTATCCTTCCTTCAGACTTCATCCCAACCTTCGCTCACTGCTCCCTGCTGGTCCAAGCGCCTCTCACCTCTAGCCTAGATTCTTTCCTAGAATCCAGCTGGGTCCTCTACCTCCTGCTCTTGACACATTTTCTTCTGCCCTCAGTGTGGCAGAGAGTGATCACGCTGTCGTGCTCAGGACCCTTGTCACAGTAGAACCAGAGTCCTCACAGTGCCCTGTGCTCTCCCCTGGCTCCCTCTCCTCCAGCCCTCCTGGCCTAATTGCTGTCCCCTAACTCTCCGGGCTTGATATGCTCCTCTCCTGGGCTAGGTGCAGTGACACTTTCCTTCCCTGGCTGGTTTCATCACTTGTGCCCTCCCTGCTACAGGGAGGAGCCCTCCCTGAACCACCAGACCCAGTCTGTCCCTTCCTATTGCTGTCGTGTTTCCACATGATGTCCCCTTTTTAGTTTTTAAAAACTTTATTTTTGTAGAGACAGGGTCTTGCCCAGTTTTAAAACTTTTGTTGTGAAGAATATTGTATATGTAGAAGTATAGAAAAGGTGTGTGTTCAGATTAAATGACAAAATGAATGTCTGTGTCCACGGCACCAGTTGCAATGGAACAGTGGCAGCAACTTGGAAGTCTTTGTGCTCCTTCCTACCACCACCAAAACTTAACTGCCTTTCTGAATTTTGTATAAGTCTTTCTTTTCTTTATATATACCACTTAACATATTGTTTACTTTTACCTGTTTTTGGACTTAGTAGAAATGGAATTATGCAATATATGTTCTGTGAATCAAATCTTTTGCTCAGCCTTGTTTTTGAAATTCATGTATGTTGAAGCATTTACGATCGTGTCACTTAATGCCAGGGGAGTGAGAAACGTGTTGTTAGATGATTTCATCATTGTATAAACATCCTAGAGTGTACTTAGACAAACCCAGATGGTACTGCTTACTACACACCTAGGCTGTATGGTACAGCCTGTTGCTCCTAGGCTACAAACCTGTGCAGCCTGTGACTGTACTGAATACTGCAGGCAAAATGTAACACACATCATTAGTGATCAGAATCTCTCAGCTCCATTAGAATCTTAGGGGACCCTCTTCGTATATGCAGCCTATCCTCTACTGAAACGGCATTAAGTCATGCATAACTGTGGCCTTAGTTTATGTTCACTGTTGAGTAGTATTTCATTTTGTGAATAAGCCACAATTCATCCATTCAGTCATTGGACATTTGAGTTATTTCCAATTTTTTATTTTTACAAATAATGCTGCTGTGAATGTTTTTGAATATGTGTATTTGTGAACACATTTGGGTCGTAACACAGGGTCACAGAACACTCATAATCGGCTTTCCTTGGTAATGCCAAACTGTTTTTCAGTGTGGTTGTCCAGTATGTATTGCTTTCAGCAGCAGCTGATCATTCCCAGCGCTGATCATGGTTGCTAACACCTTGATGGTGTACTGTATTTCGTTTTTAGCGATCTGATGAGTATGATGTGGTATCTTGAGGTTTTAATTTGTGCATCTGTGATTCTGAATGAAGTTGAGCATCCTTTCGTGTAGATAGGCCATTCATGTTTTTTCCTTTGTGAAATGTCTGTTCATTGTTTTTTAAACCAATTTTAGATGAATTGTCTTTTTCTTATTGACTTGTAGAAGTTGTTTATATAGTCCCATCCCTTTTTGTACCCCTAATCTTGTGTTGGTTATATATGCTATAATTATTTTATCCCTGTTTGTGCTTCATCTTTTTAGCCTTTATGCTGTCATTTTTTCCCCAGCCACCTTAAAAAAAAAAGCTTTGAGGTACTATTGACGTATAGTAAACTGACATATTGAAGCATACAATTTGGTGAGTTGTGATATGTGTGTATTCCCATGAAACCATCACCACAGTCAAGGTGATGAATGTGTCTATTATCCCCAAAAGTTTCCTCCTGCCCCCTTTTTAATTCATCTCTCCCTTCCTCCCTTCTGCCCCAGTTCTCAGGTGGTGACCCATCTACTTTCACTTACCATGTAGGTTGTTTTGTACTTTCTTTTTATCAGACTTATTTCATTCAGCATTATTATATTGAGATTCATCTGTGTTGTTGCCTGTGTCAGTATTTTGTTCTTTTTTTATTGCAGAGTAGTAGTCCATTGCATGGATAGACTACAGTTTGTTTATATATTTACCTGTTGATGGACATTTGGATTGTTTCCAGGTCTAGGCTATTAGAAATAAACCTGCTATGAACATTTGTGTACATGTCTTTCTGTGGATATATGCTTTTATTTCACCTGTGTAAATAACCAGAGTTATAATGATAAGTGTATGTTTAATTTTTAAAGAAATGGCCAAACTGTTTTCCTCCGGTTCACATTTCACTAGCATCTGTATTAAGCGATCCCGTTGCCCCACCTCCTCGCTGACACTTGGCGTGACCAGATATGTTGTGTTTTTTTTTGTTTTGTTTTTGAGACAGGTTCTCTGTCACTCAGGCTAGAGTGCAGTGGTGCAGTCATGGCTCACTGCAGCCTCTGCCTCCCAGGCTCAAGCAATCCTGCCACCTCAGCCTCCTAAGAAGCTGGGATTACAGTCACATGCCACCTCGCTTAGCTAATTTTTGTATTTTTGGTAGAGATAGGGTTTCACCATGTTGCCCAGGCTTGTCTTGAACTTGTGGGCCCAAGCAATCTGCCCGTCTTGACCTCCCAAAGTGTTGGGATTACAACTGTGAACCGCTGTGCTCGTCCAGTTTTAAAAATTTTAGCCATTCTATTGGGTGTATAGCAGTCTTACTGGGGTTTTATTGTTTTTTTTTTTTTTTTTTTTGAGACCGTCTCGCTCTGTCATCCAGGCTGGAGTGCAGTGGCATGATCTCGGCTCACTACAACATCTGCCTCCTGGCTTCAAGTAATTCTCCTGCCTCAGCCTCCCAAGTAGCTGGAGCTACAGGCGCATGCCACCACACCTGGCTAATTTTTGTGTTTTTAGTAGAAACAGAGTTTCACTGTGTTGGCTAGGCTGATCTGTAACTCCTGACCTCAGGAGTTCGCCTTGGCCTCCCAGTGCTGGGGTTACGGGCGTGAACCACCGCCCCTAGCCCTTACTGAGGTTTTGATTTGCATTTCCATAAGACTTATGATGTTGAGCATCATTTCATGTGTTTATTTGTCATCCATGTGTCTTTTTTGATGAAGCGACTTGAGTCTTTGCTCCTTTTAAAATTGTATTGATTTTCTTAAGTTTTATGAGTTCTTTGGCTGGGCGCAGTAGCTCACGCCTGTAATCCCAGCACTTTGGGAGGCTGAGGTGGGCGGATCACGAGGTCAGGGGTTCAAGACCATCGTGGCTGACACAGTGAAACCCCCGTCTCTACTAAAAATACAAAAAATTAGCCTAGCGTGATGGGAGGCACCTGTAGTCGCAGCTACTCAGGAGGCTGAGGCAGGAGAAAGGCGTGAACCCAGGAGATGGAGCTTGCAGTGAACCGAGATCACGCCACTGCACTCCAGCCTGGGTGACAGAGCGAGACTCTGTCTCAAAAAAAAAAGGAGGGTTTTTATTTCAATGAAATTCAGTTGTTGACTTTTAAAATATTTCTTGCTGTTGTGTTATATTTAAGAAATAGCTGCTAAACATCAGGTGGCAGTAGGATTTTCTCCTATGATTTTTTCTAGATGTTTTATAGTTCCAGCTCTTATATTTAGGTCTGGGATCCATATAATAAAGTTTTCCATATGGTGTGAGATAAAGGCCAAAGTTTATTTGTAAAATATTTGTAAATGGCAGTGCAGTTGTTTCAGCACTATGTTTGCTAGGGCTGCTCTACCACAAAGTGGGCATGGCTTAAACAACAGAAATGTATTTCCTTATAGTCCTGGAGGCTGGAAGTCCAAGATAAGGAATAGGGCAGGCCTGGTTTCTTCTGAGGCCCTGTCCTCTATGCCTGTGTCCTCATCTCTTCTTATAAGGACATTAGTCAGATTGGATTAAGGTCCACCCTAATGACCACATTAATTTTAATTACCTCATTAAAGGCCCTAGTCACACACTTTTCTCCACCTTGTTTTTTTTTATGTAATATGTCCTGGAGTTTGTTCTGTATTAGCATGTAGAGGTATTTATACCTGCAAAGTATTCCACTGGTATATGTATCATAATTTGACTGGTCCTCTGTTGATAGACACTCGAGTCCTTTTTAATTTCTTTTTGTTTTTACAAATAGTCCTGAAATGAATGGCCTGTGTATACATCTTTTATCTTCACCAATGTTATCTGTGGGATGGATTCCTAGAAATGAAATTGCTAGGTCAAAGGTTAAATTTATATTTCACTGTGTGGTGGCTATTTGTTAAGCCACTATTTTAAGTGGCAAGGAATGGCCTCTGAAAATTGCCCTGATACTAAGATTCATATCTTTTTTTGAACTTTTTTCTTATCAGTAAACACAAAGCTGTATATTATTTTGTGTATGCGTGTATATACTTTGGAAGCAAAAAAACAAAACGGAAAAAATCAAGTGTCCAGAACCATTCCCTCCAGCCTCTGAACTCTGCAATTCTTATTGCTGCAATTCTTTATTGACCAGTAGAGGCCACTGTTGAATAACAAAGCTGGCGGGAAGGTCAGCGCACACCTGGGCAGGTCTCTGTGCAGAGCCTGCATCGCCAGGAGCAGGTCTGGAGCTGCAGTTTTTAGACCACCCTTTCCCCTCCCTAAGGGAGGGTATCACACAGGGGGGTGCCAAAGGGGAACTCCAGATGAAGAATAAAGCCAACTCTCTTTGGTACGAGCTCTTCTTCATAGTTCCACGAAAGTGATTTGTAAAACTTTTGTGTATTCTGCTGCCAGGCCTCTACTTAGTTGCCCACTGACATTGTGTTTCTCCCGCACCCCACCTGCTTAGCAGTTTACAGTCTATCTGCCTTAATCTGTTATTTTTTTTCTTATAATTAGGCGGTTTGGCTTGAGACACAAGAATGGGACTAGATTTTAGATGACTTGGTGTAGGAAGCCTGGCAAATTGGGTTCTGTGGTTATTTCTCCTGATCTATTCCACACAAAGAGGCAAAAAGGGAGACCATCAGGGTGTGTCTTGTGAAATCCAAGGTCTTAGTCTGCTTGGTACTTGACCTCATTCACATTCAATTCCCACCCGCCCCTAAAATGTTTAATGCACTTGGCCCTTGGGGCCAGCACTTGCCTTTGACCTGCCTTGCTGGCCCCTCCTTACCACTCTGTCTCCTCTCACTGCTGGGTGTCGGCATACCCTTGTGACAGCGCTTGGGTCTCTTCAGGACCTCTGTTCCCTGAATCAGGGCTTCTCAGCAGATTTTAGTGGCATTTTGAGTGAAATAATTTTTCCTTATGTAGGCCCTGTTCATGGCAGGATGTGGGTTCATTAAACGGTTGATGGATACATTAGCCCATTCTTACACTGCTATAAAGATACTACCTGAGACTAGGTAATTATAAAGGAAAGAGGTTTAGTTGACTCACAGTTCTGCATAACTGGGGGGCCTCAGGAAATTTATAATTATGGCAGAAGGGGAAACAGACCTCTTCTCAAGGGGATAGGAGAGAGAAGAGCAGGAGAAGAGAAGAGCAAACCAAGGAAGAACTTGCCACACACTTACAGAACCATCAGTTCTCCTGAGAACTCGCTATCATGAGAACAGCATGAGGGAAACTGCCCCCATGGTCCAGTCACCTCCTACTAGGTTCCTCCCTCAACACTTTGGGGATTATAATTCAAGGTGAGATTTGGGTAGGGACACAAAGCCAAACCATATCATTTCTCCCCCGATCCCTCCCAAATCTCATGTTCGTTTCAAAACCATTCCATTCCATTTCAAAACAAATCTTGCCTTCCCAGCAAGGCCCCCAAGTCTTAACTCATTTCATCATTAACTCAAAAGTCCAAGTCCAAAGTCTCATCTGCAGCAAGGTAAGTCCTTTCCATCTAGCAGCCTGTAAAATCAAAAGCAAGTTAGTTACTTTCAAGATACAATGGAAATACAGGCATTGGATAAATACTCCCATTTCCAATGGAAGAAATTGGCCAAAACAAAGGACCGCAGACCCCCATGCAAGTCTGAAATCCAGTTGGGCAGTCATTAAATCTTAAAGCTCAAAATGATCTCCTTTGTGACCCCATGTCTCACATCCAGGGCACACTGATGCAAGGAGTGGCTTTCATGACCTTGGGCAGCTCCGCCCCTGTGGCTTTGTAGGGGACAGCCCTCCCGCACCCACCCCCTTTGGCTACTTTCATGGTGGGCATTGAGTGTCTTCGGCTTTTCCAGGTGCACAGTGCAAAGCTCTTGGTGGATCTGCTGTTCTGGGGTCTGGAGGATGGTTGTCCTCTTCTCACAGCTTCACTAGACAGTGCCCCAGTGGGGACTCTGGGAGTTCCAACCCCACATTTCCCTTCCTCAATGCCCTAGCAGAGGTTCTCCATGAGGGCCCTGCCCCTGCAGCAGATTTCTGTTCTGGACATCCAGGCGTTTCCATACATCCTCTGAAATGTAGGTGAAGGTTCTCAAATGTCAGTTATTTAATTCTTTGCACCCACAGGCCCAACACCACGTGGAAGCTGCCAAGGCTTGGGGTTTGCACCCTACGAAGCAATAGCCTGAGCTGTACCTTGGCCCCTTTTAGCCATGGCTGGAACTGGAAAAGCTGGGACACAGGGCACCAAGTACCGAGGCTGCACAGAGTAGCGGCGAGGCTGGGCCTGGCCCACAAAACCATTTTTCCCTCCTAGGCCTCCCTGCATGTGATGGGAGGGGCTGCTGCCAAGATCTCTGACATGCTCTGGAGACATTTTCCCAATTGTCTTGGCGATTAATATTTGGCTCCTTCTTATGTGCATTTCTGCAGCTGCCTTGAATTTCTCTCCAGAAATTGGGTGTTTCTTTTTTATTGCATCGTCATGCTGCAAAGTTTTCAAACTTTTACTCCCTGCTTTCCTTTTATTTTATTTTATTTTATTTATTTATTTTTTTTGAGACGGAGTCTTGCTGTGTCGCCCAGGCTGGAGTGCAGTGGCCGGATCTCAGCTCACTGCAAGCTCCGCCTCCCGGGTTCACGCCATTCTCCTGCCTCAGCCTCCCGAGTAGCTGGGACTACAGGCGCCACCACCACGCCTGGCTAGTTTTTTGTATTTTTAGTAGAGACGGGGTTTCACCATGTTAGCCAGGATGGTCTCGATCTCCTGACCTCGTGATCCACCCGTCTCCGCCTCCCAAAGTGCCGGGATTACAGGCTTGAGCCACCGCACCCGGCCCTGCTTTCCTTTTAAACACAAGTTCCAATTTCAGATCATCTCAAGTTCAGAGTTCCACAGATCTCTAGGGCAGGGGCAAAATCTCACCATTCTCTTTGTTAAAACATAGGAAGAGTGACTTTTGCTCCAGTTCCCAAGAAGTTCCTCATCTCTTTTTCAGACCACCTCAGCCTGGACTTCGTTGTCCATATCACTATTAGCATTTTGGTCAAAAGCATTCAGCAAGTCTCTAGGAAGTTCCAGACTTTCCCACATCTTCCTTCTTCTAAGCCCTCCAAACTGTTCCAGCCTCTGCCTGCTACCCAGTTCCGAAGTTGCTTCCACATTTTCAGGTTGTCTTTATAGCAGCACCCTGGTACCAATTTACTGTATTCGTCTGTTTTCACACTGCTGTAAGAACTTCCCTGAGACTGGGTCATTTATAAAGGAAAGAGGTTTAATTGACTCACAGTTCCACATGGCTAAGGAGTCCTCAGGAAACTTAGAGTCATGACAGAGGCTGAAGGAGAAGCAAGCACCTTCTTCACAAGGTGGCAAGAGAGAGAGAAGAGTGAAGGAGGTACTTTCGAACACTTATAAAACCACTAGATATCATGAGAACAGCATGGAGGAAATTGCCCCCATGATCCAGTCAACTCCCACCAGGTTCCTCCCTCAGCACCTTGAGATTACAATTCAAGATGAGATTTGGGTGGGGACACAAAGCCAAACCATATCAATGGACTTTTGGGTTGTTTCCAGTTTGGGGCTATTACGAACATTCACACACAAGTCTATGGCAATATAAGACCCAGTAGAATTGCTGGGTCTTAGGGTCAATATATAGTTAATTTTAGTAGAAATGGTCAAACTTCTTTCCCAAAGGGTAACCAGACCATTTTGCATTCCCATCAGTGATGCACGAGAGATCTACTTGCTAAACTTGCCAGCAGTTAAAGTCTTTAATTTTGGTCATTCTGTTGTGGATAAAGGTATGGATAATGCTGAAACTATTGAGCTGTATCTTATTGTGGTTTTAATTTGCATTACTCTTATGATTCACAATGTTGAGCATTTTCTCATATGCTTATTTGTCATCTGTTTTAGTCAGTTCAGGCTGCTGTAAAAAAATACCAAAGACCAGGGAGCTTAAATGACAAACATTTGGCCGGGCGCGGTGGCTCAAGCCTGTAATCCCAGCACTTTGGGAGGCCGAGACGGGCGGATCACGAGGTCAGGAGATCGAGACCATCCTGGCTAACACGGTGAAACCCCGTCTCCATTAAGAAATACAAAAAACTAGCCGGGCGAGGTGGCGGGCGCCTGTAGTCCCAGCTACTTGGGAGGCTGAGGCCGGAGAATGGCGTGAACCCGGGAGGTGGAGCTTGCAGTGAGCTGAGATCCGGCCACTGCACTCCAGCCTGGGCGACAAAGCGAGACTCCGTCTCAAAAAAAAAAAAAAAAAAAAAATGACAAACATTTATTGCTCCCAATTCTGGAGGCTGGCAAGTCTGGTAAGGGCTGTCTTCCTGGTTTGCAGATGACTGTCTTATCCTTGTGCCCTTACAT
Organism: Theropithecus gelada; assembly: GCF_003255815.1. Classification (NCBI taxonomy): domain Eukaryota; kingdom Metazoa; phylum Chordata; class Mammalia; order Primates; family Cercopithecidae; genus Theropithecus; species Theropithecus gelada. Next base: position 18,290,173 of record NC_037670.1, read on the forward strand.
GGCCAAGAGGCAAATCTCTCTTATTTCTTCTTATAAAGGCACTAACTCCATTCATGAGAGTTCTGCCCTCCTGACCTAATCTCCTCCCAAAGGCCCCACCTCCCAATACCACATACATTAGGATTCAGCATAGGAATTTTGGGGGGACAAAAGCGTTTGGACCACAGCACTATCCATGTTGACTCTGGCAGTGGCTGTGTTCAACTCTGCCTCCTTTTTTCTTCTTACCTATTTTGATTTTTATATGTGGTGTGAGATGGAGAAAGTTTGATTTTTTTTGTCTTAGAGATGAACATCATTCATGGAAAAGACGGCCCTTTGCCTCTGGGCCGTAGCTCTGTGTTCCCTCGAGTCAGGGTCTGTGTTGGCACAGGTATGCTTCTGGGCTCTCTCTTCTGCCCCATGGTTCAATTTAACTTCGAGCCAGTGCTACATTGCCTGAATTTCCATAGCTCTGTAAGGAAGGCTTGGTAACTCATAGACGAAGCTTTCTGTTTCTTCTTTTTAAAGATAGTGTCTTGGCTATTCTTGTTTGCATTTTTACATAGCTTTTAGACATATATATACACACACACACACACACACACGTATATACCTCATATTCAGCAACTGTGCCAAAGTCACTTTTACTAATTGTCTTTAGACTTTTTGGGGCTTTCCTGTGTATATGGACATAGCATCTGTGAATAATGAGTTTTATTTCTTTTTCAGTCCTTATACCTAATATTTATTTGGCAAGGATTTATTAATTTTCTGTCTCTTCAGAGAACCACTTTTTGGTTTCATTGATTTTTTTTTTTCTGTATGTTTGCTTACTGTTTTATTAATTTCCCCGGTACTCTGCCCACTGCACTCCTGCCTGGGCAACCAGAGTGAGACCCTGTCTCAAAACTAAACAACAAAGTAACCAGCGGAAACAGTTTGGAAAGACACTGTACCTCTTATGTTTGCTTTTGCATTAGTAAAAATAAAAAGAAAAATGAAAGTCTGTATTTTGTTGGTATAAAGAACTGTTTGGGCCGGTGCGCTGGCTCACGCCTGTAATCCCAGCACTTTGGGAGACTGAGTCAGGAGATCTAGACCATCCTGGCTAACATGGTGAAACCCTGTCTCTACTAAAAATACAAAAAATTAACTGGGCGTGGTGGCGGGTGCCTGTAGTCCCAGGTACTCAGGAGGCTGAGGCAGGAGAATGGTGTGAACCCAGGAGGCGGAGCTTGCAGTGAGCTGAGATCACGCCACTGCACTTCAACCTGGGCGACAGAGTAAGTGAGACTTTGTCTCAAAAAAAAAAACTGTTTGGTCTTTATCAGAACCGTTATTGTACTAGGTATTCACTTTGGGCAAACAGAATTTTCACTTGTTAATATGCATATTCTGTGGTTTATAGGCTTATATATTTTGTAAAGGTGTTTTGTTAAAATGACAATGTAACATTTATTCTGTTTGGTAATGGTTTTACTTATTAATTTTATAGAATTAACACTGAATCCTCCAGAAGGAATTGTAGCAGGTAAGGTACCAAAGTTAACTTCCTTATAATTTACTTTTAATTGCCAAAGTTCCTTCAAAGTTAAAATGTTGTGAAATTTTTTCTCACCCTACAGGCCCCATGAATGAAGAGAATTTTTTTGAATGGGAGGCATTGATCATGTAAGTTAATCTTATGTGTACTAGTTTTTAGGTCTTTGCTGGAAGTCAGATGTAAGAATCACATCAGCAGTGTGACTGTGCCCAAAAGCGTCACCTGGAAAAAAGACTGAGTTCTCCAGTAATGCCCAGCTCTTCTCTAGGCTGCTGGTCTGAAAGCAGAGAAGAACCTGAGCGTTGATCCAAAAGAAATGAGTGTTTCCTTAGAGCCAATCAAAGGTTTAGTTATAAGCATGTAATATATGTATTATATATTTGAGAATTTTAAGGTGGTAATTTTGGAATGTTGTATGATCGTGGTTAAATTAACCTCAAGTGGTGTAGGTGGCTTTGGCTTCCAGAAGTGGTCCCTACAGGTCTGAAAATTTTGACGAGAAAAGGGCCCTCGAAGGTGTGTCTGATCACAACAGGCATGTTAGTGCAGCCTTGCCTGCCCTGCCTTTGGGCCAGGACTTCTTTTTCTTCTCCTTTCCTCCCAGTTTGTATCTTCCTGTGCTGCTTCTCCTTTTTTCTGTTGCCTCGTCTGGGTTTGTTGGCTTTGTATTCTGTCTGACCCAAGTAAGTGAGCAGCATGGTTCTGGGATTCATGGCATTTAACTTAGGGTGACGTTGCTTGGAAAGAGAAACACATGAACCCCTGATTTTAGAGTGTTCTATGGCCCTGACTCACTTTGCTTTTTCTTCTTTCTACCTTAGATGTGCAATTTTTGGCCATTCTTAGTATATTTTCAGCAAAGTGAGGTTAAGTAAAATTTAGGAAGCTGAAATTTGTAATCAGTCTCTGTTTTCTTTCTTTTCTTTTTCTTTTTGTTTTTTTTTTGAGATGGAATTTCACTCTTGGTGCCCAGGCTGGAGTGCAGTGACGTGACCTCAGCTCACTGCAACCTCTGCCCCCTGGGTTAAAACGATTATCCTGCCTCAGCCTCCCTAGTAGCTGGGATTACAGGTACCCACCACCATGGCTGGCTAATTTTTGTATTTTTAGTAGAGACAGGGATTCCCCATGTTGGCCAAGCTGGTCTCGAACTCCTGACCTCAGGTGATCCCCCTGCCTTGGCCTCCCACAGTGCTGGGATAACAGGTTTGAGCCACAGCGCCAAGCCCAGTCTTTGTTTTTTCATTAGTGAGGTCTTTTAATTTGCAGAAAGGCCTCGGGTTAGATTTTGTTGCATTGACAAGTGCTCTAGAGGGCAAGGACCAGAAAGTGAGGGCTGTGAAACAAGTGTGAGCTCTGGCTTGATGTGACCTTAAACTTCCTTATGCTTTTGGAATTTGCCAGTTGCTTGGATCACATTAATTCTTAATGCTCTATAGGTTAGTCTGAGAAACAAATCACAGCTAAGTATTGTCTGTGGAGGTTAAATTGATATGAAAATTAGTTTTTTGGATAAACAAAATGTTTTTAAAAAATCATCAAACATTATTCAGATGGTATGGCAGGCCTGCCATTTCCTGATCATTTGTAACATCCTAATTGCTTGGGCCTATGGGCATGTGTTTTTTCTGTGTCTGAAGGTTTCTGGAATCTGTGTTTGTGTGTAATGTGGCCCCCAAGGCAGTTATGAGGTGAATGGTGAGTCCCCCAGTCTGCACTGTCCTCATTAGTGAACTGTGGGGCTGTGTACTTGTATCGGGGCAGCTCTTTTTATTTCTGTAGAAGCAGGAGGTCATATACGTGAACTGATGTGTAACCTGCTTGTTTCATGTGTTAACGCAGGCGCACCTGCACTCACGCCAGCGGGGCAGCGTGCCTGCTGCAGGGGCACAGAGTAGAGGGAGGCCTGTCTTTGTGTAGAGGCTGAAGACGCCTGTCGGGTCTGCAGTATTTGGGGGATGTTGGCTCCTCAGTATGCCTATTTGGAAGCTCATTAAAGGAACAGTTGAGCCTTCCAGTGTGGTTTTAAAAAAATGTTCATTGTTAAAAATCTATTAGGGTAACTATTACCAATTTTAAATAAACAGTATAAAATTAAACCAATATTTTGAAAACCTGTCTTAAAAAGTAATTAGAACTATTTTTAGGTAGAGCACTTTTGTGTTTGAACAAGGCTTTTTGCATTAGTGTGGAATTCCCCTGCTTGAAGATCCTGGTGAGTTTGTGGGTTTTGGTCCTGTTCCAGACCCTTCACAAACAAGAGGCCGTTTACAAGTGCACTTAAAACGCCTATTAGGGAATTAACTGTCCTCCCATCGGTTTGTCTCACCCTGCTGTTTTGGCAGACATCTGGCTGAGTCTTTACTCCTTGGTGATAGGTTTCTTCTTTTTCTCTTTATTCTTTGATGGCTTCCAGGGCTGCCTTTCTACCCTAGTATTTCCAAAACCCGGGGTTGCCTCACGGAAGTCTCGTGGCTGTTGGTTTTTGCTATTGTGCTTGCCTTAAGGGCCAGTGAAGAAAATGCCATTTTAGGTATCTAAGCAACAAATACTAAGTGCCTTTTATATATTAGGGCCCTTGTCTGAGGATACAGACATGTCAAAGATGCACTGAAATCTTTACCTTGGAAGATCAGGGTTGAGGGATTAGGATAGAGAATAGAACAGATTAGTGAATGAGAGGACTAAATAATGAGAGTCCTCAGGCTGCGTCTTTAAACATTGGAAATAACTCTGCTGACCCTGCTGAGCTCATGGTGGGGTCTGAGCCTGCAGTCAAATCAAGTGTGGCTGGGACGGCGAAACACCAAGGGGATGTGGCCACCATGGCTGTGGTTGCTAGCATGGCCTGCTGCTCTTGGCCCAGTCACTTTGCCTCTCTTTCACTTATTTGGATCAAAACAGAGAGGTTCATCAGCATCTTCTAGATAGGTGGTTACAGGTCTTGCCCAGCTCTAGGGTCCGTGGCCTGTGACCCCATTGCCACTAAGCCATGGTGACGGGGGTGCAGCTGCAGAGAGGGTGGGTGCCCTCTTTCACTGATGCACTTCTGTAGAATGGAAGGAGCCCTAGACAGCTGTTCAACCCCAGTGGCCGGACAAGCCGTGGAGTCCCTTGGCTGTTGCTGTCTGCTGTGTCCTGCCCCAGCATTCCCAGATCAGCTGGCATAGTGACCTTCCTGATGGTTCGTGCCTGACTGCTGTCACCTCCCCAGACCAGTGGTTCTAGAGGCTGTGGTGAAATAAGGACCTTCCTTTACTGAATGGTGTGTTTGGGGCCCAGCTGGAGGATGGATGCTCCCAGGTTCTCCAACTGGCTCACGGCAGCCAGCTTGAGGGTTCCCAGGCTGCCACTTCTACCCGGAGCCCTTCTCACACTGGGGGCAAGTGTCGGGGGCACAGCAGCCTCCCTTTATGTCCAGATTTCTTGTTGACTGAAGACTGTCACAGAGCATCTCTTGGCAGTATTATGCCTTGCTAAAATAGACCCGAGATAATAAAATAGGTGTTTATAATTTGTATTGTGTGTAATCTCACCATAGCAGTTTCTTCAACAAGAGTGTTACAAAGTTCCCTATATGAAGAAGTTATTGCCACATTCATTGCATTGATAAAAAAGGAAACATCAGTCTTCCACATAATTTATGGAGCATCTATATAGAGTAACGCCATGTAGCTCTAAAACAGTTCAGGTGGAATTTTCATCCTGGCATGGAAAGATGTACACAATATAGATGATAAAGGCAGATTCTAGAATAATAGGTCTGGAACCGTCTGTCCATCCTTCCTTCCTCTCGTCTCCTCTCTCCCTTCCTTTCTCTCTTCCTTTCTCCCCTCCTTTTTCCCTCCCCACCTCTCCCTTTCTTATGGAGACATGGTCTAGCTCTGTCACCCACGCTGAAGTGCAGTGGCCTAATCACAACTCACTGCAGCCTCCAATTCCCAGGCTCAAACAATCCTCCCACCTCAGCCTCCCAAGTGGCTGGGACCACAGGCGCACACCACCACGCCCAACTGGTTTTTAAAATGCTTTGGTCTTGCTCTCTTTTCCAGGCTGGTCTCGAACTCCTGTCTTCAAGCTATCCTTCTGCCTTGGCCTCCCAAAGTGCTGGGATTACAGGCAGGAGCCAAGGCACCCAGCCTGAACAGCTTTATTGAGATATTTACATACTTTACGTTTTACCTGCATTAAGTATAGGAGTCAGTGGTTTTAGTAAATTTCTAGAGTTTTGCAGTCATCACCACAATCCAGTTTTAGAATATTTCCAAAAAGATCCTTAAGCCGATTTGCAGTCAGTTCCCATTCCAACCCACAGGCAATCCCTACTCTTTCCTCTGAGAATAGATTTGCCTTTTCTGACATTTCCCATACGTGGAATTCACTGTCTAATCATCTGTGCCTGGCTTCTTTTACTTGGCAGAACATGTTTGCGATTCATCCACGTTATACTGCATATCAGCAGCTCCTTCCTTTTCCATTCCCCAGTTGATGGACATTTGGGCTTCCTACTTCTTGGCTCTTTTGAGCAAATGCTGCTATAAATACTTGTCATGTCACACTGTCTGTGTGGACATGGGGTTCATTTCTCTAGACTAGATATAGAGGTCTGGAATTGCTGGGGTATGGAGTAAATTTGCATTTAATGTTTTAAGAAGCTATCAGACTATCTTCTAGAGTAGCTCACCATTTTGCATTCCCACTAGCAGTGTATGAGTGTTCTAGTTTCTCCACTTCCACACCAACACTGTTGTCTGATAATAGCTGTTCTGGTGGGTGTAAAGTGCGGTCTCCGTACAGATTTGACTTGGATTTCCTTGACGACTAATGATGTTGAGCATCTCTTAATGGGCTTATTGGCCATTCATGTATCTTCTTTGGTGAACTTCAGAACTTTTCCCCATTTTTATATTGGGTTGTTTTCTTGTTGGTGGGACATAAGAGTTTTTAAAATATATTTTGATACAAGTCCTTCATTAGACATAGGATTTTAAAATATTTTCTTCCAATCTGCAACTCTCCATTTTGTTTTCTTAATATGAGTCTTTTGAAACTAAAAAGTTGTTAATTTTGATGAAGTGCGATTTTGCATTTTTTTCTTACATGGAGCATGCTTTTGGTGTTGTATATAACCCAAGGTTACAAAGATTTTCTCTTATGTTTTCTTGTAGAAGTTTTGTGTTTTATCACTTTTACATTTAGGCCTTTGATCTATTTTGAGTTAGTTTCATGTGAGTTAGGTGGGAGTCTGTTTCATTCTTTTGTATGTGGTTATCCAGTTGTCTCAGCACCATTTTTGAAAAGACAGTTCTTTCCCCATTGATTAATTTCCCCATTGATTAATATATTTGCATCCTCCTTGTTCTTGTTGTTTCTTTTGAAGATTCCCAGGTGAGGCCATCTTTGGTGAAAGAGAAGTGAGGTTGTCTGGGAGTATGGCAATAAAAGTTGTCCAAAAATGGCACTGTGGCGTCTCCCACTCCTGGCTCAGGAGTTGCCTAGAAGGCATGTTCCATAGGGTCAGGCATGCTGCTGCACACCACTGCCCACCTGCCCTCCTGTCTGGGCGCCAGGCATTCTAGAAAAGAGAAAGAAACCCCAGTTTCAAACCAGCAGTAAACCGGAGCATTTGCAAATAACTTTGATATTTAAGATGTGGGCGCACTTCAGGAAATGTTTGGTCATGCTTCTGAGGCTAGGAACGACCTGGTAGATTAAAAAAATTTTTTTTGAAAGAAAGCCCTATTGTGAGAAACAAAGATCTGTTATCAAAGTATTGAGCAAATACCATTTGGCTCATTCCAAAAACACTACCCAGACATTTTTTCTTATTCTAGACTCAGAGGTGCCAGAAATATTGAGTGCTGGCAAGCGTTCCTGACATATGAACAGTGTTACTTTTAAAGATAGTATCTTTATGTACCTGATTTCTGATTTCACAGTTTGAACTGTGTTCTCTTAACTCTAATACTAAATTGATCTAGGACCTTGACTAAGTCATTTCATCCTTGAATTTTCCAGCCTTGCTTGACAGTAAAATGAAAACCACAATCCTTGGTGCTCTTTCATCAGAGTGCATGTGGAGAGTGAATGGGTGGCGGTTATCGTTTGCGCTGAGCTCTTGTACTGGACAGGAGGCTCGGGGTGGCCACGCGTCACTCTGATACATGGTGTGTGCCCACCCTGTGTTGAGAAGGTGGGGCTTCAGGAACGTGTTTGTTCAGACCATTGCAGGGGGAGCAGAGTAACCCAGGCTTGAGGCATCCCCAAGCTACTGGGTGCTGGGGGCCAGAGCAGGGCCGGGGGTGCTCATCCAGGCACTGCCCTCTCCAGCGTAGCTGTTGTACCAGTAGCAGGACCTTGTGCGCATGCCTGCCTCGGTGGTGTTCCCTGTGCTGGTCATGCTGAGGCTCTGGGGACTGTCACTCAGTAACCTGCTCCCCAAAACAAAGTGGCCATATTCACTCTCTTCCCAAAAGGTAGCAAAGACAGTTTTCAGAATCAAAATTTGTCTTTTAGATTGAAAAATCTTGTCTCCACGAAGCAATCACTGCCTTGTTCTCTTCTGACTGTTGCCCGCAGATCAGCCCCGTCAGGGCCATGAGCCGTTCGATCAGCCCCGTCAGGGCCATGAGCTGTTCGGCATCTGCTGTTGCTGCCGACAGCCCTGAGTGCCGCCTCCAGGTGAAAGCTAAAGCTCTTTGTTCGGTTTCTTTTTGATTTTTGTCTTTTTCTTTTAATTGTAGAGATAAATATTTCCAAATCTGTTGTTATTAATTTCACTGAACCAAGATAATTTTAAGATTTTTAAAACAAATTTTTACTTTTAATAAATCTATTTTTTAACTAAAGATTTAAAATGTATTTTTTAAAAATTATTTTTTTCCTGTGCCATATCCTGGATTGTTTCTGAAGGCAGTAGGTCTTGTGTGGACTGTCCTCTGCTCATCCAGGCCTTGGCCCCCGCGCAGCTGTTCTTTCTGCCTTAGCCGTTATTGTTAGAGGAGCAGAGCTGTTTATGAAGGGACTTGTTCTTTCAGTTCATAGAAGTAAAACGGATTTACTGACTTGTTTATTGATCTGATGAGTCACACACAATGCAATTTCCACTGTTTCAGTGTCTGTCACTGTCATTCAGCAGTCCTGCTTTTTTATCACAGAAAGATGGTGCAGGATCTTTTAGAACTCCTTGAATGTGTGTTTTATTAATGTGGTTTGCCGGAGAGGAGGAGTTCATCCCTGGCGTAAAGGTACCGGCATGGTGGCTATCACTTTCCTCTCCTGTGGCCATCATGCCTTGAACTGTTGGTTAAGATAGTGTTAATTTATACTTGTTGGGTTTTAAAGGTTAAGCAGGATTTCTGAAATGGTTTCATCTATTTCTTCCATTTACTTGTGAGGAAAGTATAGGTCCAGGGAGACTCACATGCCTGTGTCTGTGCTTATGACGGGGAGTTGTTCTAGTGTTGCATCAGTGGGATGAAGCATGACACGTGGTCCTGCAGGTGCGGCCTGGAGTGGTGGTACCTGTGTGCCTAGCCTTTCACCTAGCATGCAGCAGTGATCCCATGTGCTCTTCATCTGCTTCTTGAAGGTTGCAAAGATGCCTTCTTGGGCACGTTTAAAAATTAAAAATCACCTTTAAAATATAACTCTTAGCCCCTCATCTGTTGAAATACAATGGAATCTTGCTATATCCTTTGCCGTAATTCATACCCTTATCCTAAAATGTGATTGTACCACATCTGCAGAAAAAGCTCCCAGATCTTAGAGCATTGACATGAGTTATTTTCTCTGATCCCCTAATTATCAAGCGGTTTTGCTGCTCAACTCTTAACCTTTATAAATGTGAAAATTGCCTGTAACTCAGTCTTTGTACTTGTACTTAAGATTTAGACCAGATTGAAATAGGAGAATGAGACATTGCTTTCAATTGAGGAAAAAAGTACCAATTCATTGTCATTTAGATAATCTTTTCATGTGCATTTTTATTATTATTATTTATTTTTATTTTTGTTTATTTTTTGAGACAGAGTCTCGCTCTGTCACCCAGGCTTGAGCGCAGTGGTGCAGTCTTGGCTCACCACCTCCCGGGCTCAGACGATTCTCCTGCCTCAGCCTCCCTAGTAGCTGGGATTACAGGCATTCGCCACCACACCCAGCTAATTTTTGTATTTTTAGTAGAGACGGGTTTCACCATGTTGGCCAGGCTGGTCTCGAACTCCTGACCTCAGATGATCTGCCCGCCTCGGCCTCCCAAAGTGCTGGAATTACAGGCGTGAGCCACCGCGCCCGGCCTCATGTGCATTTTTAAAGTGGTAAAAATGTTCTTAACCCATTTCTCAGTTGTGGTCGATGTTGAAAAATGTACTTTGAAGTTCAGTCTACATATTTGATATCTTCTAGGGGCCCAGAAGACACCTGCTTTGAGTTTGGCGTTTTTCCTGCCATCCTGAGTTTCCCACTTGATTACCCGTTAAGTCCCCCAAAGATGAGATTTACCTGTGAGATGTTTCATCCCAACAGTAAGTGCTTTTGGAAGTAGTTTTTGTGGTACCAGGATAGGTGCAGAGATAATCTTATCAACCACTTGAAATGTGGTATATTCTATGTGTCTATGATGTAGATCTTTAGAAAACACTTCTTAGGTGTTGAAATTCAGCCAGGTAAGCATGGTGGTATTAAACACATGATTTCAATTTTGAAGGTCAGTTTAATGTAGATAAAAGAAAACTGGATGCCATTTGACCAGCCACCCTACTTCACTGGGGAGGAAGTTTTACGTGTGGGTGTGTGCTCAGAAGGGGTTATGCTAATCTTTGTCATAGTGTTATTTTTAATGGTGAAAATTTTGACTTAACCTGGGTTTTTAACACAAGAATAAATTAAGTTATATGTTGTATTAGTCTGTTCTCACGCTGTTAATAAAGACATATTCAAGACTGGGTAATTTATAAAGGAAAGAGATTTAATGGACTCAGAATTACACATGGCTGGGGAGACCTCACAATCATGGCAGAAGGCAAAGGAGAAGCAAAGGCACATCTTAGTGGTGGCAGGCAAGAGAGTGTGTGCAGGGAAACTGCTTTTTATAAAACCATCAGATCTCGTGAGACTTAGGCACTATCACGAGAACAGCACGGGAAAGGTGTGCCTCCATGATTTAGTACCTCCCTCTGGGTCGCTCCCATGACATGTGGGAATTATGGGAGCTACAATTCAAGATGAGATTTGGGTGGGGACACAGCCAAACCATATCGTATATGTTAGAATGTGATGTAGATTTTTAAAATGATCTAAAATAAGAATCAATGAAACAAAATAATATTTGTGTTATATTGACTGGGATTGTAATTTCCTCTTGAAAAATAAATTTACATGTAAATGTATATATAATTGGAAAAGTAAGCACAAAAATGTTAAGCGATTCTTTTTTCAGATTGAAATTATTTTTTCCTTTTTATAAATCTTTTTTTGCCCTAAAATTAATATACATTACTTTTACAAGGAGGAAAAAAATAAGGTCATTTAAGTGAATTGTACTGTAGCTTATTTAAAAATGTGTCCAGTAGTAGGAATTGGAATTCCTGAACAACTGTAGTTTTTATTTCTTCCTTTTACATTTGGGGATTATACATAAGAGAATTAATAAGGAAATATGTTATATCTTCAATGATGTTATTTAGAATAATGTTTCTTATAAATGATTATTATTGCCGCTGATAATCACGATCTTAATAGCTATAGAGAAGAAAAGCAAATAAAGTATCCTATTTTGCAAAAATGAAATATTTATTTGAAACGAATTTCTTATTGTATACATATCAAAGAGCATGAGAGAATTTATAGAATTTTCTGAGCCTCTGACTTCTCTCTGGGGTTAAAATGGAATCCATTTGGTATACTTTCCCCTTGTCTATACCTGTCTAGGCAGAGCCCCCCTCGAACTCCTCTTTGCCATAGGGGTTTTCAGGACTGCCCCCCGACGCCCCCGCCACTTCCCTCGTGGAAATGCCCTCTGCTGTTAGACTTGCTGTCCTAACCCTCATTAAGGACTTCTCATTTACTGCAGATATTGGTACGCATAGGTAGTGGGTGGCCGTCTGAGAAAGACCGTCTGGTACTTCTTTTCTTGTCTCAGAGCTACTTCAGTCTTGTGTGCACAGGAGATGCTCAGAAGCCTGCCTTTCTTTCAGGGAGACTGGCCATGAGCCTGAGTTAAATGGTAACTTGGAGGTTCATCATACGCTGTCTACTCAAGTGTGTTTTTGGAATTCTCCATAGTAAAAAGTTAAAAAATAAAATTGATAGGTAAGAGTAATTGAAGTAGTCAGTTTCAAGTTGGTTAGCTGTAAAATGCAACTGTGAAGAGGACTGTAGGTAATTAAGATACTAAAATTGTATTGAGGATAAATATATTATTCAGAACAATACCTGTGATGTGGCATTAGTGACAAATATGACCAATAAACTGATTACATTATGTGACTATGTACTGCAGGTGGTCTGATTATTATTTTTAGTGTCCTAGTAATTATTTTTAATGCTCAGATAATACAGTTTTAAATTTTTGCCTTACTGTAATTGGATTATTTTGATTTTGTAAAAATTATCTTTGAGAACTGTAGGTCTATCAATATCATAAAAATTAGACAGTCAATAAGTACTTTAAAAAAATCCAACACATTTACTACAAGTTGCTGGGATACAGTCGTGAGCAAATAACAGACCTTCAGCAGCATATAGTCCAAGGACAGGGGTGGACATTGATGGGAGAATCACAAACAAATGCAAAGTCACATCAGGAAGGTCCAGGCAGCACCTTGCAGAGGTGGTGGTTGGATGGACCATCTGTAGGGAATGAAGCAGGAGTTACCTGAGTGATTCGGGGAGGAGGGGTCCTTCACATGTGCAAAGGCCCAGAGCAGGAAGTGAGGGAAGAGGAAGGAAGGGGCCGAACTACCTCAGGCCTTTTGGTCATTACTGAAGGTTTTGATGTTTTCTCCTGGGAGTGGCAGAACTCCATTGAAAGGTTCCAAGGGAGTAGCATGACCAGAGTGATATCTGACGGCTCGCTCTGGGTACAGTGCGAAGGACAGATAGGAGGAAGCCAGGCAGGCCCTCAGCTGTAGCGGTCTAGGGTAGAGACACCGGCAGCTTGGGAACCAAATGTGGGCACTAAAGATGAAGAGATGTGGGTGGATCCACGAGAGTTTTAGGATGTGGCACTGCTGGGACTTGGTGAAGGGGAAGGGCTGTGGCAGGGACACAGGTGCTTTTGGTGCTTCTGGGGGTGCACAGTGTCACCTATGGGACCCCCACTTGGAGAAGGCGACGCAGAAGTGGGAAACTTCCAAATTTTGTGGATGTGGATCTTAGGTGGACAGCCTGATGTGCAGGGCAAGTGTGCATCTAGTTTCTTCCACTGTCCTTGAATGAGAAGTTGTGGTTCGGTTCCTGGATAGTAGAGAGGATTTACCACTGAAACAATGGATGAGTGGAAGGAAACACATAGGACCAGGTATGAAAGACAAGACCGTTTGAAGGTAAATGATCACCATTAACATTCGCAAATTTTCGTGAAATTCAGAACTCATGAATTTAGGTGAGTTAAATAAAAGTATTTAAAAATTGCTATTTCTATTATTATAACTTTTTTTTTTTTTGAGAGGGAGTCTCGCACTGTCGCCCAGGCTGGAGTGCAGTGGCCGGATCTCAGCTCACTGCAAGCTCTGCCTCCCAGGTTTACGCCATTCTCCTGCCTCAGCCTCCCTATAGCTGGGACTACAGGCGCCCGCCACCTCGCCCGGCTATTTTTTTTGTATTTTTTAGTAGAGACGGGGTTTCACTGTGTTAGCCAGGATGGTCTCGATCTCCTGACCTCGTGATCCGCCCGTCTCGGCCTCCCAAAGTGCTGGGATTACAGGCTTGAGCCACCGCGCCCGGCCTATTATTATAACTTTAATGGCTTTATAATGTTACAGTTGAGTCTATCTAGATGGATTGCGGGATGTCTGAGTATATACGGAGCCATCTGAGAATTCCTCCCAATTATATGTAAAAGAGGACTGATTACATGCTGTGAATTAAAAATGTGTTTGTCTTCATCAGACCTTGCGTATCTTTTTAATGATGATATTTGGTGGAAAGGGATTTGATTTAGACACATTGATCTCCATTCCAGGTAGTACTGATGATAATTTCCTTATTATTAGAGAAATCCTGGAGTCTTTCTTTTTGTAGCTATTTAAATAATTCCACTTGCCTTTATCGTAGCCATGTGAACATATATTTTACACAGACCAGGTCAGGGATTTAATGGTAGAATTAGAAATACCCAAGAAACTAGCTCTGAAAAGTATTGTAAATAATCCTAATCACATTAGATATTTTGATAAAATATTTGCCAGATAACCTTTCATTTACTCTTTTTGTGTATAGTGCTTGAAAAAAGTTTATATGAAAGTGGATTAGATTATTACAGCTGATTAGAACTGGCCGGGTCAGCCTGGAGCCTGTCAGTGAGTGAGCTGGCCCCACCGGGATTCCTGCAGACATGAAGCGTGACACTCAGGGCCCCAGGCTATGCCCCAGCTGTGCAAACAGCTTGGTTGCTGTGTCTGTAATCCTTGTTCTCATTATCTGTGGAGCCTGCCCCAGCGCGGTGACGCCTTGGGCACCATTCCTGGGCTCACCTGACTGCCTCTGACCCTTGCAGTCTACCCTGATGGGAGAGTCTGCATTTCCATCCTCCACGCGCCAGGTGACGACCCCATGGGCTACGAGAGCAGTGCGGAGCGGTGGAGTCCGGTGCAGAGTGTGGAGAAGATCCTGCTGTCGGTGGTGAGCATGCTGGCAGGTAAGGCCCGAGCCGCCTGGCAGGAGCTGCTGTGGGACCCAGGCTGCAGGTGTTCTCCTGCCTTGGGTCATCTTGTCTTTATAATGAACTTTTACTCATTTGCAGTTAGTTCACACATGCTATTGCCGTTTGGTGTTATCTCCATATACTTGTCCAGTTGTAAGCACGCCTTCTAGTGCAGCCTGGTGTTGTGCATTGTGTTGTCGGCCATAATTAACTGGTCTCTGGTCCTTGAACCTCTTTTTCCCTCAGTAGGTGTTTATTGAGGACTGACTACATGCCACCCACTGGACTGGGGGTGTAAAGCTTTGTGTGACAAAGACCCCACCTCTGTGTTCCCATGGTTCTAGGGAACTGTCCAAGCCTACTAGCAGTTAGAGGCCAGCGGGATACACCCTGAGATCAGATACATGCAGGGATTCTCGGGCCACTTCCTGGTGGGGCTGTCTGGAGTATGTTTAGGACGTGTAGGTGTTGATGAGGTAGGAGGGAGGGAACGACATTTGGGGCAAAGGAAGCAGCCTGGGCTGAGGCCCAGAGGCAGGAGGCGGCTGACTTGATGGGGGCACTGCCAGCTCATTTTGGCTGGAGCCAAGGCTGCAGGGAGAGGAGCCCCAGCAGACCCTGGGGTTTGGAGTGGGGGTGTGACGTCCTGTGAGCTGTGCGTTCGAAGGACCATCCTTGCAGCAGTTACTAATAGTGTGATGGAAGATAAACAGAGACTTCGTGGTGTTGCAGTAGCCTGGAGAAAAAAGAGAAGGGCTGAGTGGTCCCAGGGCTAAGAGGAAGGGGTGGTTTTGGGAGACCTTAAAGGTACGGGCTCTGGGACTCCTGGTTCTTTGTGTGCCGGAGGTGCTGCTCTGGGTTCAGGAGACAGCAGGATTTGGGGAACTGTTTGAGGTGTGTAGGACAAGGGGCCTCCATCCACAAAAGGGGGTCAGACATGGAGTGAAGATGTGGGGTCATTTCTGGATGAGGCAGTAGGTGATGGAGTAGGACGGAGGGTGACAGCAGGGCGGGCAGGCAGGAGGAAGGGTGTGGGAAAGGAAGGTGGGAATCCGAAAGGAAAGAGCAGACCCAGCAGAGGGCCAGGGGGTTGGTGGATGCCAGAGTGAGACCACTCAGCTGTTCTCTGCAGAGCGCTTGGGTGCCGTGGAGTGGGGTCCCGAGGGATGTGAGGTCAGGGCCTGTGATGCGAGTGTGTATCCTGAGAGGGCTGAGGCGGAACTCCCTTCATGTGCTGAGTGGAGGGAGCCAGGCCAGGAGATTGGAGGTGGGGAAGGAGGCAGTGGCTCAGGCTGTCTTCACATGTCAGTTGTGGGTTTTATCCTCATCAGCTCTGCTCTGAACCGGTCCCCGTGTGCATTCTGAGCAGTACTGCTGCCACACTGCACAGCTGCTGCTTCAGCACATGTCATCCGTTTCTGGTGGTCTCTCTCCTTTCTGCCTTCCGGCAGGCCCTGGCTGTGCCCTCCGTGCCTCCTGACTGCAGTTCTGGAGTGACTGCCAGAGCCCCTGGCTAGTGGGTGGGTCAAGTGTCCTGGGGTCAGGTGTCTACCTTAGGCTGCACATTTGCTTGGGATTGTCTTGGTGGGAGCTGTGAGGGGCAGTTTTGCTGAGAGGGTGCTCTGTGAGAGAGAAACCACACTGCAGGGTGTCTTGAGAAAGGTGAAATAAGCAGCAGGTGGGTCCCATGTAGCTTGCCCGGGTGCCGGAAGTGCAGTGGCCCAGGAGGCTGCTGTGGGAGGCCGTGTGGGCCTGTACTTAGGTGGGTGTCACGTGTTCACAGCAAGACAGATGGCAGCTTGTCCTGGCGTCTTCAGACACTCAGAACACAGGAGTCATGAGTGGCTCTTTGAGACCCGCGTGGCCAGCCCTCTAGAGGTGGGGCCGACCCCATGCAGTTCTCGGGTTCTTGTTTGTTTCTGAGACACAGCTCTTGAAAGCCGCCTCCAGTGTTTTAAGTAAATGGGAGGCCTTGCCAGGCTGCTTACATGTAGGACTCCCTTTTACATGGAGGGCGTTCCCTTTTCTTTCAGAGCCCAATGACGAAAGTGGAGCTAACGTGGATGCGTCCAAAATGTGGCGCGATGACCGGGAGCAGTTCTATAAGATTGCCAAGCAGATCGTCCAGAAGTCTCTGGGACTCTGAGGCCTCGCCTCGCACAGGCGCACACACCGCCAAGCAGCTCAGCATTCTCCGGAGCACTTAATGACAGTGCTACTCTGTGCTGGCACCAAACAAGCAGACTTGCAAGAACCACAGTATCTTTTTTTTTTTTTTTTTTTTAAACCTTTCCAACTTCAAACAGGCTTCTCTTCTGAAGTGATGACTCAATGTCGAATATTGACAGCTTACTGCAGTTTTACAGTATTCCTCACAAAGGGCTTCAGGTAGATTATCAGAGCTGTCAGCACTACCTCTCCCCGCTGAAACCAGCAGTTCATGGCTCCCTGTGGATTCCCTCCCTCCCTGGAGTGTTGAGGGGGTCGCACCTGCCAGAATTCCAGGGGACGATGGAATATCCAGAACGCTCCTTCTGAAGAAATGGGGCCCTGGAGCTACAGCACAGGGGAAGGGCCTGGCACCCTTTCTGGGTCCCTTCTGGTTCCCTGTGGGCTCCATGAAGAGTCCATTACTTCCTTTCTTCCTTCACATTCTACAGGCAGATGCTTTTCTTATAATCTAATTCCACCTTTTTCATTTGTTATGTATTACAAACCATCACACTTAGAAATACTTCCAGGAAATGCGTTAGGTGTGAATTAATAAGAAATGGGGTAGATAGAAAAGAAATTTATCGTTGATTGGCTGGGCGCGGTGGTTCGTGCCTGTAATCCCAGCACTTTGGGAGGCCAAGGCAGGTGGATCATGAGGTCAGGAGATTGAGACCATCCTGGCTGACACGGTGAATCCCCATGTCTACTAAAATTACAAAAAATTAGCTGGGCGTAGTGGCGGGCGCCTGTAGTCTCAGCTACTCAGGAGGCTGAGGCAGGAGAATTGCTGAACCCGGGAGGCAGAGGTAGCAGTGAGCCGAGGTCACGCCACTGCACTCCAGTCTGGCCAAAAGAGTGAGACTCCGCCTCAAAAAAAAAAAAAAAAAAAAAAAGAAATTTATTGCTGATCACAAGGACAGACAGTTTTTTCCCGATCATACTCATCAAAGATTTACAGTTGTGTATTAGTAACTAGTGCATTACTAGAGCAGGTGCAAGTGAGGTCTTTAAAGTTTCAATGGAAGTTTTTTTCTGGATCTACAGAAATTTTTTTTTTTCCCATCTATAAACTGGAAATTCTAGGGTTTTTGTACATTTTGGATGCACTGGGAATTTATTAGCACAAAATCATTCTTTGCAACTCAAAAGTCAGAAGGGACTCTACCATATTTTAGCCCAGAGCACAGAGGAGTGCCTTATCCCCACACTTGACTGGGCTGTGGAGGTGGGCATGTGGGCCCCCGGGTCCAGGTTGGGGACAGAGCCCTTGTTTTGTGACTTAGGATTTTGATGTGGTTCCCATGTTCTCTCACAGGGCCCGCTGAGCAGCACAGGCCAGGAGGCCACAGTGTAAGCAATAACAGATCTGCCACATGCAGAAGCAAATATCAGGCCTGTTGCACACAGGCGGCATTTAAATAGGAATTTCTATTTTTGAAATAAGGGATGGTCTATGAGGCGTACAGTGGATTTGATGTGATCACTTTCTCCCTCCCTTCCATAATGGATCGTGGTCTGTGTGACTGAACCCACACAGAGTGTCATGGGTGAGTTTCTGGTTGAAGTAGCTTCACGTTGGGCTTTTGTGGACAGCAGATTCTTTCCTTTTCTTAAGGGACTCATTTAAAATTTGGAACGCAGGGCAAGAACTTGTATTTGCAAGGAGATGGGGGAAAGGAGCGGTATTGTACCTAAGTAGTATTTGCAGGCAAATGAGAGGGAGCCCTCTCTGTAAAGGAGAGTCGTTTGTGTAAGTAGACAGGGGCTGTAGGTGCGGGCCCCTGAGGGGCACACAATTGGCCTGGAGGCTTCTGTGAAATGGGGAGAGGGAGGAGAGGCAGTCTCTTGACAAAGTATTTTTATTCATTTGTATTTATTAAATGAAAAAATCCCATGGTGTCCCTGTTGTGTGGTGGAACCTAATCACTCTGTTGAAATAAAGTTCTGTGTTTTCCCCGCCCTGCAGTGTGTGTCCCTTTGTTGTGTTGTCACCTGGCCACAGAGGAGCCTGTGGCCACTGCCCCCAGGGAGCACACCAGATCATCCCAGCTGGGATACCTCACGGTGGGGCCTTTTCTGCAGATTTGGGTTAGCTCTGGCACGTTTTCTTCTCTGTTTCTGATCTCCCTTCCGTCATTCTGTGGTCTTTCTCTGGAGTTCTCAGGTTAGTTGGGGTCTGTGAGACGGATGTGTTCACTAACCTGCAAATGACATTTTGTAGCTTTTTCAGCAGATGCCATCATGTTAGTGGCACATTTGACCACTAGAAGCCAGCAGGCTGTTCCCACTGCCCTTCCCTGCTGCAGTTGCATCGAAGCACAGCTCCCTGTCATCACTCCTCTGTGGTCCTCTGTCGGTCCCGATCAGACCTGCCTCTGCATCTTGTTACTTAGCATGTCAATAAAGAGGCAGATTCCTGTGTCAGTGATTTGCTGTTTCTGTTCTGGTAGTTTGCAGTCAGCTTTTCTTTGTAACCCTGTGAGGCAGGGTCCCCAGGCTCCCCCAGGTGCTGGCGCCTCATTCCCTGGGCCGGTTCCCAGGCTGCTCCTGGTGGGGAGCACTGGGTGAGTGCCTCAGCACAGGCCCCCAGGCATGTCTGTTCTGCCCTCTGTCTGGTGTTCTCACTAACCATACTTTTTAATGACTAAGAACTCTAATGTGATACTGAGTTGGGGTCCCTAAGACCACCCAGGGCAGTGATTCTCTAGGAGGACACAGGCCACGCAGGTCGTGGTACTCACGGCTGTGATCTTCCACAGAGAGGACAACGAGCAAAATCAGCCAAGGGAAAGGTTCCTGGGGCCAAGCCCAGGGGCACCAGGCTCCGTCAGCTTTGGAGGCCTCTCCTGGGGCAGGGGTCACGCAGGATGCGCCTCACCCCCACTGCAAGCAGCTGGGACGCCCTGCCTGATGATGTACCCGGGACGGGTTACGTGAGCAGCTTCTGCCTGGGCTGCGCCAGAATTCCAGGCTCTCAGCAGGGATGTGGGTGTTCTGCCTAAACCACCTTGTACAAACAGCACAGGCCCAGCGAGGTGGGGCGGGGGGAGCCCCTCGGAAATCCCAGTTCCCACACGCCAGCCAAGGGCCAGCCCGGCCAGCGGGCCTCAGGACGGCTGTCCCCGCCCCCTCTGTGGACCCTTTCTGCACAGATAGCCTTGGGCGTTGATGGTGATTTTTACCATTTCATTTGCTCTGTGTTTCTAGGTTTCGTCTGCTGGCTCTGGTTTGCCTGTCTGGCTGAGTGCCGTCCTTGATTTTCCCGTGCGCCCATCTGCCTCCTGGGATGGGGGGAGCTGCTGGGGTGGGGAGGGCTGCTGGGGTGGGTGGGGGGCTGCTGGGGTGGGGGGGCTGCCGGGGTGGGGGGGCTGCTGCAGTGGCCGGGGAAGCTCTAGGGTCTCATTTTCTGGGTGTTGGGCTTCTCACCCGTCCTGGGGGTTAGCGGCCCCATTTCACTGCTTGGGCCACAGCAAAGGTGGCGTCCATAGCTCTGACTTACTTCTGGGATTGCTGCACCTGCTGGGGCTTCTCCAGTCCGGTCTCTGTGTAGATGAGGTTGCTAATTTTTCAGAGAGGAGTGCAGTATCAGTTTCTTCACTGGATATGGAACTGCTCCAGCTGCACAGAAAGGCATCCCAGGGCAGCCTAGCTTCCCTCCCCTGGGCGTGCCCTGCACCGTGGTCTCCTGAGCTGACAAGGTTTCTGCAGGTTGGAGTTTGTGCTGGAGGCGAGGGCCCTGGGGATGCCACCTGGACACAAGGAGGGAACAGGGAACAGGTCCAAAGATTTGGGGCTGCCAAGGGGCAGTGAACACACCAAAGAGAGGTGGATTCTGGAAACCCTGCCCTGAAGGGGACCGTGGGGCCGGTTGGGGTGTGGGGAGGGGTTGGAGAGGGGCTGTGGGGGGCATCCTGGGAGGAGGTCTTGTCGTGCTGATGGGGGATGGTGGCCCCATCTGGGAGGGAATGCTGTTGCGCCCAGGTCTTGGCTGAGCCCTGTGGAAGCTGGAGGTGTTCAGCTCCTCAGATCTGTCCAGGTTGTGCCCCGTTGTCACCAGAGCCTGACTTTGTTGAGGGGACAAAGCAATGTGAACCCCCCTGCAGAGACAGGAGACACTAGCTTCCTCCCCCAAACCCTGGCTCCACTCAGCCAGCCATAGCCTGCACCCCCTCCCCATCACGGACACACCTTCCAGGCCTCAACACCCAACGAACCCACCCACTGTGCAGTGCCAACTGTCTGGTGCCCCCGAGGCAGCTGGCCCATGCCCTTCGTCATCCCCTGGTGAACAGCCATAACCCCTGCCCTTGGCCTCACCCTGGTGAGTGTCCTGGCCCTGCCCTCCACTGGGTGGGTGCACTGGTTTGGGGATTCTGTAGGAGCATCAGGGAGACGGGGCTCTCCACCTTTGTGCCCCTCCTGTGCCCCTGTTCCCATGCCTGGACTGTGAGCGCTGCTGGCTATGGTGGAACCTGACACCTGATCTCCAGGACCCGAACTCTGACACCAGAAGTTGCCTAGTCCTCACACGTCCAGGCGTCTTCCCCTCTGAAGGCTTCCCTGTGAACCCGGCCATGAGATGTCCAAGGACATGTTCTGAGGAGTTGAGGTGGGGGAGGCGAGGTCACTTGCCAAAGCCCTAGCCAAGAAATGGTCCTCGCCATGCCCTGATGCAGCACTGCATCTGCAAAGTCCCCCACCCTCCAGGACTGCGGCCCCTCTGCCTCCATGGGGTGCGGTGGGCTCTGCACTGGCTGCCAGCAGCCCTGTCTGCTTTGTTGGCATGAGGCCCACTGCACCCTCCTATGCAGTGTCCACCTAGACCCAGAGATCTGCTGGGCAGTCTCCACTGCTCCACCTGCCCCCACTTCAGCTGCTGGCCTTTGCAACACAGCCACCTCACGCCCCTTCTCGCACCCTGGTCTGGCCCTGTAGGTCCCCCCACCATCAGGCTCATTAGCCCACGTGCTGTACTTGGCAGAGCCTCACCTTCCACTCGGGGCCAGGAGACACCAGGCCCTCAGCACCCTCCCTTACGTGCCTGTAAGTTCCTCTGTCCACCAGCTCAGCAGGGAAGTGCTCTGGACGCCCCACCCACTTTCCTTCTGCTCCAGACTCCAGATTTTCCTCCCCTTGCGGTGGCCACGCATGTTGTCCGCCTCCCACAAGTGTGGCCCTGCAGCCGCCTGCGGCCGTGCCCCCAGCTGAGTGGTGCAGGCACTGGTCAGGTGACTCTGCCCTACATCCTTATGAGAACCCCCCGGGGGCCTGGGGTGACGATCGGTCAGCGTGGTAGCCGGCAGCGCTGTTGCTCTAAGTTGCTTGTCGTAGGGATAACAAAAATGCACACTGTAGCTTTCTTTTGCCATCGCTTTCTTTTTTGAGTACAATTTCATGAGAGGCTAGGATGGCAAAGTGATAGGAACTGGTTTTTCAGGTGTGTAAAGCACAGAGCATTCAGCTCCATCTCTGTGGTCGGGAGATGATGCAGGGCCCTATCCCTGGTTTAGGCTTTGCAGTGGCACCCTGTCGTGTGACTGTGAGTAGGGCTGGGCTGGGGGCCACAGACCTGAAAGCTGCTCATGACATTGCCAGGACTGTTGTCTGGGGTTTGCCGAGTGGGCATGGGCAGAGTTGGTGTGGGGTGGTGGGCAGGGTATGTTCTGTGGTCCTGCCCTATGTATGAGCAGAGGCTGACATGGGGCAGCCCCACTGCTGCCTGGTCAGTGGCTGTAGGTGAGCTGTGGGTCTGGCAGTTGAAGGTGGCTCCGGCCAGCCTGCTGGGGCTTGGCCTGCCTCAGACCCCAGCGGCTGTATGACCTGGGCGAACTAGGGAACCTGTCTAGGTCTTTGTTTTCTGGTCTGGGAATGGATTTGATGGTAGTCACGCCCCAGCCCTGAGTGGTGGTGAGGATTAAAGACCATGTGTGCAAAGCTCCGAGAACAGGGAGTAGCTCCGGAGACAGCAGCTCTCTCTGTGGTGGGCGTGTCCAGGAGGCTGCCCCTGCCCACCTCTCGGGGCAGGATCTCCTGTCTCTGTCCCTCCCAGCCCAGCGCATGTCTGAGCTGTGGTCAGGACATCTTGTCCTCAGCTGTGCCCCTTGCCCGGTCAGTTCTTCAGGTGGCCGTGGGCACATGTGTGCCAGGAGGGAAGGGGGCATCCTCACAAGGGTGACGTGGGACCACCTCCAGAGCACAGCCACGGGGCCACCTGAGACTTGGCAGCAGTCAGCAACATGGCTCCTGGATGCCTTCCCGCCCAGGCCTGTCCAAAGGAGAGCTCCTCCAACGTGGGGTGGATGGAGCCCCACCCTGGGTGGCGTCCCTTCAGAGGTCACCCACTGAGAGGCCTGGGGCCAGCTGCTCACCCTTCCGCTGCAGGGCCAGGTCCCTACCAGGCGGCCACCATCTCAGACCCTCAACATTCCAGTCTGAGTCTGAAGAGAACTTTCAGATCAGAGCACAAGTTCCATGGGCCTGGGGCGGCGTGTGCTGGATGTGCTGGGTGCCTGGGTGTATGGGCGCCCCTGGTGTGCCAGGTGTGCCAATTCTGCTGGATGCCTGGTTGTGGTGGATACTTGGGTGTGCTGGGTGTCCCGGGTATGCCCCAAGTGTGCCGGTTGTGCTGGATGCCCAGGTGTGCGGGGTGCCCGGGTGTGCTGGATGCCCAGGTGTGTGGGGTGCCCGGGTGTGCTGGGTGCGCCGGGTGTGCTGGTTGTGGTGGGTGCCCCGGGTGTGCTGGGTGTCCCGGTTGTGCTGGATGCCCAGGTGTGCTGGGTGCCCAAGTGTGCTGGATGCCCAGGTGTGTGGGGTGCCCGGGTGTGCTGGGTGCCTGGGTGTGCTGGCTGTCCCGGGTGTGCTGGCTGTCCCGGGTGTGCTGGATGCCCGGGTGTGCTGGGTGCCCCGGGTGTGCTGGGTGCCCGGGTGTGCTGGGTGCGCCGGGTGTACTGGTTGTGGTGGGTGTCGTGTGCTGAGTGTCCTGGGTGCCCTGAGTGTGCCGGGTGTGCTGGGTGCCCCAGGTGTGCTGGGTGCCTGCCTCTTGGACGTCCCATGGCAGGCACATCCCTGCTGGGCAGGGAGCACGTTGGACACCTGCCATGGCCCCAGCCTCTGCGCGGCACTCCTGTTTGCTCAGGGCTGGTGGAGGAGCAGCGGGAAACCAGACGAGTACTCAGATTGCGTGCCTGTGTGGGGCTTTCTGGCAGAGGACCATCTCACGTTGGAACCAATTCAGATGGAAACGAGACGTGGAAGGTTGTCCTTTGCTAATGGGTCTTTGAAATCCTGGATAATATACTGAATGAGTTGGAACCACATGAAACATTTACAGCTTAAGGGCAGAAGAGACTTGGGGATTCTCATGGGTCTCTCCTCCTGGACCGGTTCCCACCTGAAGGAGCTCCTAAAGCAGAGGACGGGGCCACAGCACAATCCCAAATGTCCCAGGGGGGTCTGATCCCACCCAGACCTCGGGTTCCACGTCACTGAGCATGTGTGTTTGTGCACATATGTATGAGAGTGTGTGTGCCTGTGGGGGCGTCTTTGGAGCAGTTCCAGCAAAGCATTTGGCCTGCTCCAGGGGTGTACATGAGAGAGAGAGGGCCAGAGCAGCCCAGAGTGGGCACGTGGGAAGGCTACTCATCCCAGCCCCAGAGCAGCCCTGCTGGCAGCCAGCATTGGAGCACACCCCTCTCTCCTCCTATAGGGGCTGCTGAGAGGTGGATGTGCCAAGAACTGACCCCTGGAACTGATGGGGACATGGGCAAGACAAACACGTGCCCTTAGCTGGCCAATCCTGGGCCTGCCAGCAAAGACCTCAGGGCTGGGTGGAGCCATCTGGGCCTGAGAGCCACGTCCCTGGATGGAAGACAGGTTGGCTCCTCAACCTGCCGCCACCAGCCATGTGACCCTCCTTGATGACGTGGGGTCATGAGAGTCTGTGTCTGGTGGCTCTGACGAGACTGAGTAGCTACCTAGCAAGGGTACCTAGCAGGCCTGGCTGTGGCAGCCCTTCCTGGTTAAAGTTGGCAGTTGTGGCATGGTCAAGGTCAACTCTCAGCACACTGGGAGCTGGATGGAGAGCTGCAGGCCCCGGCTTCCTGGCCAGAGGTCCTGGAATCGGCTTGCCAACACCTGTCCATTCTGGATGCTTCTAGCAAGAAACACGAAAATGTAACCTCCAGTTGAGTGTGATCTCCAACCCAGTCCCCTTCTGTGTTTGCCACAGGGGTTCCTAACCAGGGGCTGCCTGGCCTCCTGGGCACACTGGGTTCCATCTGCAGACCTTTCTGGTTGTCACAGTGAGGGGCGGTGTGCTCTTGGCCTCCAGCGGGCAGAGGCTGGGGTGCTGGCCAATGGGCACCCCAACAGGGACCCAAACCCAGAACTCAGTTGGACCAAGTCAGCCTAACCTTCCATTGGGCTGCTCCTGTTTGGGAACCCAGGGCCAGGGTTTGCCGTGGACAACGATGTAGGTGGTGACAGGGAAGCAGAGGAGGGTAGAGCCCTTGACACGCTGAACACCATGTGCTGGAGGGCAGTGAGGTGGGGAGTGGACCAGGGAGCTACCTGGCCACGCCCCTGCACCACCATCACGTGCCAGACCCCCACACCTGCGCACCCACACAGTGCCACGCCCACACATGCCCGGGCACACAGCCACTCACACGACACACTCACACCCTTTGCTCTCTGTTCTTCAGAATGTGTGGGGAAAAGAAAGAGAGATCAGCCTGTTACTGTGTCTATATAGAAAGAAGTAGACATAAGAGACTCCATTTTGTTCTGTATTTGAGATGCTGTTAATCTGTGACCCTACCCCCAACCTTGTCCTTGCAAGAGACATGTGCTGTGGTGACTCAAGGTTTAATGGATTTTGGGCTGTACAGGATGTGCTTTGTTAAACAAGTGCCTGAAGGCAGCTTGCTGGTTAAAGGTCATCACCATTCTCTTAATCTCAAGTACCCAGGGACACGTACACGGCCAAAGGTCGCAGGGACCTCTGCCTAGGAAAGCTAGGTATTGTCCAAGGTTTCTCCCCATGTGATAGTCTGAAATAGGGCCTCATGGGAAGAGAAGGACCTGATTGTCCCCCAGCCCGACACCCGTGAAGGGTCTGTGCTGAGGAGGACCAGTACAAGAGGAAAGAAGGCCTTTTGGCAGACGTTGGCAGTTAAGATAGAGAAAAGCATCAGTCTCCTGCCCGTCCCTGGGCAATGGAACATCTCCGTGTAAAACCCGATTATATGCTCTGTTTACTGAGATAGGAGAAAACCGCCTTATGGTAAAAGGTGAGACTTGCTGGCGCAATGCTGCTAAAAGGTTTATGGAGATGTTTGCATATGCGTATCAAGGCACAACATTTTCCTTTGAACTTATTCATGTCACAGAGATCTTTATCCATATGTCTTACTACTGATTTTCTCCCTACAATGATCCTATTGTCCTGCCACTCCCTTATCTTTAAGATGGTAAAGATAATTATCAATAAATACTAAGGGAACTCAGAGACCGGTGCCAGCGTGGGTCCTCTGTATGCTGAGCGCCAGTCCCCTGGGCCCACTTTTTCTTTCTCTGTACTTTGTCTCTGTGTCTCATTTCTTAAGTCTCTCGTTCCACCTAACGAGAAACGCCCACAGGTGTGGAGGGGTAGGCCACCCCTTCAAGAATGCGCCATTTCTATTCATCCATCTTCAGGGTCACTGACTCTTCCGCCATCTCCATTCTGCTATGCGCCCATGGGGTAAAATTTGTATTTCGTATGTTGTATTTTTTAGTTCTACAGTCTTTGGGTAGGTTTGTTTCCTGCTGTCCGTTTCTCTGTTGAGAACGCCTGTCTTCTCACGCAGCCCAGGTGTGCCCACCTTCGCGTCTGGAGGATGCTACCGGAACTGCCTCAGAGCCTCGTCTGAAGGTTCCAGCCTCGGCCGCGTCTTGGGGTTGGCATCTGTTGATCATCTTTTTCTTGGGAATTGTAATTTTTAAATTCACTGTATGTTGAGTAATTTTATGTATTTTGAATGGTATGTTTCCAGACTCTCTGGTGGTGGCGGCAGAGCTCTTGGGAGCTTTTCTGTGTGGCGTGGGCCTTTTCTCTGTGTGTGCAGCTTTGGGGAGCCGAGAACTTTCGCTGGTCCATGCCTGAGTGAGAGGCCCTGCCCAGCCCTCTTCCCAGGAGCTCCAGGGCCCCTTCCCCACCATCTCCAGCTGGAATCTGGAATGTTCTGAGAAGGTCTCCCCAGCTCCGTGCAGCTCAGCACAGCTGGGGTCACCTCAGAACAAGGCAGTGATGAGCATGGAGAGAAAAGCAATGTAACCGTTCATAGAAGACGCCCTGGACTCTCCCCTTCTCCAGAAGAGAACTGTTGTTCTTGGTCCCCTTGGCTCTGGAGAACTGGTGGGTCCACCTGAATTGGTCTGAGTTTGGTTTTATGTTTTGTGGGGTGAGGTCTGAAAAACGTCACAGGGGCCTCCCAAGTCTCTGAACCTGAGCGGGTCTCCACGTCCAGCCTCCGTCTTTCCTGTGGCTCCTGCCAGGGCTCGCCTTTAGGCATGGCCAGGGTCTAGGTAGACCTTACTTGAGGGCGTCCTCCTCACTTCTCAGTTGTGGCCTTTCTAGTTTCTCCGCTAGATGCCCAGGGGATCTCAGAGGGACTTGGGGGCTCTTTCCATGCTGGCCCGGACAGAGCCCCATGTCCCCAGCACCCTCCACTTCTTGTCTGCTCCCCCCTCAGCCCAAGGCAGCTTTTCTGTCGGTTGCCATGTGCTCCCTTTGGGCAAATACAGCAGCACCCAGCTGAGGCCTTGGGGCCCCATGGATTTTAGGCCCTGCCTCTGTGCACTCCTGCTCCAGTCTCCAGCTCCTAGGCTCAGGGGCCCTGCCAGGCTCTGCCTGGAGTCTAGCCTCTGTGCCTTGGAAGAAATTGCCCTGGGAAGGGAGCTGTGGCACCTGCAGCGTGCCCTTCCGCCCGGATCACAGCCTTCACCCACCCGCGACTGTCGACAGGTGCCTGTGCGTTCCATCCAGTGTTTGAC
Source organism: Theropithecus gelada (assembly GCF_003255815.1). NCBI lineage: Eukaryota > Metazoa > Chordata > Mammalia > Primates > Cercopithecidae > Theropithecus > Theropithecus gelada. Next base: position 18,317,808 of record NC_037670.1, read on the forward strand.
TGTTTAGGACAGACGTGCTCGTCCAGGACTAGCCCCCATCCTAGTCAGTGGCAGAACCCTGAGGGAATTCACACCTTTATTTTGTATTGATTCCCTTGTTAAGGCCAATATGTGTCACTTTTTAAATTTGAAAATCATGAAGTAGTGATGGGAATGTTGGTAAAATCTGTGGTCTGCTGGCCAGGCGCGGTGGCTCACGCCTGTAATCCCAGCACTTTGGGAGGCCGAGACGGGCGGATCACGTGGTCAGGAGATCGAGACCACGGTGAAACCCCGTCTCTACTAAAAATAGAAAAAATTAGCCGGGTGCAGTGGCGGGCGCCTGTAGTCCCAGCTACTCGGGAGGCTGAGGCAGGAGAATGGCGTAAGCCCGGGAGGCGGAGCTTGCAGTGAGCCGAGATCGCGCCACTGCAGTCCAGCCTGGGCGACAGAGCGAGACTCCGTCTCAAAAAAAAAAAAAAAAAAATCTGTGGTCTGCCTTTTGCAGGCACAACTCTGCCCGACTGCTCAGGCCGACCGTTCTCGCTTGGCACTCTGGGGGCAGGAGTGGGCGCAGCCAAATCTTCTGCGTTTTCTCCTGAAGTCTGCTGCGGGGAGAGAGTGAGGGCTGCGCACCTCCAGGGAGGGGACGCAGACATAAATTCAGTTTTGTTCGACGCCTGCTCGCCACCCTTTAAAGAGCGTTTAGAGCTTACATGATGTTCATTTTGGCTTTGGCCATCGGGCGTCAGAGCCCATACTTGGCGTTTGGAGGCCGGGTTTGGAGATTCCAACAGACCTTGGCTAAGGCCCATCCAAACAAGCAGGAAAGGCCAGAAGCCCCATCTCGGAGAGGCCGCTGCCCATCAGTGTCGGTGCCCTGGGCTGGCCACTGGGGGATGTCAGTGGGCTCTGTGCAAAGACACCATCCGCTACCATGAGGGCAAGTTCCCATGAGGGCAAGTCCCCCTAGGCGGGGCATGGTCATCTGGCAACACCGCTGGCCTGGTGTCCACAGGGGAGAAGAGGGGCCACAGGGCAGCAGGGGCTGCTCAGCTCCAGGCTCTTTCTGGGTTGCGGATCACAGAGTGCCGGCAGGAGGGCATAGCAGGGTTTGCTATGTGCCCGACCGGAGCCCTCTGTAGGGGTGGATCAGTCCCTTGCTTCCATGGCTGTGGGAGCTGGAGAAGCCTACCAGCCACTGTCAGCCAATGTGGCCGGCTGATTGGAGGGGGTGGCCCCGAGGCGGGGCTTCAACCTCAGTGGGCTCAGGGAAGGCCAGAGCCTCAGCAGAGGGAGCCAGGTCAGGGTGGGGGGGGGCTCAGGGCAGTAGCTCGTTCTAGAATTAGGGTGGAGCTTTGGAGCTTAGGGAGAGGCAGGGGCTCCTGAGCTGGCCTGGTGGGACTGGGCCTGGGGATGGGATGTGAGGGAGGCGTGGCACGGCTCTGGTGGGCCCTGCAGCCCGGGATCCAGACTGACCTTCGGGAACGTTCACCTGTGCTGTTGTGTGGGAAAGGATGGAGTCCAGGAAGGAGGAGGCTGCAGAGGAAGCCCAGGGGCCAGCTGGTGACAGTGAGGAGGGGCCGCCCCAGGTATCACAATGGGCCCCACATTTATGAGGGACCACAAAGGCACACAGCTCCAGGGGAGGAGGAGGGGCTGCAGGACCTGAGGGCAGACAGGCTCTGCATGCACACACGTGTGCACCACGAATGCCCAGGGCACCAGCGTGCAAGCCCCGGACAGGTGATGCCTGATGTTCCTCCACCTGGGCTCGTCCCACGCCTGGGGCACCTGCCGCGGGGCAGATACCTCCAGCCTGTGTTGCTCCGGGTGACTGGCGGCAGGCCCATGAGACAGCGCGCACTTGCCTGCACTCAGTGTGTGTGGACCGCCTCTGGTATTACCATGTACCCTCCAGACAATGATTACAAAGTAATTAACCTACATTTAGCTTGTTTGTCATAAATAAATTAGCCACTTGAATCATCTGATTTGCCCGCCTTGGCTACCAGGTGAGCGTCCCTGCAGGGGGAGCTGGGGTCCCTGCAGCCCCCACATCAGGCTGCTGCTGGTGTATCCACCTGCAAGTGATAGAGGAGGTCATGGGTGGGTGCCGGCTCACACCCCAGGTGGGCCTTGGTGGCTGAGGGTGTCACTCGTTGTGCCTGGAGCTCCACACTGGCAGAGAGTGCAGCCTGAGGGCTTTGCCTCGGACACTGGCTGGCCTCTTCCACCAACCCCTGAGGGCTGAGTGGGTGGCATTGGGGGGAGCCCCCGCAGGCCAGGGAGGTGGTACCTGCTGGCTGCAGGACCATCTGGGCCTCAGGAACTGGCCCTGGGGGTTTGTGGACCACATGGGGCTGCTCTGGCCACTCATGTGGCAAATACCTGTGGCCTGCGTATGGTTTTGTGGGGTCCCGGATGGGGATGTGTTTCTGTTAGTCAGAGTGGGCCTGGCTTATGCTGCGGAAGCAAATGGTCCCCAAACCTTAGGGCTTGAGGTAAGTTTGCTTCTCACACTCATTACCAACCAGTCTAGTGAGTTCTTTTCCACCCAGCCTTGTGCTGGTTTTCAGCGTTCAGGGACTTTGGGGTTCCGCCTCCACACCTCTCGTGACCCTCCATCCCCACCCCCCAGCTCTCTACTGTGCAGTCTCCTCCTCCACACCTCTCGTGACCCGCCATCCCCACCCCCAGCTCTCTACTGTGCAGTCTTGCCCTTGGGAGCCCCTCCTCAGTGGCCTCTCCCACCTGGACCCTCTGAGATTCCACCTGGGCCTCTGCTTTCCAGCACTCGCCTCCCTCCACAGTCTCCTCATGGTTTCCTCGAAAACGTCAGTGCACGCCCTCTCTACCATCCCTGTCCCAAACCGTCTGAGTGGTCCGATCATTGTGGCTGGAGCTCCAGTCATCACCCCCAGCTGCCCCTTCAGGTCCCGGGGTCCCCGTGTCTTCCCTGTCAGGCCCTGCCTGAACACATGGCCTCGTGTCCTGGTAATTCTCAAAACTACCCCACCTGCATTCTAGGTTGTTCTCTCTCACCTGGACTGTAGCAGTGGCCTCTCCTTAAATAGACAAAACACTGAAAAAAACCGTTTAATTTTCAATGAAAAATCAATTTATGATCATTTTGGAAAAATCAGAAAAGGAAGGTTAGCAAAAAGCTGGAACTAAAATATATCCATAGTCTGGATCAGCACTGATGATAATTGCTTCTTGGTGCCCTGGTCTTGTGCCCTGTCTTTGGACACATGTTCTATTTTAATACCCGGCACAGTGCTCTGTACCAGGATGCTGGGAGTGGCAGAGGTGGCGGCGGGAGGTGGGGGCCTGGTCAGAAGCAGGTGGGCGCCTTTTCATCCTGCCTGCCTGTGGTGTCCCCGGGGCCGAGATGGGGCCCAGATGGACAACAGTGACCGGCTACAGGGCACAGGCGGCATTCAGCCTTGCACGTCTCCTGAGCCCAGACTCACAGCCTTTCTTAGCCTCTACACACATTCCCTCCGGTTGGCATTCAGGTTTCTGAGTGGCCCCCCACTTCAGAGCCACCTCAGAGGCCCCATCAGTCTTCTGTGGCAGTCAGGTCTTTGCTACCATGAAAACCATTGCAGACACTGTCATTGTTCATATTCTTGGCTGTGTCCTTCAGATGGCTGGACAGCTGTTAAGGGGAGCAGGGAAGCAGAGGCCCCATAGCATGCTAAGGCTAGACAAGTGTTGCAGGCCGAAAGCGCGAGGGTCGTGATCAACTCAGTATACCACTGAAGCTGTGTGAGTAAACAGCAAACTGTTCTCATAAATGCAGAATGTTGGCAAACTGACAACCTGCGTCTGTGGCCTGGAAGGAATGCTGAGGGCAGTCACGCCTCAAGCCCAGTGTTTGTTGTGATGAGGAACATCTGAAGCCTGTGAGCAATAATGTGAACCTGTGATTAATCGAGCAGCCGGCCAGTTGTTACCCCCTCCTCCCTGCCCTTTCTACCTAATGCACACGAAGGGCTGTAGAAGCTCAGGGCGGCGGCCCTTGCTCACTAGAAGCAAGGAACCCTCTTCTTCTTCCTCGGAACCCTTCTTTAAAACAGTTTCTTTTAAGTTTTCATTTCTGCGTTTGTCCTCCTTCGTTCAGTCCCGTGGTAACTGTAATAACTGTGGCAAACTGCGGCAGGTGACTCTCAGGAGAAACGTTTGTCCACAGGGTTCGGTGTGGGGTCTGGCGGCCCTGGAAAGCAGATCTGGGGCCCTCTGGGTCATGCCTGGTGTCCATACCTCCCTGCTCCTCCAACATGCTTTGGTGCTGTAGCCATTTGCCTTCTAGAACCTTCCCACATTCCTGAACTTCAGTAGGAGTACCCTCCCTCTTCTCCATCACTCCAGTTCTGTTCATTCTTAAATTGTGTATGTGTGTGTGTGTGTGAGACAAGGTCTCACTCTCTTGTCCAGGCTGGAGTGTGGTGGCATAATCATGACTCACCTTAGCCTCAACCTCCCAGGCTCAGGCAGTCCTCCCTTCTCAGCCTCCCAAATAGCTGGGACTACAGGCATGCACCACCACACCTGGCCAATTTTTCTATTTTTTGTAGAGATGGGGTCTTGCTATGTTGCCCAGGCTGGTCTCAAGCTCTTGGGCTGAAGCGGTCCTCCTGCGTCAGCCTCCCAAAGTGCTGGGATGACAGGCGTGAGCCATTGTGCCCAGTCCTTAAATAAATTTTGCAAATTAACATGTAATTTGAATTTTTACTGGGGGGTGGTCTCAAAGGGTCTCAAATTATTACAAAGAGGGTCAAGATGGTATTTTTTTTTTTTTTTTTTTTTGAGACAGAGCCTTGCTCTGTCACCCAGAGGACATTTAACCCATTACACAGAACAATCCCCCTATAAATGTTTGGAGAATGAATGGTGCCCCCAGGTGGCAGGATATTGAAGTTTCTATTTTACCAACCCAGCTGCCGTACAAAGAATGGAGGTCGCATCTGCATGGTGGGGGATTGTAGGTTGGGAGAGGACCGGAAATGCCACCTCACTGTCTCCCGGCTTCCACGGCCACTGTGCGGCTTCCTGTGGCTCCTCGGAAGGAAATCTGCAGTTTTCTTTGACTGCTTTAATGCTTTGACTTTAGTTTTCTGTAGTTTCACGATGATGAGACTAGCTGTGTGTTTCTTTGTATCTATCCAGCTTGGATTTCTCTTGGTCTCTCACATCTGCAGATTGATGCATTTTATCAGTTTTGGAAAACTGCCAGCTAGTATCTGTTCAAATGTTCCTTTCTCCCCATTTTCTCTCCCCTTTCCTTCTGGGATTGGAGTTAAAAATATGTTGGAATAGTCCAGGGAGACTCATTTTGATCTTCCGACCTCCAGAACTGTATGAGAATAAATTATGTTATTTTAAGCCTCTAAGTTTGTGGCAGTTTGTCGTGTTTCAAACATGCAGATTCCACTTTTCGTAATTTCTAGTTTCCTGCCAGAATTTCCAAGCTTGCCCAGATGTTTCCATCTGTATCCAGGCTGGAGTCTTTGAGGGTCTACTTTCTGTTGTTTTGGCTTTTGTTCATGTGGTTGTGTATCCTTGTACGTTTGGTCATCTTTATATTCTGGGCGTTTTATCTGAAAACTTACTCATAAAAAATAGTTTGAGGCCTGGGATAGTGTTATTTTCTTCCAGATAGGATTTTAAAAATTGCTTCTGCTAGGTGCCTGGCATCACTATTTGGAGATTGCCTTAACATCACTTCTGGGCTTGATGTTTTCCTGGCCTGAATGCGTAGAAGCCAGGCTGCAGGCTGTGCAAGGGCTGACTTGTATTCCGCTCACCCTGGTCCTAGAGTGCAACCCTTCTGGGTCCTAGCATGAGGCAGAGGTGCTTCCCAGGGCACCCACCTTTTTTTTTTTGAGACGGAGTCTCGCTCTGTCGCCCAGGCTGGAGTCTACTGGCGTAATCTCAGCTCACTGCAAGCTCCGCCTCCTGGGTTCACACCATTCTTGGGCCTCAGCCTCCCGAGTAGCTGGGACTACAGGAACCCGCCACCACGCCCGGCTAATTTTTTGTATATTTAGTAGAGACGGGGTTTCACCATGTTAGCCAGGATGGTCTCGATCTCCTGATCTCGTGATCTGCCCACCTCAGCCTCCCAAAGTGCTGGGATTACAGGTGTGAGCCACTGCGCCCGGCCTGGGGCACCCACTTTTGTTGGGCAGACCCCAGTTCCTGTTCTCCAGGTCATGGGCAACTCAGCTCAGCTGCTTAGCTGCCTCCTGCAGGTGTCAAATGCCTCCAGAGCAAAGCGGTTCCAAACCCTGGGCCCATCTCTTAGCTTTCTGTCCTCTCTTGGGTCTTGGCCCAGGAGTGCTCACTGGCTTGTTACCTCTTTGATGGTATTCACGAGATTTTAGAAATGTTTCTTGAGCTCTGGAAAGGTCTTCAGCATGAGGGCACAGACGGCCTGGGTGCTGCTGCACACTCAGGTGGGTCTCTTCACATCACCTTCTGGTTTATGGGCTACTGCACTGAGTCCAGGGCTTAGTTTTTCATAGCAGAGCCGTATGTAGACACTCTTTCCATGGTTCCCTCCCGTGTGGAGGATTCTCCAGGAAGCTGTTCTGCTCGTTGTGAACTGACTCCTGAGAAGCTGCAATGATGAGAAATCAAGGATTGACTGAAACTGATCCTGAGCCCGTGCATCCTGCAGCCAGAGCCACGGCCCCCTCTTCACTGAGGGCCTTGCACAGTGGCCTGGGGCTGGCAGAGAGCTGGGGCTCTGGCATCAGACCGTCCTGGAGCTGCGGCATGAGCTCTGCCATGTGGGAGCAGCCGCTGTGCTTGTGGACACAGCCTGGCAGGTGGCAGGTGCCCTGCAAACAGCCCTGTGTTGTCCTCTTCATCAGCACCATCTCTCCCATGCTGCTGGACCGAACCGGCCCTCCCCTAGGAGCCCCTGAGGGTAGGTGCTTTGACAGTGGATTCTACTACGAACACACGGCCCAGCCACAGACGCGCAGAACAGGTAGCTGGGGCTCTGAGCAGCATGGACGGCGAAGATGTGTGATTTCTCTCAGGGTGCCGCACTTTCATCTTTTACAGGCACAGACGCACGTTGAGACCAGTTGCGGGCTGCCTCATTAGCAGTGGCTCCCGACTGACATCTCCTCATGTTTTACACTTGAAAACCTGGAGTCACACTCGGACTGAGTCCAGCTTCCTCCCCTTCAGCCACCTGGAGATGCAATCGTTTCCTTTATCTGGCTAGATTCTATCTGCCTTATTCAAAGCCATGGGCCTTTCCCCAGTTTTAATTACCTGTGGCAGGAGGTGACTCACACAGCCTTGGAATCGAATGAGGCTATTGCTCTTGCTGGTTAGACAGCTACACTCACACACATGCACATACACTCACATGCACGTACACGTGCACACAGCGCACATGCACACGCTCACACGCATTCATGGACATACACACATGCACTCTTGCGTGCACACACAGCTTGTCGGCCCTGGGCAGCGAGGCCATGTGCAATGGCAGAGGCTCAGCAGGTGAAGAAGCGCTGAGCATTTCCTGGCTCCTGTTGCCAAAATCACATCTTTATGCAATAAGTTGTCAACAAATTGTTAAATGTTAGAAGTTTAAAAATTCCCGTTTCCTTCCCCGCTCCTTCCCTTCGTCCTTCCCTCCCTTCCTTCCTCTCTCCCTCCCTCTCTTCCTCCTTCCTCTGTCTCTCCCTCTCTCCTTCTCTGTCTCTCTACACTTATTTACTACCCATCAGGTGCCCGGCATTGTGCTTGGTGCTGGGATAACAATGGAGAAAACACTCGGCAACTGTGGGCCTCGTGGATTTGGGGAGACGGACGACACACAAGTGAAAATGGACAAAGGGAACGTCCAGTGCTCGAGGCGGTGAGGAGCGGCTCCAGGCGCACACCGTGAACCCAAAAAGCCCTGGGCGGGTGGGAGGGGGCTTCCTATCGGCAGTGGCTGTAAAGGGTCGCTCTGGGAGCTTCACAGGCAAAGGCTGGGCTGAGCAGAGGGCGAAGGGTCCAGGAGCCAGCGGGTCGGGGCCTCCTGCAGAGGCCTCCCGGGCGGAGCTGCTGGTGAGAGGTCTGGTGCCCTGGCCTCCATCGGGCAGCCTGGGGGTTTGGAGCTTATCCCTCCTGCAAGGAGAGGCTGGAGGAGGTTGAGGAACCACACGCTGGGACCTGGGTCCTCAAAGGGTCCCTCTCGCTGGTGAGTCAGGTTGAGGGGGGAGGTGGCTGGGAGGCCAGAGGCTGAAGTGGGGCAGGGGCACCAGGGGGCGCTATGGAGACGGAGACAGCAGGTGCACTCAAGATGGATTCGGAGTGGAGTCCACAGGATGTGCTGATTAATCTGAGATGGATTCGGAGTGGAATCCACAGGATGGGCCAATGGCTGGGAGGGGACAGAGGGAGAAAGGGAGGACTATGGCTTGCCAGTGGGACACTGGGCAGGGGGTGGCTGAAGCCACGGGGAGGACCGAAGGGCCGGGAACAGTTTGGAGCAATGGATGTGGGGCCCTGTTCTGGATGTGGGGCCTGTGAGATGCTGCGGGGACACGCTTGTGTATTCAGCCACAGCACCCATTCTCCCTGATTTGGGTGGCGCCCCCTCCCCCATTTCCTTTTGGAAATCACCTCTTCCCATAGCAGTTGCCCGGGATGTGGGGACCGTGCGGCTGTTGCCACAGTCACTGGGGTCCCACCTCCTGGCCTGTGAGCTGAGGGTCCCAGGGACAGAGCACGCCCAGAAGCCTGTGCTCCTCCTGGGAGGTACCGTGGGTGTGAAGAGGCTGTGTCCCCGAGACACCGTTCTGCAGAGCCCGGCCTGGTGTTTTAGCCACGCTGTGACCCCAGAGCTGGTGGAGGGGATTCATCCGCCAAGGGTGGGTTTCGTTCTCGGCAGCACAGGGAGCCCGGCACCGGGCCTTTGAAGGTTCACCCTGCGGGGTGCAGGAGCAGGCACGGGAGCTCCAGCGGCCGCAGGGAAGAGGTGCAAGCCCCAGCCAGCAGAGCCTCTGGAAGGGGTTAGGTCGCTGCGGGCGAGGGCCTGGGCATAAATGCGGCATTCTCCGTTTTGATGCTCCCCTGTAACTGGCATCTGAAGTTTCCGGTGGATTCCAAGGGAGGCCTCCTGCCAGGCTTTGCTCCCTTGGGGAATGTTCTGCGTAAGAGCCGAGCCCATCACGGTCTCTGCCTGCCTCTGACAATTGTCACTCACTGACCTGTGCCTTGTGAGCTTGGTTCAGTTATCTGACACACACCTGGCATTTAATTCTACCTTTTACAAAACTCCACCCAACCACAGTGGATCAAGGAATTAAATTTGCTTTTAAAAAATACCAGGGTTATTGGAACAAGAAACCAGCTAGTGATGTGTGTACGGCTCTGTAAGCAACAGTGTCTGGGTGACTCTCATCACCTGGGCAGATGGAGTGCAGCCTGTGGAGGAAGCATGACTTTAGGGCACATTCACGGGAGGAAGCGGGAATGGAGAGGCAGGGGGCCAGCATGGAGGGGTCAGGTGTTGTTGACCTCTGCCAACACACAGAGGGGCAGGGACACAGCCAGGCTGCTGCGAGGCCTCATGGGGTTGCAGGGAGCCCCACATCCATAGCAAGCAGGCCGTCCACCCCGGCACTCACACGGCACACACACAGCACACACAGCAGGGACGTTTGTTGGTTGGTTGGCTCAGCACACAGGCATCCGCTCAGCCTGCCAGGGCAGGGAGTAGCTGGGACTTGTCCAAGGGCTTCCGACCCCTGGGCAGAGACTGGGCTGTGTGCCCCATCCCTAGACACCACTGCCGAGGACACAGTGCCCAGCCTGAGGATGGTTTCATTCCCGGGGCAAGTGGACTCTGGGTGACTGGCGTTGTGGGGTGCTGGCACCAGTACGGGGAGGCCAGCGCATGGGGTGGGTGACTGGCGTTGCAGGGTTCTGGCACCAGTACGGGGAGGCCAGCCGCATGGGGTGGGTGACTGGTGTTGTGGGGTGCTGGTATCGGTGCAGGGAGGCCGGCCACGTGGGGTGGGTGACTGGCGTGGTGGGGTGCTGGCACCGGTACGGGGAGGCCAGCCACATAGGGTGGGTGACTGGCGTTGCAGGGTGCTGGCACCAATACAGGGAGGCCAGCCGCATAGGGTGGGTGACTGGCGTTGCGGGGTGCTGGCACCGGTGCGGGGAGGCCAGCCGTGTAGGGTGGGTGACTGGTGTTGCGGGGTGCTGGCACCGGTGCGGGGAGGCCAGCCACATAGGGTGGGTGACTGGCATTGCGGGGTGCTGGCACCGGTGCGGGGACGCCAGCCACGTAGGGTTGGTGACTGGCGTTGTGGGGTGCTGGCATCAGTGCAGGGAGGCCAGCACATGGGGTGGGTGACTGGCGCTGCGGGGTGCTGGCATCGGTGCAGAGGAGCCAGCTGTGTAGGTGCTGCCCTCGGGTGGCTGTGTTTCTCTTGGAAGCTCCTCACCAGTGGCGGATGGGCACAGTGCATGCTGCTGGAGGGGCCACAGGTCCTGCCCCAAGCTGAGGTCTCCTGGACCAGCCCAGGAGGAGTGACATTTGAGTAACTGCAAGGAAAGGCCAAGAATTCCGCAGTCAGTTCACAGCCTTGGAAGTGGCCTACAGGAAGGAAGGTGGAGACCTCGCAGGCTTCAGAGGGTGTCAGGGACCAGGACCCTGGAATCGAAGGTTAGCAGTAAGGAAACAGCACCACTCCTCACACCCCACCTGGAGGCCTCGGTCAGCACGGAGCTGGTGAACAGACATGCTCTCTGGGGCCCCTTCATCAAAGCCCGTGTCCATTGTCTGGAGACCCCCAGTGACGCTCTGCCCGGCGAAGGAATTCAGGGCCACCCCCATGAGGGGATCCGGCCTTCTCCTTGGGCTCCCTTGCCCCAGTTCTGGCCTTTCTCTCAACCTGCAGCTCACAGCCAGGTGAGGGCACAGAAATACTGCGAGGTCTGGAAAGAAGCCGAGTCCAGGGCTCCCCCGGCCTGCCTGGGCAACCATAGTGCTTGCAGCGGAAGCTCCCGAAAGGATTTCTGTTCACCCGCTCTGTGCCGGCGCCCTGGGCCCACTGAGGCCTCCAGGTGGGGTGTGAGCGGTCACGCTGCTTCCTTGCTCCCAACCTTTGCTTCCAGGGTCCTGGTCTCTGACCCCATGTGAAGCCTGAGAGGTCTCCCCTTCACTGCCTGTGGGCCACGTCTAAGGCCGTGAACTGACAGTGGGATTCTTGGCCTTTCCTTGCAGTTACTCAAATTTCACTCTTTCTCGTCAACCTGGGCTTCATTCCCCTGCCTGCCACTGCCCCTCCTCATCCACTGCCCCCACTTCCCAAATGCCTTACGGTGCTAGTCTCAGCGTGGCTGAGTTTCTCCCTGAAGCCCCAGCACTGGTTCCCAGTCCATAGAGAGAATCAGAGCCACTCCGAGGCTTGTTAAGACAAGGCTGGCCCCAGCCCTGCCTGCTGACTCTGAAGGGCTGGGCGGGGCCTGAGAATTTGCATTTCGAATGCATTCCCAGGTGATAGCCCTGGGGCTGGTCTGGGAAAGCCTTTGAGAGGCTCTGCCCTGGAGCAGTGCTTCCCAGCCTTGGCGCCCGCCTGGTGAACGCAGCTGGTGGCCTCTGAGAGGCTGACTCAGGCCTGGGCTGGGGCCCCCTGAGAGCTGCTGATGTCCTGCGGGGTCTAACAGAGGTGGCGGCACAGGGCTCAGTGGACTCAGACGCTGCTAAGCCAGACTTCCGTAAGGGCCAGGGAGAGTAAAAGGACCAAAGGCCGGAGAATACCGTGGAACGGGATCTGGTTTTCCAAAGACACAGAGGGTCCACTTCCTCGCTTCCTCACCGTCGTAAAAGAGGTGTTTCTATTCCAGAAAGTCTTTTGTTGCTCATCACACTTCCCTGCAACAAAAAATAGATGTGTTAATTGAAATTAGAGTTTAAAAATTCTATGAACATAAGGATCTAAGTGCTAAATTATTATTTTTTATTTTTTTCTCTGGATTTTCCCTTAATACAAAAATGTGTAGAACTGCCCTGTAAACTAAAAAGAATATTGGAAGCCCCCCACCAACCGAGTGGACCTCCTCTTGGCCAAGGGGATCCAAGAAAAACCTGAAAAACATATTTCTCTCCTGGCACAAAAAGCCCTTGAGCCCAGGAGTTCCAGGATGCAGCAAGCCATAATCGCGCCACTGCACCGCAGCCTGGGTGACAGAGCAAGACCCTGTCTCAAAACAATCCCCCAAAACTGACAAAAGTATAAACAGGACCTAAGCTCATGCCAGACAAGGGTGAAGCCACACACCTCGTAGGTCACACTGACCCAGTGTATTGGTTCAAAGACTTCCTGATGTTAAACATTCTTTTCTGCCTGCTCCAAAGTTTTATACAAAGCTTTATTCCTTTAACCGATTGCAAATGAAATAATCTCTGAATCTACCTACAGCCTCTAAGCCCCCCATTCACAATATTCTGCCTGTGACCCCAAATATCTGAGACAGGTCTCACTCATTTTAGAAAGTGTATTTTGCCAAGGTTAAGGACACCTGCGCGTAACACAGCCTCGGCGTCCTGACATGTGTCCAAGGTGGTTGGAGCACAGCTTGATTTTAAACATTTCAGGGAGACATGAGACATCAAACAATATGTGTAAGATGAACATTGGTTTGGTCCAGAAAGGCAGGACAACTTGAAGCAAAGGTGGGGAGGGGGCTTACAGGTTATAGGTAGACAAATGGTTACATTCTTTTGAGTTTCTGGTGAGCCTTTCCAAAGGAAGCAATCAGATACGCGTCTCTCTCCGTGAGCAGAGGGATGACTTTGTATAGTGTTGGGAATAGGCCCCCAAATTCTGGCCATAAACTCGCCCTAAAACTGGCAATAAACAAAATCTCTGCAACACTGTGACATGTTCGTGATGGCCATGACGCCCACACCAGAAGGTTGTGGGTTTACCAGAATGAGGGTAAGGAACACCTGGCCCACCCAGGGCGGAAAACCGCTTAAAGGCATTCTTAAACCACAAACAATAGCATGAGCGATCTGTGCCTTAAGGACATGCTCCTGCTGCAGATAACTAGCCCAGCCCATCCCTTTATTTCAGCCCATCCCTTTATTTCCCATAAGGAATACTTTTAGTTAATCTATAATCTATAGAAACAATGCCAATCACTGGCTTGCTGTTAATAAATACATGAGTAAATCTCATCTCTGTTCGAGGTTCTTAGCTCTGAAGGCTGTGAGACCCTTGATTTCCCACTTCACACCTCTATATTAATGTGTGTGTGTCTTTAATTCCTCTAGCGCCACGGGGTTAGGGTCTCCCCAACTGAGCTGGTCTCGGCAGAATAGAATGGGAGGTAGCTTTAACCTAAGCAGTTCCCGGCTTGAATTTTCCCTTTAACTTGGGTTTTGGGGCCCCAAGATTTATTTTCCTTTCACATTCATTTTTGGGTAGAACCAATGTATACCTTCCATGTATTGATTTATGTCTTTGCCTATAACGCTTGTCTCCCTGAAACTTATAAAACCGAACCATAGGCTAGGGACGGTGGTTCGGGCCTGTAATCCCAGCAGTTTGGGAGGCCAAGGTGAACAGATCACCTGAGGTCAGGAGTTCGAGACCAGCCTGACCAACATGGTGAAACCCCATCTCTACTAAAAATACAAAAATTAGCTGGGTGTGGTGGTGCATGCCTGTAATCCCAGCTACTCGGGAGGCTGAGGCAGGAGAATTGCTGGAACCTGGGAGGCAGAGGTTGCAGTGAGCTGAGATCATGTGACTGCACTCCAGCCTAGGCAACAGAGAGAGACTCCGTCTCAAAAAACACACACACAAAAAACCCATAACCCAACACGTCAGGCACACTTTCTCAGGCCTCATGAGACTGTGTTTCCGTGGGCCATCATCAGCCATGTTGGCTCAGAATATCTCTTTAAAATTTAATTTTAGAGAGTTTGGTTTTTCTGCTAACAGCACAAACATAATTACAATATTTAATAAAATACTGAAAAGTGAAGTAGGTAATTGTTTGGAAAGTGCATCTCCTGCTTAGGTGGGATTTTTCCATTGTTCACATGTCTACACTCCATGTAGTATTCACGCAGTCCATGTGTCATTGATACAGTATTTCCCCTCCTCAGCTCAGCGAAAACCTGGGAGTCTTGTCCCACAACCAGGAAAAAGTTAGGCACGTGAACATGTTGAAAGGTGAGGAAAGCAGAATTAACTAAAAAAAACCTCTCAGCAAAAAAAGAGGTCCTGCCAACAGGCTCCCACCACACAGACTGAATTCCAGTTCACCATATGTGAGCTAGAGATGAGGCTCCTCTCCCTGCATAAGGCTCTAACTTCCCATGGCTCAACCACATCCTCCCAGTATGCAGGCGGGCCCCCACTCCGTTGTGGGCATGCGCAGACAAAGCCCTGGACAACATCCCTCATCTGTCTTCTGCATCTGTCATTCCCCCTCTAAAGAAGTACATCTAATTGGCATTAGAATCAAGATAAGAATAAGGACGAAGTCTTTTTTTTTTTTTTTTTTTGAGACGGAGTCTCGCTCTGTTGCCCAGGCTGGAGTGCAGTGGCCGGATCTCAGCTCATGCAAGCTCTGCCTCCCGGGTTTACACCATTCTCCTGCCTCAGCCTCCCGAGTAGCTGGGACTACAGGCACCCACTACCTCGCCCGGCTAGTTTTTTTGTACTTTTTAGCAGAGATGGGGTTTCACCGTGTTCGCCAGGATGGTCTCGATCTCCTGACCTCGTGATCTGCCCGTCTCGGCCTCCCAAAGTGCTGGGATTACAGGCTTGAGCCACCGCGCCTGGCCTTGGACAAAGTCTTAATTGCTTCCTATTGACAGGGGCACTGTTTTGGGGAAACGGCAGTCAGAACTCCCTCAGAGGCCTATTTAAGGGTTCCCAGCAGAAGGGGCTATCGTCTGAGGCTCCCGTTGCATGACCAATTGGAGTTTGATGGCCTGAAGGCGAGAGGAGACAAACTAGGTTATTAGAAAACATATATCAAAATGAAATAATGGGCGGGTAAGGACAGTTCAAAAATTCTGAGGCCTTTTGCCAGTTTGTAGAAGGAGCGGGAGGCCAAAAACCCAACGGGTAAAAAAAAAAAAACAACCTTGACCCTTTTGCCAGCATGTTGCGCTTCTGGGATTCCTTCCCCTGAGTTCAATCCTAAGCCAACCCGTTTAAGGTTTGGGAAATTAACTTTTCCCAGTTTGGAGGATGTATCTGAGGGGAGTGTCCTATTGTTCAGAGACACAATTACTTATCTATGAAGACAGGACAGGAGGAGAGAGGAAAAAAAGAAGGCTTTTTTATTTTTCAAAGGAGTTCCAGGGGGTCAGGATGCATTTGAAAGGGGTACAGTTGAGGATGGATGGCTACCCATCTAGAAACAGGGAGTTGAGGCATCCCAGGTTCCCTTCTCTTCCTAGAAAATACCTGGGGCATGTGAGGGAGAGAAAGTGAGGCAACCTTTCTTCCCTCCTCATATCCCTGGGTCCCAGTGACCACAACAGGGTGCCACCCATTGGTGTCAAATCAACTTTCACCCATGTTACCAGGGGGGCCTAGAGGGGGGAGTATCTGCTCTCACCCATGTACGTCCTATTTCTCCTGCTATCAGTAGCCTCCGAATTGCCTAGAACTCGCTTATACCATGGATACTAGCATGACCTCTATCCATGAAATGGGAGGCTTGGCTTAACCTGCAGGAATCACTCACCTGTGCTGTGCCTTTTCACTTCCATTGTCATCTGCCTCTGCGTCCCTCAGATCCAATTTTCTTTCCTAGGGCTTTGACCTGAAGCTTGGAATTTAGTTTGGGACAAGAATGTATCTTGAGGAGGTTGCATGGACTCCTTGTCATAGGCCAAATGGTAAGATGAAGCTGTGGAATTGAGTCCTCCTCCAACAAGGGAGAGAAAAGGATGTCCTGTGACATGCCCTGATAACTGGTGGATATAGTTAAGATTGCTAAGATTTGGGTGCATGGGGCTTGGCCTTGGTTAGCTCCCTTGGTCTTACTTTCACAAAAAGGAAACCTCCAGGTGATGGGATATTTATTCCCATCACCTGGCAGGATTTGCAGGATAATTGCTCAGAATTAATTATTGATTCAGATTTTTACATTACCCAGCCCCTTTTGTTCCTTCTGAGCCACAGTTGGAGATCGCTGGTTGGTTCACAGGAATAAGCAGGGTTAGTCTAAAATGTAGGCAAAAACTTAAAAACAACAAATGAGTCTAGAATTTAATGACAAATGTATGATAAGTTTTGAAAGATAGTGTCTCTCTCTCCAGTCCTCATTTTTATTAAATCATGATGGGATTGAGTTGTTTGCAAAATAGACTTTAGTCTTATACTTGGCCTGATTATTATTATTATTATTACTTTTTTGAGACAGAGTCTCACTCTGTCGCCCAGGCTGGAGTGCAGTGGGCGGATCTCAGCTCACTGCAAGCTCCGCCTCCCAGGTTCACGCCATTCTCCTGCCTCAGCCTCCTGAGTAGCTGGGACTACAGGCACCTGCCACCTCGCCTGGCTAGTTTTTTTTATTTTTCAGTAGAGACGGGGTTTCACCGTGTTAGCCAGGATGGTCTCGATCTCCTGGCCTCAAGTGATCCACCGGCCTCGGCCTCCCAAAGTGCTGGGATTACAGGCTTGAGCCACCGTGCCCGGCCATACTTGGCCTGATTATTTGCATAAAGAGCAGCAAGCATAATTATTTTTACATGGGCCTTTTAGATTGGCTTTGATGGAACTCTGTTTCACAAGGAATCTCAGATAGGACTTTCTAAAGCTGAGCCCCGGCATGGGTTTTTACCCTCAAATACCTGTGAGCTGGGTAAACTCCTATCTTCTTGAGGTCCCAATAGCATGGGGTTCCTGCACCAGTTAGAAAGTGACATTCTTTACTCACTGCAGGTTAGAAATCCTGTACGGGGACTGTGTAGACTGTGTAGACTGTGTAGATGAGGTATGAGGCCAGTTTTCCCAAGGGACTTTTACTGGCTCTGCAAAGCTTGACTCCTTAAAGGGAAGCATACCCTTCTAGTCAAAGCCTTGGTAAAACAACCAGTTTCTCCAATTGTGTATTGTTGCTAAAGAAAATGGATTCTTACTGCACTGCTGCAAACAGCTATATTGCCATAAGTTAAGAATACTTACAACTAGTTTTCAAATCCCAGAGAAGCCAGGCAGAGAGAGAGAGACAAATATGCTCCAAATTTTGTTCACAGGAGTATACCTTACTCAGTTATTAAAGGCCGTAAATAGCCCAAAATGTTTCCTTGACTCTGAAAACAAGGATCAGCAATTTTCCAAGCAAAAGTAAAAAAGATTACTTCAGTTTTCTATTAGTTCCATCCTTTCAGTTAACTCTTGTTTTACTTGATATTTGTGAACAGTTCACCTCTTCATGAGTCCTATATGTTTTTCCTTTATTCTAATGTCACAATCTCCAAAGTTATCAGAAACCTGCATTTGAGAGCACCTGGCAAAGTTCTGCAGCTGATTATAAACCATCCTTTGAAGAGGATCAAGACAAGACAACAATCGTCTGTGAATAACGAAATGTCCAGGGTAGTTACAGTCAGAAACACGATTGACAGATACCCTTGGTTATCTCTGTAGTTTACAATGACTTAACAACCTTAACTGTGATTGATAGCACATACTCAGACATTAGAATTTTAGAAATCCCATACAATTTTGGAACATATATTAATATTATTCCCTAAAATATAACCTGAAGAAGATTAAAGATCATTTTGGCAATCCCATGTATCTAACCATGTCAGGTAATCCTGTTTACCTCTCTTCTGGGTGCTCCAAGGGCCCTCTGTAGCATCCAAAGGCCAGGGATCAGGAAAGACAATTTTTGAAACAGAAGTTTGATTTTAGGAAGCCTGTCAATAAAAGAGTTGATGTTGTGAAATAGAATTACAGATTTCCATAAGTTATTTATTTCTCCAAAATGATGACTCAGACATTTTTTAAGAAGCAAAACTTTTTTATAATCCTTTACAAATTTTGCTAGATAGCAAAATTTGCTAGATAGATAGGGCTTTTATTTCAATGCTCAATTTATGGAAAAGCCATAAATTAAAGTCACATGAGCTAAAAGATGAGCCACAGCTTTTATCTTCCCTTTAAAAAATATTTGATCCAAGTGCTTATCCTTCCTTAAGTCAATTAATTAGAGCTCTTTTTTAAATAGATGTCACACACACAACACATATATAACTATACAGACAGGCAGAAGAAGATTCAGTAGCTATAATATTTTTCATTTGCCAATCTCCTAATTGGATTATTGGCCTCTGGGTGGAGCCCTTTAAGAGCAAGACTAGGAAAACATGCAGTTTCCAGGGTCTCATAAACAAGCATAGCTGGAAGACAAAAATAGATTTTGAGAGGGATCCATCTGCGTCTAATTCCTGGGGCTCCATAAGGAAATCAGAGGTCTCTCCTCTCTCATGTGTGCATTAAGAGTGGCAAGGCAAAATGGAGAAAAATAATTCAGTCGACTGAGAAAAACCTCTTTCCAGCAAAAACAAGATCCAAGAAGAGAAAAACAAAGGCCTTTTAAATATACCTATAACTTGGATATCCACTTTTAATTAAGCTGAGTGCTCTTAATAAAATCCTTTTTAATCTCATTACCCAACTTTAGCCATGCCAAGTGGCCAATATTTCTGGCTTTCAAACTTTTCTAAAGGCTCAGAGAAAGGAAAATCCAAGGCAGTTTGTGGAGGGGAAAGGAATCAACAAATGACAAAGGTCATGCAGATATCAAACCAGAAAGAACTCATTCCCTAAGCCAGGATTACCCGGGCCACCATTGTAAAATGGTGGAGACTAAACCAAAGCACTGCCATGAGGTTACAGGTCATGCTCCCAAGGAGGTAAAACAAGATGAAGCCTACAGCAAAGTTTGCTACTGACCATACAGAAAGACATGCAGAGCACACCAGATTGGCTGTAGCTTAAGACCAACTCACAAATCTATCTTCCTTCCTTCCTTCCTTCCTTTTTCCTTCCTTCCTTCCTTTTCTTTCTTTCTCTCTCTCTTTTCTTTCTTTCTTTCTTTCTTTCTTTCTTTCTTTCTTTCTTTCTTTTTTCTTTCTTTTCTTCTTTCTCTTTCTTTCTTTCTTTCTTTCTTTCTTTCTTTCTTTCTTTCTTTCTTTCTTTCTCTTTCTTTCTTTCTTTTCTTTTTCTTTCTCCTTCTGTCTCTCTTTCTTCCCTCCCTCCTTTCCTCCCTCCCTCCCTCCCTCCCTCTCTCTCTCTTTCTTTCTCTTTCTTTTTTTCTTTTTTGTTTTTGATGGAGTTTTTTACTCTTGTTGCCCAGGCTGGAGTGCAGTGGTGCAATCTCGGCTCACTGCAACGTCTCCCTTCTGGGTTCAAGTGATTTTCCTGCCTCAGCCTGCTGAGTAGCTGGGATTACAGGTGCACGCCACCATGCCCAGCTAATTTTTTATATTTTTAGTAGAGGCAGGGTTTCATCGTATTGGCCAGGCTGGTCTTGAACTCCTGACCTCAGGTGATCCATCCACCTCAGCCTCCCAAAGTGCAGGGATTACAAGCATGAGTCACCGCACCTGGCCCACAAATCCTTTTTCATAATTAAAATTTTACAGGGAATATAAACAGTGATAGCTAGGGTCCTGGCTTAGTAAAACACTTTCTAAAAGTGGGGGAAAAAACCCTCTCACTTAAAAGTTAACTCTTGACCTGGTGGAGAAAAGAAAAAACACTTAAAGTACAGGGTTGGAAAGATGCCTTGGGGAAGAATCTCTTATTCTTATGCAAATAGTTTCCAGGGAGGGAAACTTACTGCTGTTTCTTCCCTCGGGCTTGAACGGAGCTGGACTCCTCAGCCGTGAGAGGGGGAGACACCATGGACTCTGGTGGGGAATGCTGGCCAGGTTGCCACAGGCAGCCTTGGAGCCGTGCACCCCAGCCCCAGCTGGGAGGGGAGACGGGTGGGGAGATGCCGCTCACCCATCTGTCCCAAACAATGAAGGAAAATGCCGTAGAAATTCTGGGTTGGACGAGGCTGACATTCTTGACCCCTGGGAATGGCAAGGGTGGGGGCCTGATTCCTTTACCTTCAGAAGAAGTCTGAGGACAAATAGGCTGAAAAACAAAAGGGAAAAAGATGTTTTGGTCTGCATTTGCTCACCTTTCCTCGTGGCCCTGTATGGGCCACCAAAATTATGCAGGAATTTTACTCCTTAGCTCAGCTAAAACCTGGGTTCTTGTCCCATTACCAGGAAAAAATTAGGCAAGTGGACATGTTGAAAGGTGAGGAGATTTATTAAAAGAAAGCTCTTGGCAAAAATAAAACAAGGTCCTGCCAACAGGGTCGCGCCTCACAGACTGAATTCCAGGTCACCACATGTGAGCTGAAGAGGCCAGGCCTCTCCCCACTGCACAAGGCATGCATTTCCCGTGCCTCCACCCCATTCTCCCAGTGCACGGGAGGCCCCCAACCCATTGAGAGCATGCGCAGATAAGACCCTGGGCAGGTTCTCTCATCTGCACAAAAGCATCTGATATAAACACTTGTAGGGTGGGCTGAAGATTCTCTGGGGACCCTCTCTTATCTGCCTCCTGCATATATCATCATTTTGTGATAGAATGAAACTGAGCCCTGCAGAAATTAAAAGCAAAGAGATAATAATGTCTTGGCCATTCATAAGCCTGGAGCTTAGGATGAGTATTTTGAAGACTGTGCTAAATGTCTTATTTGAGCTAGAATTGGCATTGTGTTGCTGTTCATGTGGGTCTAAGTCAAGTCAGGACTGAGGACTGAACGGACAAGTGCAAACATAGCAGCTGGGCAACAAGAAGAAAGACTTGTGCCCAAATGCAAAGTGACTCTGGATTTATAGTATGTACTGTAGTCTACTGTGTGACAAGCTGTCCCAAAACAGTAGCTTAAAACAGCCAAATGTATTATGGCAGTTTCTAGGGGGTCAGGGACTCAAGAGCAGCTTAGTTGGTGGTTCTTGTTTAGAACATCTTATGAGGTTGCTGTTAGATGTTGGCTGGGGCTGCATCATCTGAAGGATTTAAAAGGAGGGTCACTTTTAAGAAAGTTTCCTCACAGGGCTGGCAGTCAATTTGTGCTTTAGTTCTGTACCACATGGCCTGTCCAGCAGGAGAGCCTGGATTCTTTTACATGGCAGCTGGACTCTGAGGGATGGGGGAGAGGAAGAAAGAGAGGGAGAGGGTGTTCTGATGTGTGTCCTTTTCCTTAAAGATTTATTACTGGTCCATCCGAAGGAAATGCGAAACTTCCCACCTCCTCCTCCTTGAGGTGCTACAAATATACAACTGACCCTGGGGCTGAGGTGCAGGGGCAGAAGTGGAGCCCTCTCTCATGGCCCAGAACAGAGAGGATGCAGAGCGGCGTTTCACAGCATGCTGTTTGAGTAACATGATACCCTAGGTCTAAGAGCAATAGATGCATAAATGGATGGCTGGGCAGGTGGATGGACAGAGGGAGGGACACTGAAGCTTGTCCCAGGTGTCTCCTACATGGACTTGGGATCTACACTGCCATCTTTGCTTTCTTCCTACATTGTCATTGCTTGAACACGACTGTCTCAGGAGAAATGTGTTTTTTGGCAAGTGCAGGGGCTAGAAAAGGAGCAGTTAAGGATAACTGCCACTGTGCCCACTCTACCTTCAGAGCACCCCATTGTGGCCTCAACATCCCTTTTTTAATGCCAACTTTTCACTTTACATTTCAAGAAAATAATATATCTCTTAAAGCTTTTGGGCCTGGATCTTCAGATGACTGCATGCCCTTGAGAGAGTGGGGCTAGCCCCTGGTCGAAGACCTTTTTTTCTACGGTTGCTATTGATTCACTCCCTTTGCATCTCTTTTTTTTTTTTTTTTTTTTTTTTTTTTTTTTTTTTGAGACGGAGTCTCGCGCTGTGTCACCCAGGCTGGAGTGCAGTGGCCCGATCTCGGCTCACTGCGAGCTCCGCCTCCCAGGTTCAGGCCATTCTCCTGCCTCAGCCTCCGAGTAGCTGGGACTACAGGCGCCCGCCACCACGCCCGGCTAGTTTTTTGTATTTTTAGTAGAGACGGGGTTTCACCATGTTAGCCAGGATGGTCTCGATCTCCTGACCTCGTGATCCGCCCGCCTCGGCCTCCCAAAGTGCTGGGATTACAGGCTTGAGCCACCGCGCCCGGCCGCATCTCTTAAGTCTGTGTGTAGTTGTCCCTCCTTTTCTCTTGCTCCTCTCTCACTGGGATTATTGCCACTGCCTCTGTGGGGGTGTATACGGCTTTGGCCTGTCTGGCACCCACTCATCTTTCCCTTGCTAATAGCTGCCTGGCTGGCCCTGGGGCCTATGCCATTCAGGGGACTTGGGGCTCCTGGATCCAGGACAGGAGAAAGCTTGGAAACAGGATGTACTCCTCTTGATTTCCTGTGTGCTGAGTTGAAAGGTAAGGCTTCTCAGGGTTTCCCAGGTCAGAGGCTGACCCCTGTGGAGGACACCTGGCAGCTGCTGCTCAGAGGTCTCTGCAGGAAGGACAGAGAGCCCACTTAGCTAGTGCTTGCCAGACCAAGGCCTTGATTTAGATTGAGTATTTTGAGTAGCAATGCAGGAACATGATTTAGAGTTGCATAGAGTGATGATGACTTCCTCTAACCCATTTCTGCCAGCTGCTGGATTCATACCTCCTTGGAGAGATGGTTGTTTACCATCTTTGCTTCTCTTAATGATCTATGTGGGGTCTTGTGTCATGGAAAATGTCCAGATGTACCATCTTCATTTGAGTGGCTGCATAGTGTCCCTTGAATTCACATCCCAACCTTTACTCAGTCCCTTCTGTATTGACAGCCAATTTGTTTCCATCTTCTGTTCTTAAACAGCACTGCCATAATATTTTGGTCCTCATGTTGTTATATGTATGTGGAGGTAAATCTGTGTATATAAAAAACATCCCAAACAGGAATCACTGGGTCAGAGGTATTGCTATTTTATTTTATTTTTTCAGGATGGAGTCTCGCTCTGTTGCCCAGGCTGGAGTGCAGTGGTGCGATCTCTGCTCACTGCAAGCTCCGCCTCCTGAGTTCACGTCATTCTCCTGCCTCAGCCTCCTGAGTAGCTGGGACTACAGGCGCCCACCACCACACCCAGCTAATTTTTTGTATTTTAGTAGAGACGGGGTTTCACTGTGTCAGCCAGGATGGTCTCGATCTCCTGACCTCGTGATCCACCCGCCTCGGCCTCCCGAAGTGCTGGGACTACAGGTGTGAGCCACCACACCCGGCCTGGCCATTTTAAATACTGAGAGATTGCCCCCAAATAAACATGACTTGTACATTCCACCAGGTGCATAAGAGCAATGTTGCCTTTCATAAACAAAGAAAACATTTGGTTCTGGTTCTGTCTTCATGATAGTTTGTGGTGAGCTCTTAAGGCCTCTAATGAGCTTTCCGGTGAATGTAGGCTCATTTGTGAGCATATCTTGAGTGAGACTCTCCCGCACTCTCCTTTTTGGATGCTCCGGCATCCACCAGCATGTTCTCTGCCTGAAACTGCTGTCCCCTTGTTTTTCCACCCAAAAACCCCTTCTTCAAAGCCTGTCTTATGCACCCTCTCTTTCAGGAAGCCCTCCTTACCATGCCCAGACAAGGCTGAGTCCCTTGTCTTCCATGCTCTGAGGTTCTTCCTCCATCTTTGGGTTCAAACTCCACTGTTCAAGTGGGCTGTTCAGCAGAAGCAGGCTGCCTCTGTTTCATGGATGAGGGCTGGGCTGAGAGGGGACAGTTTGGGGGAAATCATTTATTTCCCTTATCCATTTGGAAGAAACTTCCTTTATTACTCAAAATGCTTTAGAATATGACACCTTTTAAATTCATTTTCCCCCACATCACTCTTCATGCTGCATTTTTGACCAATGGGAGAAAAACCAGAGTCCATGCAGTGGCAGGCTATCCCTATCCTTTATTCTGCCTGCAGTCTGGCCAAGCAGTGGTGTGTGAGGGAAGAGGGCTCCCCGTGCCTGCTTTCCTCCCTTGCATCCACATCTCCTCTTCCTTCAGCTCTGTCTGTCCAGCCTTTAAAATGTGTTAGTTTTATCCAAGCATCATCTCTCCAGGACATCCTAGATCCTCCCAACAGTCTCTTGCTCCCACCTCTGCCCCCAAGTCTCTTCCCTAGTGCTCAGATCATGCACCCCACCCTGCTCAATCCCTTTCTGGCTCCTTGTTACACCAGAGTAAGATACAGACACCATTCCCTGCCCACAAAACAGATGAAGTCTGCCCCCACTTGCCTGCCCCACCCCTGCTTACCTGCCCCACCCCCACCTGTCCTTCCCCCTCCCCCTGCCTTCCACCCCACCCCTCCCCTGGCTGTTCTCTGGAAACCTCAGCCTTGTCCCCTGCAGAGGGCCTCTGCATCAAGTCCCTTCTCAGAGAGGCTTGACTGGTTGCTTGCTGGATCCCAGCTGCCCTGTCTCTCTCTGCTGTCCTCTCTGTGGGATGTTTGTTTCCATGATCCACCATGACATGGCCTCTGTGGCCCCACAGTAGATGGGGGACACCCAGAAGGGCTCTCAGGAGGGAGCTGTGATTTATCTCGGGGCACAGGGCCCTGCATGTCCTCGCTAAGCACTGGTGTCTGCCCCTCCCATGGATACCTGGCCCAGTCAGGGCAGCTGTGTCACTCACTGTTGGCCTGGTTCCTACACTCTGCCAGTTCACCTGTACTGTGGTGTCCTGCCGTGTTTGCTAACTTGTTCCCACCAGGCTATTGCCTTGGCCTCTGGACATGCAGCCTACTGTAAATGATCATCTCAGTGAACCTTGTGCTACCTCACCACAGGGACCCTGAGGAAGATGCCTGCTCTTCTGTCTACTCTCGTGTGGGTGAACTGGCAGATGATGAGGAGGGGGGGTCACTCAGGGAGGGCTGGTGCCCTGGAAGCATGTGAGCCTGCAGCGGCCCAGCTGCTGCTGGCTAGGACAGAGGTGGGAAGTCAGGTGGACCTGGGGTACCCAGGGATGTGGCAACAGGACAGGGATGTTGCAACAGCCTCAAGGCGAGGCTTCTGGAGAGCCCCAGGGGATCCAGCCAGGAGTGGGCCCAGCTCCTCTCCAGCTTGCCGTGCCTCAAAGAAGCCTCTGAATCTCTGCCTCAGTTTCCCTAGCTCACCACTGACAGGCTGGACTTCAGGCCCTCTGCGGTGGCCTGCAGAAACACCCATGATTCTGCACGGTCACCCCAAAAAAGATACTGAAGTCCTGTTCCTGTGAGCATGCCCTTATTTGGAAAAAGGGTCTTTGCAGGTGTAATCAAGTGCAGGTGAGGTCATTGGGGTGGCCCTAACCCAAGAGGCATATGTCCTTATGTGAAGGTCATGTGGAGACAGAGACTCAGCAGGTGGCCACATGACAGTGGAGACAGAGGTTGCAGTGTTGCGGCCACAGGCCGGGAAACACTGCAGCCACCAGGAGCTGGAGGAGGCAGGAAGGATCCTCCCCGGGAGCCTCCAGAGACAGTGTGGCCCAGCGACACTTTGATCTGGGACCTCTGGCTCCAGGTCTGAGACAAGACTTTTCTGTTGCTTTAAGCTGCCTGGTTTGTGGCTGTCTGTCACAGCAGCCCCAGGACACTAGCACTCCTGACATCTCAGGTCTTGCCCTGCTTCCTTGGCCACCACCATGAGAGGAACAAGGTCTTCTCCCCTGAAGTCTACCTTTCTCCAGCCTAGACCACAAGGAAGGACACAGTCTCGCACCCTGCAGGGAGCACCTGTGACCCCGTCGGGGGATGGAGACCCTGTGTATTGTGGGAGGACGTGACACATCCCTGGAGGGAGGACCGTCTGCTTCCTCTCTCCTCACGGTGCATGGGCCTGACCTGGAATTCAGAGCTTTGGATTACCTGTCTGCCTGCATGGAGGCTCCTCAAGTGGGACAGCCTCTATGTGTTCTGTGTCATCTGTCTTAGGTCAGAGCCAAAGCACACAGCACACTTTTTGTGTCTTTCAGAGTTAATTTGTCAGAAGGCAGGGCCTGCTGGGTAAACACTGGGAGCTGGGGACCCCAGCCTGGCTGCGAGGGCTGGAGAGGGTGGTGCCTGGAGCCCCACAGAGCCCGGGAGCTCCACACCAGTGCCACTCTTCTGTCTGCTCTGATTGTCTCTGGGTAGCTGCTGAGCCCCCCGTTGTCACCAGTTTTTCAGGTGGCCTCAGCGGCCTGCCAGTCGGGCCTCAGGGCTCATGCAGCCCATGAAGAATTTCTGGGTCCTCATTTTCCTGAACGTTTATCTTCCATCCTGGAACATTTACGCTTCCTCACTGAGAAGACAGAGAATGCACCCCAGCCCTGGCCCCTGCAGGAGGCGGGGAAGCCATGCAGGGACAGTGAGGCCCTGCTCGTGACTTGCTGCCAGGTAGCCCTGGCCATTCCCAGAGGAGCTCTGGCCTCATTTCCAGGGATGGGGCCTCTCCTGTGCTGCCCCTTCCTATTGGCACCCTCCAGGTAGCCGGGGCCTGGGATTGGGAGAGGGAGGCTCCGACAGTAGGGAATGACCCAGCATTGGTCACAGTGAGGAGGCAGAGGTCTGTGGGACGGGCACGGAGGGCAGGGCTGGAAATGGGAATTGGGAGAGGACAGGGCCAGGGGCGGGCGGAATGGCAGCAAGAGCTGGCCAGAATCCCCAGGGTACAAAGCTACTGTTCTAGCTCCAGCCCCTTTTCTCCCAAACCTCCAAGTTTTGGGAAGCTCAGGAATTAAACAAATGTGTCCTAAAGACCTGTGTCATGCCCTGAATCCCCTGTGTGGGTGAGAAGCCATCCAGGCAGACAGCAGATCCATATGGAGTGTGCCCTGAGCATGTGTAACCCTGGCATGGTGGGGGGGTGGGCCCTGCTGTGTGGAATGACTGAGGGGCTGCTCCCCACTTCGGGGACCCTTTGGATGGAAGGCTGAGTTTCCAGGGGCTGAGTGGCATTTGGGAGTGGCCACTGCTGTAGTTATGCTAACAGCATTATCTCCTGGCCCAGTGGAGGGGGCTGAGCCCAGACCCAGGCCACCTGCTTTGTAGGAACTTGGGAGGCAGGACGCTGGCCACCAGCAGGGTTCCCATTTTATGGGTCAGGAGATGGAAGCCCAGCGAAGTGAAGAGATTTGCTCTTCCCTCTCACCCAGGGGCGGTTTAACCCCACCTGTACCCCACCCCAGGCCGGGCCCCATCTCGAGCAGTGACATTCGGAGGGGACATACAGCCACAGCACATGTGGGGAAGTGGACTTCAGGGCATGTGGCACTTTCTCATGGATGACATGTCCTGACCCCACAAGGGTTTTGCCTCTCGGGGTCGTGCTCCAAGGCCGGGCACCCTACAATCCGAGGCCAAGAGCTAAAGCAGCTGAGTCAGTCACGAGACGCAGGCCCAGATGTGCCGTTCAGCTCACATGAGGTGCAGCCCACATCCCCATGGCTTAAAACAGCCAAAATCTATTTTTGCATGTGCGCAAGTCCAAGGAGGTTGAAGTTACTCAGAGCTCAAAGGGAGGAAGTACCCCATGCCCTGAGTCTCTGCTTCTCATGGCCCAAGGCCCAGGAAGTGAGCAGTCATAGGCAAGAACCAACAATCGCCCCCACCCAGAAGACCCACCGGCAGGCCCAGCTCCAGGGGCAGGGAAGGCAGGCACTGCCGTCAGAGACAGCCAAAAACCTGCCCAAGAGTCAGGGCACACTCCATATGGATCTGCTGTTCCACAAACACAGCCGTGCAGTAGCCTGGACGCAGCCTCTGCCCCAGGACTAGAAGGCCCCGTGACATAATCAGAAATACAGATTTGGGGTCCCTGCCCCGGTTCCTGGCACAGAGCTTCTAAAGCGCTTGTAACTTCCTGAGCGATGGGGTGAGAGGAGCTTTGCGTGTTACAATATTTTGTCCTAGCTCCTAAGACCCTTGGATTCTCAGGAGAGATGAATGTTTTCTGTTTGTTGATGAGATGACTGGAGGCGAGGCCCTAGGCAGCTTCAGGATGGGGTGCTGGTGTCCCCAAAGACTAAGGCAGATGAGTGGAGCCTGGGCCCCAGGCAGCTTCAGGATGGGGTGCTGGTGTCCCGAAAGACCAAGGCAGATGAGTGGAGCCTGGGCCCTAGGCAGCTTCAGGATGGGGTGCTAGTGGCAGAAAGACCAAAGCAGGATTTGAGGCTGGGACTTGCTGGAACCTGTGACCTCTGTGCAGAGGTTGGGGACTGAGTCAGTCACCAGGAGTCACTAACTTCACCAGTTGTGCATCACAGAGGCTCCTTCAAACCCCCACACAGCGGATGCAGAGAGCTACTGGGCTGGGAACACATCCTGAGCTGGGAGGGTGGGGCAGCCCAGGCTCCAGGGACACCAGCTCCTGCACTCAGGGTCCCTCTGGGCCTTGCCCTGTGCACCCCTCACCCGCTGCTCATCTGTGTCCTTCAGTACACCCTTTAGTAGGACAGTAACCCAGCAAACGGAAGAGATGTTTCCCTGAGTTTTGTGAGTCATTATAGCAAATTATTGAACCCAAGGAAGGGGTCATGGGAACTCCCAATTTATAGCCGAGGTACTGGGGACAGGTGACACCCCGGACCTGTGATTGGCACTTGGAGTGGGGACAGTCTCCTGGGCCCACCCCTCGGCCTGAGGGGTCTGTGCTGACCCTGGGCAGTTAGTGTCAGAACTGAATTATATTGCAGGATACCCCGTTGGCACTGATGCAGAATTGGAGAATTGGTATAGAAACCCACACGTTTGGTGTCAGAAGTGTGGTAAAAACATACAGTTTATTTTCATTTACCCCCATCTTGCTTCTGTCTTTTAATGCCGTTTTATCCTGTTCCTAAAACTGAGCTGAAGAACAAAACCTGTGCTGAGGGAAGCCGAGCCCTGCAGGACGTGCCTGGTCTGGGCCCCGGCTGTGGCTTTGCTTCTTTGGCTCCAGGCGTCTCCCAAGCCTGTGGCCGCTTCCTGATCTCCCACGCCCAGGCCGCAGGTACCTCCTCACTGTTGCAGGGGCAGAAGTCCCTCTACTGCTGTGTATTTGGCTCCGAGTCTCACACCCAGCCGTTCCCAGTGTTCCTTTCCCCTCACCTGCATCTCCTCTGTGGAGCCTGCCTTTCCTGCCCGTCCCTCTCCTTCCCTTGCCATCCTCTTGCCACCAGGCTGTCAGCATCTTGCAGATAGGACTTGTGTTGGGTGGGGCTGTGACTAGCTTTCCATGTGACATAAAACCTGAGCATCTTGATGCGAGGAGTCTTGCCATGCTGTTTGGATTTCATTGAATTAAAATCTGGGTTTTGTGGTCATTGTTGTGGACTGAATGTGTCTCGCCTAAATATATCTGTTGAAACCATAACTGCCAAGGTGAGGGTGTTGGGAGATGGGTCCTTTGGGGGCTGATGAGGTCATAAGAGTGGAGCCCTTGTGAATGGGATTCGTGTGCATACAAAAGAGGCCCCAGAAAGCTGCCTTGTCCCTTCCACTGTGTGAGGACACAGTGCAAAGATGGCCGTCTGCAACCTGGGAGAGCTTTTAACAGAACCCAACTGTGCCAGCACCCTGGTCTCAAATTCCCAGCCCCCAGCACTGTGAGGAAATAAATGCCTGTTGTCTGAACACCACCCAGTCTACAGTGCACTGTTGTGGCACCCAAGCCAGGACAGAAGATCAGTGCGAGGTGTGAGAGCTGCTGCAACCAATGCCTGGGAATGTGGATGTGGCCTTGGAACTGATGAATGGGAGCAGCTGGAATCATTCAGAGCCACGTGCTAGAAAAAGCCTAGATGGCTACGAATAGCTTTTTAAAGGTGATTCTGGTGACGGCTCAGAAGAGGAGCACTGCAGAGAGAGCCTCTGTCTTCTCAGAGGACGTCTAGGGGGTTGTGAGCAGAACCCTGGTAGAAGTGGATGGGAAGGCCGTCTGGGGAGGCTCAGATGGGAACCAGGAACATGCTAGTGTCGACTGGAGGAAAGGCCACCTTGTTAAAAAGCGGCAAAGAACTCGGCTGAACTGTGTTCATGTCCTGGTATTGTGTGGAAAGGAGAACTTGTGAGTGATGAAACAGGATACTTGGCTGAGGAGGTTTATAAGCAAAAGTGTTGAAGGGATGGCTTAGTTCCTCCTGGCTGCTTAGGGTAAAATGTGAGAAGCTAGAAATGATTTCAAGACCGAGCTGTTAAACAAAACTAAACCAGAACTTAAATATTTGGAAAATCCTCAGCCTATGCATAATGTAAAAAAACGAGAACGTGTGTTTGGAAGAAAACATTAAGGGCATGGCCAGGTGACCTTCTGATAAGGGGATTTGCTGGGTGTGAACCACAGTCACAACCAGCTGTCCCCACAGGAACACTCATCTTGAACCAAAAGTGGGAGAGAGGAGAAGGAAGTGAGTTGGGCTGTCCGACTTGGGTTGTACTGAGCAGGACCAGGGAGCTATTTGGCTGTGAACATGCACTATTTTTCAAGACAAGGGAAGAAGGACCCAGAAGGTGATTTAGAGTCCATCAGGGCTGCCACATGGGCATCAACAGGCCAGATGCCCCCTGCCCAAAGCCTTGGGGGCAGGGCTGCCCAGAGCCTTGCAGGCATGACCTCTGTCCCTCACAGAGCTGCAGGGGTAGGACCATTGCTGCAGTGGATCTGGAGGGCAGGGGCTAAAGCCAAAGATGGTTCTTGAGCCTGAAGATTTAACATGGTTTGCCCTGTTGGGGTCCAGGCTCCATGGGACCTGTTGCCCCTTTCTTCCTCCCCATTTCTCCCTTTGGAATGGGAGCGTCTGTCCTATGCCTCTCCCACCATTGTATTTTAGACGCACGTAACTTGTTCCGTTTTATGGGTTCACAGCTAGGAAGGAACTAAACTCTATCTGATTTAGATGATGTTTAGATGATACTTTGGACTTTAGACTTTAGAGTTGATGCTGGAACAAGCCACCACTTTGGGGTTTGAGGGATGAAATGAATGTATTTTGCATGTGAGAAGGACATAACATTTCGGGGTCAGGAATAGAATGTTATGGACCGATTGCATCTCCCTGGAGTTCCTGTGTAGAAATTCTAACCCTGGTGTGGAGGCACCAGGAGGTGGGGCGTTTGGGAGATGGTTAGGTTGTGGCCCTCATGATGGTGTCCTTTTATGAAGGAGACCCCAGAGAGCGTGCTGTCACTTTTGCTGTCTCTGCCACATGAGGGTGCAAGAAGAAGACGGCTGCAAGCAAATCAGGAAGAATGTCCTTGCCAGAGGCCGACCCTGCTGCCGCCTTGGCCTCCAAATTCCAGCCCCTAGACTGTGAGGAACACAGCCTGTTGTTCAAGACACCCAGTCGGTGGTATTTTGTTACAGCGGCTAAAACCCACTAACAGTCATCAAGAAGCTGATGTGTGGTTAGGAACCACCTCTTGCCTAATGTTCGGGGAATTGGTTGGACCCCGACAGGGCTGCCTCGGTCAGGAGTTCTGGCTGCAGGGACATCCACAGAACCCAGAAGTTATGGAGAAGCCACTGGGGCACACGCAGCCTGGCTCCCTAGGACGCAGAAGACACCAGGCTCTCCGCCCCCTCCCCGCTGCAGGCCGCTTTGCTGTGCCTCTTGCTACGGTCAGGGGTGCTGTGCTCCCCTGGCTGCCCTCTGCGCTGCCTCGAGTCTTTGGCCTGCTGCCGGCTTGGGCTTACTGCAGTGCTGTTTTGTGAGGGGCACAGATGCACACCATCAGCCCTCAAGAGGCAGATTCAAGATCAGGTGATCCTGGGCCAGCAGGCCAGTGTGCAGCACCTGCCACTTCCCGGCCCTCACTGATGGTCGGTCACCTGTCCTGAGCCTGTGGTCTAGCGGGGCCCTGTCCCTCTCATCTGTGCATATTCACAGGGGCGGGGTGCTGGTGCAGAACTCAAGGGGGCCCAGGGCTGGAACCAGCCGGTGCTCCTGTTGAGCTCACTCTGACCAGCTGCACAGCTCTGCACAGGCCATGTGGAGGAGGGACCATCTCCAGGTACCCCACGGGCCTTCCTATCCCCCACTTCTTCAGGAGAGGGATGACAGCCACTCCCAGCAGTGACTCAATGCCTGTGCCACCCACATCATCAGCTGTGCTGGCGGCTCACAGATGACGGGAAAGTCCACGTCTTATGCCTATGTGTCTTTTATCTACCATGGATATCTACATACATTCTTGCTGCACTGTGCCGAGATGCCCAGTGTCCTATCTCTGACAGTGAAATTGTGATCAATTTTCATTTCCTACTTTTTGTCATCAGTGTGTGATGAGGTTTCAACAAGCAACCTATTATTTCTTGTGTCATAGGAAAAATAAAGTTATTTTTAAAAGCAAATGTATGTCTAAGTGATGTAATCTATTTGCTGGGTGTAATACACTAGAACCCTTGCAGAAGCCTCTCACCTGACGGCTCCCCTCAAATCTGTCAGCGGGGAATAAAACTGTAAGGGCGCGACGGGCTTTGGGTTGTTAGTTTAGCAAACTGCACGAGTAAGACACAAGCGCATTCTCATCCACCAACCCAGAAGGGGGTCATCATGGTAGGGGCAGGACCAGTGGACCAGTGCTATGTAACGCGCTGTAATTTTGGAATTCTACCCGAGAAAAATGCGGTTATTCAAGGGACACTTTGACCACATATTTCTTGCATTTTACTTGGACCAACATTATCAGTGCTGGGGGTCTATGGTCTCCACTGTCCCACCACAGACAGCACTGGTGGTGATGCTTACTGAGTTGCCATTTTGCCAATTTGACTTCTGATGCTGAGAATGGCTCTAATGCTGGGATACGCTTTTTTTTTTTTTCACTTGTTATTTATTTTTTTTGAAACGGAGTTTTTCTCTTACTGCCCAGGCTGGAGTGCAATGGCATGATCTTGGCTCAATGCAACCTCCGCCTCCCGGATTCAAGCAATTCTCCTGTCTCAGCCTCCTGAGTAGCTGAGATTACAGGCATGCGCCACCACGCCTGGCTAATTTTGTATTTTTAGTAGAGACAGGGTTTCTCCATGTTGGTCAGGCTGGTCTCGTCTTGAACTCCCAACCTTAGGTGATCGGCCTGCCTCAGCCTCCCAAAGGATGTGCTTTTATCTACCTACTTTTGTTCTAAATAATGACCTCATGTGTCTTCTCTGAGGATGGTTTTTCCTGAGCCCTGGCTGCTAGGGTGTCTCCCAGGGCTGCAGGTGGCTCTGGGCCTCCCATCCTCTGGGTCTCTCCCTGCTGCCCGGACTCCATCCCCCTTCCTGTCCCTTCCACGCGGGCTCTGCTGTTCCCAGGCCCCTCAGCTCTTCCTGCTGCAGGCTTGTTCACTCTGCTCCCGTGACCTGGAAGCACGTGGGCTGCTTCTTGCTACTTGCCTGAAGGACAATGACCCCTCAGAGAAGCTCAGCAGCCCAGGACTGCCCCCATCTCCTATGCGCACAGTGCCCCTAGGGTCACCGTGCTGCCCTGCTGTGCCACCCGGCTCACGTGCTCCTCCCATACCACTGTCACCAGCACCAGGCTCTGGGAGCCCAGGGGTCTCTGGAGCAAGCACTCCCTCAGGGTTCGTCAGGCGAATGAATGACGTGTGAGCTCTAACACTGTCAGCCATTCTAATGGAAAGTGCTGGCACTGTGGTCCCTGGAAGTCCCTTAGGACGGTGGTGACAGGCTGTCCTCGTGAGGCATCCCTTCCTTTGGGGAAGCCTGGGGTCTTCTGACTAGAGGCCTCAGCTGTCTTCTGAGCTCTGTGGGCTGAGAATTGAAGCTGGGCCCATTTGAACATCACCTGGATGTGGGTGCTGAGCTGGACCTGGGATTGTCCAGGGACCAAGGCTTAGGAGCAGCCAAGGAGTTCCCAGGAGGCCAGAGAAGCTGCGGTGAAGGGGAGGCCGCAGCGGAGGGGAGGCCATGGCGGAGGGGAGGCTGCGGTGAAGGGGAGGCTGCAGTGGAGGGGAGGCCACGGCGGAGGGGAAGGGGAGTTCAGGGCAGCTATGCTGGGCACAGCAAGGAGGCCTAGATCCTGAGTAGGAGCAAGTGAAGGGCACATGTCCCTCCAAGATGGAGAAGGACCCTGGAGGGACCAGCACCTCTGCTGGAGATGGAGCTGTGGTGTTTCTCAAAGTGGGGTCAGGGCACTCCCAGCCTATGCTGACCTCACAAGTTGGAACCCCCAGGGGTTCGTGTGCACTGGACTTTGAGAACCCTGTCCAGGAGGGGTCCCTTAGAGGAACAGGCAGCAGGGCTGAGTAGGGAGGGGTGCCCTCAGGAATGAGGACTGTGGAGGGGAGTTGGTGTGGACAACCCAGATGGCTGTGCTGGCCCTTGGTGGAGAAAGGGACAGGCTGGGGTGGGAGAGACTCAGAACTTGGCAGCCTGTGGACCTGGGGAGGAGGAGTGGGCGTGGCAGGCTGCTCAGCTGCAGGAGCAGGATCGGGCACCAGGAGCCTCTCGAGCATCTGTGATCTGTAGGGCTGCCGGGGCGGGCTCACGGTGCCCAGCAGGTGGGTCATGAGGACTGCCCGTGAGTCCCGGAATCAGCCCACCATGGGGATGGTGATTGCAATCCCAATGAGATGCCTGGGCACTTGAGAGCTCCTTATGGGGTAAAGCCCCCCCCCATCCCCACAGCCCCCACCACCACTGAGGCGGGCTCCACCTCCCTCCAGCAGGCAAAGGCACTCACCCAAGCCCACACAGGAAAGAAGATCTTGCCAAAGGAAAGCTTGATTCATGACAAAGTCCACAAACTGCCACAAATTCTATTTCTGGTGAAGCTGAAAAAAATGTGCACTCTAAATAGCCTGCCTGTCCTTGAGTACCACAAAACACAAGGTAAACACGTGGGTGCCTCAGTGACAACATTTGCAACATTAACCTCGCGTTTTACATTAATTTTTAAATTGAGGAATAACATACATATAAAATGTACCATCTACACCATTTTAAAGCCTACAGCTCAGTGACAAGAAACACGTTTAGATTTCCCTCCTTTATTCCCCCTCCGCCTTCTTCCTCTAGGAGCCACCACTCCACACTCTGCCTCCACGGGAGCCTCTGATTTAGCTTCCACATGAGTGACAGCATGAGATGTTTGTCTTTCTGTGCCTGGCTTATTTCACTTAACATAATGACCCCCAGTTCCATCTATGTTGCAGTAAATGACAGGATTTCATTCTTTTTGATAGCTGAATAATATTCCATTGTGTATATTTACCACATTTTCTTTATCCATTCATCCACTGATAAGCACTGAGGTTGATTCTGTATCTTGGCTATTGTGAGCAGTGCTGCAATAAACACAAGAGTGCAGAGATTTCTGACATATTAATTTCCTTTCTTTTGGATAAACACCAGTAGTGGAATTGCTGGATTACATGGTAGTTCTGCTTTTTGTACTGTTTTTCGTAGGGCTGTACTGTGTTACCTTCCTACCCACAGTGCCTGGGGGCTCTCTGTCTCTACATCTTCACCAGCATCTGTTACTGCCTGTCTTTTTGATGTAAGCCATTTTCACTGGGCTGAGATGGTAATGCACTGTGGTTTGATTTGCATTTCTCTGCTGATTAGTGATGTTGAGCATATTTTAAAACACCTGGTGGCCTTTTTCTGAGAAAAGTCTGTTCACATCTTTTCCCATTTTTAATCGGACGATTATTATTTGTTGTTGTTTTGAGATAGGGTCTCACTCTGTTGCCCAGGCTGGAGTGCAGTGGCACAATCAGGGCTCACTGCAGCCTCTGCTCCCTGGGCTCAAGCAATCAGCAAACCTCCCGCCTCAGTCTCCTGAGTAGCGGGGACCACAGGTGTGCGCCACCATGCCTGGCTAATTTTTGTATTTTTGTAGAGAGAGGGTTTTGCCATGTTGCCCAGGCTGGTCTCAAACTCCTGGGCTCAAGTGATCCACCTGCATTGGCCTCCCAAAGGGCTGGGATTACAGGTGTGAGCCACTGCACCTGGCTGCTTTTTTTTGCTATTGAGTTGTCTGAGCTCCTCATATATTTGGGTTACGAATCCCTTGCCAGATGGATAGTTTGCAAATATTTTCTTCGATTCTGTGGGTTATCTCTTCACTTTGTCAACCTCACTTTTTTGAACTTGTCATTGCTGTCTTCGGCAGAATGTTAAGCAGGGCACAGGGTGGCCCTCAGGGAAGTCCACACAGTGACTGCAGCCTGGCGAGCCCTTTCCAAATGAGCCCATCTCCAAGGCTTGCCCCAGGCCTCAGACCCCAGCAACACGCTCCAAAAGCGCCAGATGAGCCAGTCTCCGAGGCTTACCCCAGGTCTCAGATCCCTGTGACATGCTTCAAAAGCGTGGTCCTAGCTTGACTTTTTTTTTTTTTTTTTTTTTTGAGACGGAGTTTTGTTCTTGTCGCCCAGGCTAGAGTGCAATGGTGCGATCTCCGCTCACTGCAACCTCTGCCTCCCGAATAGCTGGGATTACAGGCGCCTGCCACCACACCCGGCTAATTTTGTATTTTTAGTAGAGATGGGGTTTCTCCATGTTGGTCAGGCTGGTCTTGAACTCCCGACCTCAGGTGATCTGCCTGCCTTGGCCTCCCAAAGTGCTGGGATTACAGGCGTGAGCCACCATGCCTGTCCACTTTATCAGATTTTTAAAAATGTACTAGAAAATCATAAGAAGAAAAATAGCTCATAATCCCAAATGAACCCTTTTGGTTCTTCTAGAAAAGAAGTAATCCATGATTGAAACCTGGAATATTTAAATATTACAGAAATGTGCACAGAGCCAGAGCCTTCCCACCTGGCCCCACCACCTTCCACAGAACCAGAGCCTTCCCACCTGACCCCACCACCTTCCCCACAGAGCCAGAGCCTTCCCACCTGGCCCCACCACCTTCCACAGAACCAGAGCCTTCCCACCTGGCCCCACCACCTTGCCCCAAAGAGGCTCCTCTTGGATTCATTCTAGGAAGTCACTCCCACACACATGCCCGTCCACACTCACAGGCACACTCACCCACAGAGACCCTGAGCGCCAGTCAGCACCTTGCTGCTGGAGGGTACCTCCTGCATCCGTGTCCTTAGAAAACCCAGTTTTAAAAACACCTTAAGATAACAAACATAGGACACCAATATGGAGGCCAGAACCGGGACTTGGAGTCAGTCTGGGATCAACAAGCCAACAGGCAGATGGCTGGTGGTCGGTCACCTTGAATCCCACCCTTCCTTCTCTCTGGGGGGTCCTTCTGGAAGCTTCCCCACAGCACCCTCCCCATGGCTTCTGGTCCCCTTAGGTGCGGCGGTGGGGGGGCTCCTGCTCTCTAGCCCCTCCCTATGCGGACACCCAGGGTGGGCCCCAGCGGGGTCTGCGCTCTGGGAGCAGGGATGTGGCCAGTCCAGGCCCTGTGCCCACAGATCCCAAAGGGTCCAAGGAGCCTGGCGGGGGGCACACGAGGGCGTCTCCATCCTGCTTCGGGGCGCTGGGGGAGCGCTGGCGGGGCGGGGTGGCCGTCCCATGCCATCGCCCCTAAGCCAGGCTTCCTGCGCCCTGACTCTGCAGGGCCTGGGCGGGAGAGGTGCGCCCGCCTCCCTTCCCTAGTTCTGGGTGATTCACATCAAACAGGAGGCGTCTTTGTTCCTCCCTGGCTCTGCGCTCCCACGCGGGCCTTTCCTTGCTCCTCGGAGGCCGCGAGGCGTGAGCAGGCCCGTGGTCGCCCGGCGGGGCCCGCACTAATTACAGCTCTGCCTCCCTCAACTCCTCCCGCGCCTTTGAAGTGGGGGCTGCGGCCCCGCCGGCCTCGCACCCGGTAATTGCAGCTTCCCTCCAGGGCCTGGGGACGGCTGGTTGCTAAGCTCCCTTGGTCTTTTCAACAGGTTGTTGGGGTAAATTACAATGCAGCTCCCAGTGGAAGGGAAAACGTTTGCCTTTACCGGGTTTAGATTAATGTGGGTTAATCTGTAAAGAATTTTAAGAACATGCTTGGCTGGGTAGGGTGGGCTTTGCCTGGGGGTGGGAACTGGTGCCTCGGGCAAGCTGCAAATGACAGGCTTGGTGAACCGGAGGGGAAGGCGCGGCCGGTGGCCTCGCACCGCACAGTGGCTGAGGCAGCCTCGTCGTCTAGGAAACAAACGGCCAACGCTGCCTTGTCTGTGCCTTTAGACCAGAAAGCCTTGTCAACTGAACGCCGGCTTCCTTTTCCTAACGAGCTGAGAAAACGAAGTTGAGTGCTTGCACTAGTGCAGCTTTTGGTATTTGAAATAAGCCAAAAGTCAGTTATTGAGGGAGAAGGAGGGAAATAGTTCCTTCTTACCCCTACTCCTTTGATTCTCTGCAAGAAAACATACTGTTGAGTCAGTCAGTCCTTCGGAGATTTTGTCTCCAGCAGTAAATGATTATAGAAATGATGACCTGGGCTGGGGGCAGGGAAGTTTTGCGTGCGGAGATGTCATACCTAGAGATGCAGGAAGCCTCACCGAGTCCCCGCTGACAGTGGCTGCCTTCTGTCTTCCTGGAGCGCATGGCTCCCTCAGCCACTCCACACCTGCCTTCCACACACGGACATCAGACCGACTGTGGACAAACCTGATAGAGCCCAGAATCGTCAAAGAAAAACTCCAGGGCCGTCCTTAAGTTGCAAGTGTAACGTAATGTACTGAGCCCTTGGAAAGGGTTTGTCTGGGCTGAGTTCATACTAAAGAGTCTCATAGAAATTTATGGGATGTTATAGAGCAGAATATTGTGGAAAACAGTAAATAAATGCCTAATTCATGTCTCAACCTACTTAAGGAAGGGGGTTCATTGAAAACAGACCCTGGCCAGGCACAGTGACTCACACCTGTAATCCCAGCACTCTGGGAGGCAGAGGCGGGCGGATAACGAGGTCAAGAGATCGAGACTATCCTGGCTAACAGGGTGAAACCCCGTCTCTACTAAAAATACAAAAAAAAAAAAAAAAAAAAAAGTTGCCGGGCTTGGTGGCAGGCACCTGTAGTCCCAGCTACGCGGGAGGCTGAGGCAGGAGAATTGCTTGAACCCGGGAGGTGGAGGTTGCAGTGAGCCAAGATCGCACCACTGCACTCCAGCCTGGGTGACAGAGTGAGACTCTGTCTCAAAAAAAAAAAAGAAAAAGAAAAAAGAAAACAGATCCTACCATCAAATAGGCCACATTGAAATTCCCTAGAACAGTGGTTTCCAGGCTTTTACACTTTTAGGAGAATCTTTTTCCCCCAAAGTGACATTACATAGAACTCCAATATATGGTAATAATAAAAGCAGAACTCTGTTTGTGAAGAGGTCAAGATCCAGGAGCCTCACTCCCTCAGTTCAACCCCTCCTCTTCCTCCACCTCCTCCACCTCCCCACCCTACCTTAGGGTGTATGTTGGAAAATAATTTCAGAAGCACTGCCCTGTCTATCTATCTTTTTCTTTCTTTCTTTATTTTTGAGACAGAGTCTCACTCTGTCACCCAGGCTGGAGTGCAGTGGTGCGATCTCGGCTCACTGCAACCTCCGCCTCCCGGGTTCAAGCGATTCTCCTGCCTCAGCCTCACGAGTAACTGGGATTACAGGTGCACGCCACCAGGCCAGGCTAATTTTTGTAATTTTAGTAGAGACAGGGTTTCGCCATGTTGGCCAGGCTGGTCTCAAATTCCTGACCTCAGGTGATCCCCCCACCTCGGCCTCCCAAAGTGCTGGGAATACAGGCGTGAGCCGTTGCACCTGGCCTTGTCTATCTATCTGTCTGTCTCTCTCTCTCTCTCTCTATCTATCTATTATCTATCTATCTATCATCTATCTATGACATATTTTTCTGGAAAATCACCCACTTCCTCGTATGTGTGTGTGTGTAGGTGTGTGTGTGTGTGTGTGTGTGTGTGTGTGTGTATACATACATGAGTGATTTATTTTAAGGAATTGCCTTATGTGATTGTGGGGGCTGGCAAGTCCAAAATCTGCAGGTGAGTTCAGCAAGCCAGAGATCCAGGGAAGAGTTGGTACAGCAGTTCGAATCTGAAGGCCAACTTCTGGCAGAATTCCCTCTTCTTCATGGGGAGGTCAATCTTTGTCTTAAGGCTTTCAATCGATTGGAAGAGACCCACCCACATTATGAAGAGTAATCTGCTTTACTCAAAGTCTCCTAATTTAAATATTAATCTCATCTAAAAAATACCTTCACAACAATATCCAGGCATGTTTGACCAAATATCTGGGTCCCAGGGCCTAGCCAAGTTGACACATAAAATTAACCATCACACTAGCAAATGTAAGAGCATCATTAATTTTCCAAATCAAGGCACTTTCTCTGAGGGTACTTCTCTAAGCAGGCAGTCCTGGAACCCTGGAAGAGGCGGTAGCTTTTCTGAGAGTGTGGGACTCAGTTTATGTCCAGCATATTTTTCTTTACTGACTTGGTTGAATATCATGAATGATATTTCATAGTACCACTCCTTTCAGTCTGGTGAAAAGAGGTGATTAAGAGGAAAAGCAGAGGGTGGAGATAAGCTGGGCATTAGGCTCTATTTGACATGAAACTAATTAGTTAATCCTGGGCTCCTTACCATGGAGATTTACAAAGTGTCTCTATTTCAGGACTGGTTTCAATGTCTCCCATTTTGTGACTCTTTCACTAACTCCTCAAAGCCATACCCCTCCTGTAGGCTCTTGTGGTACTTCTGTTGTCAGGTGGAAATCTGTATGGTGGTGTCTGGTGGGTGAAAGCAGAGACAAGTGACATGGACATCAAACACTGTGAATGTTGGTGGAGTGAGTGCCCAGGCAGAGCTAGAGCTGCTCAGGAGAGCTTCACGGATAAAGAGGAATGTTATGTACCAACCAGGGAAAAAGAAATTGAGAGTATTTAATGATCATAAACATATATGCACCTAACAATATAGCATCAGAATTTATAATACAACAACAGACAGAATTACAGAGAGAAATGGAACGAATAGAGAGCTCAGAAACATACACACACACTCACACAAACACACGCAAACTGTAGGAGAATGGATTGTTTTGTAGACAATGTTGGTAAAACTGTCTACTATGCGGCCGGGCGCGGTGGCTCACGCTTGTAATCCCAGCACTTTGGGAGGCCGAGACGGGCGGATCACGAGGTCAGGAGATCGAGACCATCCTGGCTAACACGGTGAAACCCCGTCTCTACCAAAAATGCAAAAACTTAGCCGGGCGAGGCGGCGGGCGCCTGTAGTCCCAGCTACTCGGGAGGCTGAGGCAGGAGAATGGCGTGAACCCGGGAGGCGGAGCTTGCAGTGAGCCGAGATCGCGCCACTGCACTCCAGCCTGGGCGACTAAGCGAGACTCTGTCTCAAAAAAAAAAAAAAAAAACTGTCTACTATATGGAGAAAAAGCAGAGTAAGACCTGTACCCAAGTACTTAAAATATGTCTAAATGTGTTAAAGAGCAAAAACTGAAAGGAAGAATTATAAAGCTAATCAAATATCACGTCCAGGGGAAAAACAGAATGTCTAAGGGCTTGGTAAAACATAATTTTAACATACATTTAGAAACGTGGGTATTCAAAGGACTAATAAATTAGATAAACTCATGGGAAGACTTAAGGCCAGAACACAAAAATATGCAACATTAAATATGAGAAAACATAATTGCAGATGCAGAAGAGATACATTTTAAGGACATTTTATGTTAATTATTTGGGAATAAATTTGAAAATTTGGAGGAAGTGGGTGATTTTCCAGAAGACTATGTCATCACCATTATCTCATGAAAGAGTAAAAAAACAGAATGAACCAATAATCGTAAGAGAAATAGGAAAATTTAAAGCATTTACCACCTAAAGAGTCCCCAGCTGGAATTGAAATATAGCGTGTATATTAGCTTTTTTTATGGGATCAGTGATATTTTTCTTAGATGTGATAGTCTTATTGTAGAAATTTGGAGTGTCCTTATTTTGAGGTGACAATACAGAAATATCTAAGAGTGAAAATCATGTTAATAATTTACATCCAAATGATTCAACAGCAAAAAAGAGTTTACATGGGCACATGTAGACAGGAGAGAGAAAGCAAATGTGACAAAGTAGTAACTAGCAGTGCATTGGGGTGAAGGGTGTTTGTCAAATTTTCCGTAGGCTGGAAAAGTGTTTTAAATGTTGCAAGGTGAAGAAGGCTCAAAAGTTTTCACAAACGAGTTCCAGTTTATCTTCAGGAAACAAATTTTATGATAGCCAAAATATTCTAGACCATATTAAAGCATGAAAAGCACTCCAGTGAATTTTATAAAGTTAGCATAATCCTAGTATCAGCCCACAGTCAAGATAATGAGTTCATTCACTGATTGGTTACACATTTATTGAATGGCAGGCACTGAAGACACAAGGCTAAACCTAAACATGCATGGTCTGTGCCACCTGGGGCTTCCAGTGTGGGGAAAAACACATACAATGATCACTTAAACAAGGGATGGAAACCACCACCCTGAAGGAGGGTCAACACATCATGCAGTGAGAGCTCCTAATGGGTGACTTCCCCCAGAGGAGTTAATTGGGACGGGGAAAGAAGAAGGGTGTTCAGGGAGAGGGCTCAGCCTGGAGGCAGCCTTGGTAGGTGGAAACTCATCATGGATGCGTGCCTGGGAGACACCAGTGGCTGGAGCAGAAAAGGGAGGACGTGTGCAGGGCTGAAATTGCAGCTGACCACTCCAGGGCCCTATAGGTCACATCCTGGAATATTGTCTTTATTCTGGGAGCAACCAGAAGTCACTGAAGGGAGTTCTGGCCTAACCAGTTCTGGGACTTCCTGAGAGAGATGCCAAGGATGACTTTAGGATTTCTAGCCTGAACCCCTGGATGGGGGGTCAGTTTTGAGATGGGAAACATTTCCCACCTCAGTGGAGAGGGGTGGACTGTGTCACCCATTTCTTAATCTCTGCATTTAGGGAAGACCAAAGCCTGAGAGCACTTCCTGGAAAGAGAACGAAGAAGAGAAGAATGTGTACAAATGCAACATCAGACTGAACTCAGCAGTGTATGAAAAGAAAAATGCATCCTCACTCTGTGTAATCTATTCTAGGAATGTAAGGATGTTCAGCATTAGGAAAGCAATATTTGTAATTAATTCTATTAATAACTAAAATTGGAAATGTGAAACCATATCAACTGATGTGCAACAGCATTTAAGAAAATTCAGCAGCCGGCTGGGCGTGGTGGCTTACGCCTGTAATCCCAATACTTTGTGAGGCCAAGGCGCGAGGATCACGATGTCAGGAGATCGAGACCATCCTGGCTAACGTGGTGAAACTCCATCTTTACTAACAAAATACAAAAGATTAGCTGGGTGTGGTAGCGGGCGCCTGTAGTTCCAGCTACTCAAGAGGCTGAGACAGGAGAATGGCGTGAACCTGGGAGGCAGAGCTTGCAGCGAGCCGAGATCGCACCACTGCACTCCAGCCTGGGTGACAGACCGAGACTCCGTCTCAAAAAAAAATAAAATAAAATAAAATAAACTTCGGCAGCCATTCCTACTCTGAGAGGAAAAGAGGAAAAATTCTTTGATATGATAATGACTACCAAACCCCACAGCCATTACCACTGAAATTAGGAATGAAACAAGAAGTCTACTATTGCCACTATTTTCAACATTTGTTTTGAAGGCTCTAGTTCATGCTATAAAATAAGAAAACAAATCTATTAGTACACATAGTAAAACTGAAGAGGAAAATTATTT
Organism: Theropithecus gelada; assembly: GCF_003255815.1. Taxonomy (NCBI): domain Eukaryota; kingdom Metazoa; phylum Chordata; class Mammalia; order Primates; family Cercopithecidae; genus Theropithecus; species Theropithecus gelada. The sequence goes on from NC_037670.1 coordinate 18,361,499, forward strand.
ATCCTAGAAAAACAAGAGATTCTAAAATCACATAGTAAATTTAAGGTTGCTAGATATAAGATAACTGTACAAAATGAAACAATTTTCTTTATACAAGCAATAACCAATTACAAATAGAAATGGGGGAATATGTTTACAATAATGATAAAATCACAAATAAATGTATAGAAAGAACTTTACAGAGAAAATACAGGACCTCTACTGTCAAAATTATAATTAAAAAAATGATTAAAGATTGGAATGAACAGAGAGATATCTTCAGTGCAAAGACTTCATATCATAAAAATGTTCATCTGAGATAAAAATGTTCATCATTCTCAAATTAATCTATAGATGTGTTGCCATTCTAATAAGTATTTCTATAGTGTTTTTTCCTTGTTTGATTTTGATTTGGGAGATGGAAACCAATAATTTTTAAAGTCCATGTGGAAGAGTAAGTATGTTAGAATTTCTAACAGATTTTTGAAAAGGGAAACTAATGCATATATTATCAGTATGAACCCTTACTATAAATACTGTTATTAAAATAATATAATACTGGCAAAGGAAATTGACAGAGATAAATAGAGCCAAGATTAATGGAATAGATTCAAGTATATATAGAAGCCTAATTAATCATAAATGTGACATTTCAAGGTGGTGGGAAAGAAGTATGTAATAAATGGAATGTGCATAATGACCTTCTGGAAACAGTTAGATTCACTGCATTCCGTATGCAAAATCACATTCCAGATGGAAGGGCGATCTAAATAGACACATACAATAGCAAAAAAGTCTAAAAATTGTAATTCAAAAATTGTCTGCAAGTTTAGTGAGCATTAGAATAAAAATTATATATATATATATTTTTTTTGAGACGGAGTCTCGCTCTGTCACCCAGGCTGGAGTGCAGTGGTGCGATCTCGGCTCGCTGCAAGCTCCGCCTCCCGGGTTCCCGCCATTCTCCTGCCTCAGCCTCCCGAGTAGCTGGGACTACAGGCGCCCGCCACCTCACCCAGCTAGGTTTTTTTTGTATTTTGTAGTAGAGACGGGGTTTCACCGTGTTAGCCAGGATGGTCTCGATCTCCTGACCTCGTGATCCGCCCATCTCGGCCTCCCAAAGTGCTGGGATTACAGGCTTGAGCCACCACACCCGGCCAAAAATTGTATTTTAAGACACATAAAGTCTTGCAGAAAATATTGCTGATTAAATGAACATTTAAAATACCTGGCAAAATGACAAGGTAAAACAAAGCATCAAAAACAGGGAAGCAGGCTGGCTGTGGTGGCTCATGCCTGTAATCCCAGCACTTTGGGAGGCCAAGGCAGCTGGATTACTTGAGCTCAGGCATTCAAGACCAGCCTGGGTAACATGGCAAAACCCCACCTTTAAACACACACACACACATACACACACACACACACAGAAGCAATCAGGATAAAGCAGACAAAGGGTAACACCCTACTATTTAAGGATCTCTTTGAAAGAAAAAAAAATAGACCCTAATCTAATAGGTCAAGGGTCAGATTCTAGTGTTAGATTTTAAGAACCAAAATTTCCTCTCCTTGGAGGTCAAGATTAATAATTATGTTGTTCTTAGTAATATAAAAGACCTACAGTATTTTTTGTTTGAAAAAAAGAACTCTTTATGTGAGAAAATAATCTGTTATTTTCTTATTAAATAACTAATGAGATCTAAATGACTTTCAAATTGGAATTCTAGCATGTATTTTCTGGAGACAATGGACCTCACATGTGCCTGGCCAGGTGACTCAATGACTGATGGACCCAATTGCTCAGTGACGGGAGCCCAGCCTTGGAGGGCCTGGCCCAAGAGCATATAACCCCAGTGTATTAGTTCATTCTCACACTGCTATAAAGAACTCCCTGAGACTGGGTAATCTATGAAGAGGTTTATTTGACTCACAGTTCTGCAGGCTTAACAGGAAGCATGAATGGGAGGCCTCAGGAAACTTACAATCATGGTGGAAGGTGAAGAGGAAGCAAGCACGTCTTACCATGGTGGAGCAGGAGAGAGAGAGTGAGGGAGGGAAGCACCACACACTTTTAAACCATCAGATCTCCTGAGAACCCTCTATCACGGGAGAAATCCTCCCTCATAATTCAATCACCTCCCACCAGGTCCTTCCTCCAACACTGGGAATTACAATTCAACATGAGATTTAGGAGGAGACTCAGAGGCAGGCCATATCACCCAGACAGTTGGCTAATGTTCATTGTCTAGGCTTGCCAAGTACTCCCCAGTCTATCTAAACTCATTGTCAGACGACATGTGCGTGCCTTCTTTTTTTTTTTCCAGATACCTTTTCAAACATCATACAACAGTGGTCATTATATACGAAACGATGGTGTATCCTGGAAGAATTGTTGTGACTTTAAATTATTAAAAACCAGCCTGGGCAGCATAGTGAGACTCTATTTCTACAAAAAAAATTAAAAATTAGCTGGGTATGGTGGTATGTGCCTCTCTGGTCCCAGCGACTTGGGAGGCTAAGGCAAGAGGATCACTTGAGGCCAGGAGTTCCAGGCTGCAGTGAGCCATGATTTTGCCACTACACCCCAGCATGAGTGACAGAGCAAGACACTGTCTCTAAAAAGGAAGCAACAAAAACCAAAATACAAAGTCCTTCTGGGGTTCATAGACCACAGAAGTGATGGTTTAGTTTAATAGAACGCAAAACTGGAAGAGTGAATGCAAGAGTGTTATTTTTGTAACATACGGTTATCATTTCCAGTTTCTCTTTGAGCTCTGTTTCTTGTTTTCTTGGAGAATGCATTGTTCCCTGGTTGGGGTAGGTTGAACATTTAAAGACATGGACACACTTCACAGGCACCTTTGGCCAAACAATGACATGCTCAGGGTTACTTCTGCAGCTTGATGAAGCCCATGATGACCTCCTGGGGTTTGCTTACTGATCTGACTTGATTAACAACCTGTATCCTTAGAGAATAGATGGAGCCCTCCTCCTCTTCTATTGATTGTCTCTATTTCCCTTGAAGCAGACAAATTGAGTGACAGCCTGCACCAGGAAGTGTTTGGAGGAAGTTCTTGGGACATTTTCTCTTTCATTGTTTGGAGGCAGAGTTAGCAGACCTGGGATGGGCTGCTGTTCCTTCCTATGCTGTGAGGGCCTGGTGGGCCATGAATTCCCTCATTAACAATTGCAGTGCTTACCCAACCTGCTTCCCGGGAATGAAGCTCAGCTCTGATGTCTGATGTTATGGCAGGGACATGCTTTCTTCTTTACACATGCATTTCTCTTAGTGGGTTCTGGGGATTTGTCTCCATGAGACTTTGATACATATGATGTGGGGGGTTTCTGTCTTTTCTTTTCCTCTTTCTTGCTTAGTCTATTTTCACACTGTGATGAAGAACTACCTGAGACTGGGTAATTTATGAAGAAAAGAGGTTTAATTGACTCAGTTCCACAGGCTTAACAGGAAACATGGCTAGGAGACCTCAGGAATCTTACAATCATGGCGGAAGGTGAAAGGGAAGCAAGCACATCTTACCATGGTGGAGCAGGAGACAGAGAGAGCAAAGGGGAATGCCCTATACCTTTAAAGAAAGAGATCTCACGAGAATTCCACCATGAGACAGCACGAAGGGGATAGTGCTAAACCACTAGAAACCACCCCCATGATCCAATCACCTCCCAACAGGCCCCTTCTTCAACATGTGGGAATTACAATTTGACATGAGCTTTGGGTGGGGACTCCTTCCCCTCCCCTCCCTTCCCCTCCCCTTCCTTCCCCTCCCCTCCCCTCCCTTCCCCTCCCCTCCCTTCCCCTTCCTTCCCATCCCTTCCCTTCCCTTCCCTCCTCTCTCCTCTCCTTCCTTCCTTCCTTCCTTCCTTCCTTCCTTCCTTCCTTCCTTCCTTCCTTCCTTCCTTCCTTCCTTCTTCTTTCTCCCTTCCTCTCTCCCTCTCTTTCTCTCTCAACAGAGTCTTCCTCTGTCACCTAGGCTGGAGTGCAGCGGTATGATCATGGCTCACTGTATGATCATGGCTCACTGTAACCTCCACATCCTGGGCTCATGTGATCCTTCAATCTCAGCCTCCTGAGTAGTTGGCACTATAGGTGCACACCACCACCTCCAGCTAATTTTTAAAATTTTTTGTAGACATAGGGTCTCACTATATTGCCAATGTTGGTCTTGAACTCAGTTCAAGCAATCCTCCCAGTTCAGCCTCACAAAGTGCTAGGCTTTCAGGTGGGTGCCACCTCGCCCAGCCTAGGCAGGCTTCTGATCACCAGTGTCTCAGAGCTCCGCGTGGGTGAGCCAAGCTTGTGTTCCTGAGGAAGGGGCAGTGGAGTCCACCTACAAATGCACCTGCTTTTTCTCATTGAGCATTTTTGGAGCTGGTGTTCCCTGGGTCACGGTTCAAGAAATGCTGCTTTAGGTACATTATACCTATCACTTAATTTATAGGACAGTCTACCATGCAGGTCCTCCTAGGCACATTTTACAGACGTGGAAGTTAAACCTTGGGGAATTTAAGTACTTGTCCAGGGTCACACAGGGAGCTGTAGAGGAGGGAACTCTGAGCTTTCCTCCTGCGCTCAGCACATCTTTGTGAAGTTTTGTATATGAGCAGTATTTCCACTGGCTCACCCTTATTTATCTTTGAGACTATTACTAGTATGACTGCATCAAATGTAACATAAGGAAAATTTCCCAGAAGGGTTCAAGGCAACATAATTGTGATTCTTTAAATGAGCTCTGGAGTGCCACCTGCCCATCCTTTGCAGGGAGTCCCCACCCCCCAGGGGCGTGGTTTCAGAGGCCACTGTGACCCGCAGCTGGCCCAGGATGAAGTTCCCATCGATTGGGAAACAAAAGAGGAAGACTCCATTTATTCCATTTACACAACGATCAGGCCTTTTGCTCCTTTAGGGAACCACGTCCTCCCTCATCAGGTTAGGGTTGTCATGAATGGTGCTGTGCGGAGTGTTTCCAGCTGCTGAGCCCCAGAGGGGTGGGGAGCCCACTCAGGAAGCCTCTGTCCCTGCACCGTGTGCCCACCGGAGCTGGCAGGGGGTCCTGGGGCGGAAGGAGGCACACCCCACCCCAGGGCTCACTTGGGTGCTGGAAGAGGAGTCACATACAATGGAAGACCTTCAACCTCCTTTCATATGATGCCAGTTAACTCGAGCCTCATAAATAGGATTACGAATTAATATCTGTAAATTAATATTAATTATGAATTAATATCCCTGGGGGTGGGGTCGGGTAACAGAGGAAGAGGGAGGGAGAGAGCATGAGTCTCTCTGATCACAGGTGCTGTTTATGGGAAGAGCCTCCAGTGCTCCAGGAACTCTCTGTGTCTCCCCACTTTCTCTTTCTCCCACTCCCTCTAGGTCTTTCCTCACTCTCTGTCCCTCTCTTCGGCCCCTTTCTCCTCCCCTCCCTCTGTCTCTGTCTCTCTCAACAAGCCCTAATGACAGAGTCTGTGCTCTTGGAAAACTCATTGTATCTGAGGTCCTGGAGCTGGGGCTTCCTTCTGAAACCAGCAGGAGTGTGCATTTTGTGGGCCTGTGAACCAGGGAAAGCCGTCGGCCTCACACCAGTTTGCCAGGGCCTCCGCACCAGACACAGAAACCCGTCACCCAGTTGCGTTGGCAATTTCTGCAAGAACGCTGCGTTCGGTGCTGTTTGGAGAGGGTAGGAGGGCAGGGCACTTTTGTAAAAAGAACACTCCTAGTTAATAGCTGCTCCCCTCGAGTGGCATTTCATGCCCATTGCAGTGTCGAGAGGTCAGACAGGAGGGTCCTTGGCACTGGATGAGTGACCATGGCCGCGCCCCTTCCCCGAGGGACACTCGCCTCTGCTCCTTCTCATTAGCTGTTCCCTTTAAGGACCGACTTCCCTCCAGAGGGAAATTCCTGAAACCCAACAGTTGACAAACCCACACACCCTCGGGAGGGCTGGGCACCAGATAAAAAGCCCTCCGAGGGAGCCCAGCCCCTCCTGGGGACGGCCGCTGCCGCTGGGGGACTCAGCAGAGCCCGGGACCTGCCGCCTAGACCCCCAGCAGAGCCTGGGACCTGCCTCCAGGACCCCCCCCCCCCCCACCAGCAGAGCCCAGGACCTGCCACCTGGACCCCCCCCACCCCCCGCAGAGCAGAGGACCTACCTCTGGGACCCCACCCCCAGCAGAGCCCAGACCTGCCTTTAGGACTCCCTGGCAGAGCCTGGACCTGCCTCTAGGACCCTCCAGCAGACTGTGGGGACCTGCTGCCCAAACCCCCAGCCAGAGTGCACCCACCCTGCCCGCTCCCGGCCTGCCATGGTCGCCTGTGCCCCTGGTCCTAAAAGGCGGTGAGCCCAGGGAGCCTGCGCCCGAGGGAAACGGGTCTTCTAAGTTTCTCTGGCTTGTTCTCAGCTCTCCGCAGCACGACCTAGTTCTGTCTTTCCTTTCGGAAAGTGTGCTTTGCCAGCAACTAATCCCAGGCCGTGCCGAGATTGTTATCACCTGTCACCTGCACGCAGGACCCAAGCCCATCAGGGAAATGAGATAAACCAGCGGCTGCAGCCCCACCTGCCAGGGCCACTTGCCTCCCACAGGCAGCAATCAGAAGCTTCCCCACCGCGACCGCCAGGGCCACCTCTGTCCCCACCGCCCGCCGCTGGCATGTGGCCGTCGCAGTGACCCCCGGGGGCCCCACGGCCGCCCCTGGAAAGGCTGACGCAGACGTCTGAGGAGCAGCCACCTCCCTGCCGGCTGAGCCGAGCCCTGGATGGAGCTTGGCACCCAAGCCCCTCATGTCTGCCCTGCTGAGGCTGTGTTTTGTGCTGCCCCTGGTGGCCCCCAGCCACGGCACCCAGCGTTGGGAGCCCTGCACAGGTAAGGCAGGGGCACAGGGACTTGGGCGGGGGGAACTTGCAGGGGAGCTGGGAGGGGTGTCGAGTTGCAAATGCCACTTTCGAACACTGATTCAGGCCGCGGTGCCCGAGGACGCTTTGGCAGGACTAGCAGGTAGCACCCTGGGGAGACGGGCAGAGGCGGGAGGAGCACAGGTGGGAAAGATGAAAGCGCAGGGCGGGCAGTTGCAATAGAAACGCGGCTCTTTAGAACGCACGCAGGGTGGGGACGAGCTTCAAGAGCTAACCAGCAGCCACTGGGGCCTCCACAAGTGCTTACCTGCTGGGCCTCCCGGGGGGGGGGGGGGGAAGGGAGGGGGGAAAGGCTGACACCTGCTTTGGGAATGAAGAATGGAGTCGCAGCAGCCCAGCAGGCCGCTGTGCATGAGTCGTTTCCTTAGCTGCTGGAGATGCCCCCAGCCTGCACTCAGCAAAGCAAAAGGCCACACCAGCCCTGCTCCTTCCCCATATGAGCGAAAAACTGGAGACACAGGCACAGCCCCAAACGCAACCATCTCCGGAGTGAAGAGCTCGGTTCTTTGGGGCATAACCTGGTCTGAGTGGAGAGCACTGGGCTGGCTTACCCGGGGGTCCTGGCGAAGCCTGGGGGTTTCCTTCCCACTTTTTAGAAAGGCTATTTGGCTTGCTCTTGACCATGGCACACTAATACTTTTCTAGAGTTTCTACTGAGGGATTTTACTTATCAAACCAAAATTTAATAAAGGAACAGGACAACTAGACCTGGTTGCTAGAAACCAGGACAGTAAATTAGTGACTCGAGCACTCAGGCTCGGCAGCGCCTGTCGGGGTAGGTGAGGAGATGGCTTGTGCTTCTGGTTTTGTTTGCAAATCATGCATCCTTGGTTCCCTGGAATAGATGAAGTCTACCCCAGGCACCAGGCCACAGCTCTCTGCTTGGATGGCGCTCAGATCCCAATGACATGACCAGGGGATGAGCACAATCACCCGAGTGTGGACCATGCTGACTCGCGTGGGGGGTGGTGGTGGGGGTCATAAACGTCTCCACCCACCCAGGGACAGCCGACTGTGCCTCCAGGGCAGCCCTCGGGCTGTGTGGTGGGAGGCAGGCAGGTCTTCCGTGCTGGGACCATTGCTGCCTGCGTGTTGGGGACAGGACTGAAGCCCCTGCTCCCTGGGCTCCAGCACAGCTGCACCTGCCCGCAGGGACTGCCTTGGAACCGGGTGATTCTGCAAACAATATGAGAGCCAAGTCAGCTTGTCGCAGAGCAAAATCCCCTGGCTTCACGCGATCTGGGGCCCAGTGCCAGCCTTTCTCCCTCCCCGGCTTGGGGACCCCGGGGCAGCTGAGCGACTCCTCAGCACACCCTGGAGTTGGGGGGGTGGGGGGCATGAGTCACAGACATGTATTTTCATGTTCCCTTTAGCTTGGGGAACAGAATCAACCTGCATAATAATAATACAGATTATTTATAAAACCCGCCCCCTCTCCCCTGAAGCTACGTTGCAAATAGTTAAAAGATGACCCAGTTATAAATACCACGAACCAGAGAGGAAAGATAAAAGTCAAGCAAGTAATATTGAGCTAAATTTGGAACACTCCCAAGAGAATTGCATCAGGGCCAGCCAGGGTTTCAGATGGTTTTGTAGAAGTCACCTTGGTTCCATTCCGTTTGGGGAAGCACAGGCGCTTGCTGGCGCTGTAGGGTTCTGTGGGATTCCGCCTTCGCGTGGGCCCCGCTGGCTGGAGCTGTGCCGTGTGTGCGTGAAGGCACCGGGCCCTGGCTGCGCCGTCTCAGCTTTCTAATCCTGCTCCCTGAGTCTGTGCCCGCGGCGTGGAGCCGCGGCTGGTGGTTGACCGCAGGGTACAGGCGGTCGTGAGGCTGGGGGTTTGGGTCTGCCACGGGGCCCATGCCCCTTCTCTGGACGAGTTGGGAGGGGAACCTGCTTTGATTTCCGGCACTCATTCCCCTCTCCTCTCTCGCTTTGCCTTGTCCGGCAGCTTTCTAGGACTTAGTTTGCTAATCAAGTGACTGGCAGGCTTTGGGGAAGTTGTGGGCTGGGAATTTCAGACGGCTCCAGCCCCGTGGGCGGCAGTGGAGGACAAGCCTGTGTTTTCACACCCGCCGTAGGAAGCCTCAGCGCAAAGCCTCACTGCCAAGCCTCAGTGGAAGGGCAGGGACCCTTCCGATTCTTCTAAGGAGCCTGTGGTCCGGGCTGCGTGGTGCTGCGGAGCCAGGAGAGTGGGCTGCACCCTAGGCTCAGCACCCCTCACTCAGAGCAACCCACGTCACCTCCACGTGGACAGGAGGTCAAGGTGGGAGATTCCGTGGGAACCCTCTGAGGAGGGCTGGACCCAGTGGCCGGGGTCACTGGTGGGCTCTGGGGGGCTGGGCAGAGGGAGGGCTGAGAGGCTGGGAGTGGAGGAACTGCAGGATGCGAGGGCTGCCAGGTCTCTTTCCGTTGCCTCTCCCTGTCCTGAGTGTTACCGCAGGAACGGTCAGCGGTGGGTACCGGTCGCGCAGGACCCTGCTCAGTGAGGCCTCAGCCCCTGAGCTACCTAGCTCTCCTCATCCACTCCCCTTCCCCCTACATTTGCTCAGCATCTATGCCAGGAAGGGCCGTGCCCCCGCCCGGGATGTGGCAGCCACAGGCCAGGGCCCTGCCCACACGGAGCTGGTAACTTGGCCAAACTGCCGCTCTGCCTGGAGCGAGTGCTGTGAGGTCCCGTGGGCTGTGCCGGCCCTGCAGGTGTCCTGGGGGGCCTCAGGAAGCAGCATTTGGGGAGGTGACTGCAGTTTGGAAGGATGTCAGCAGGTGGAGAGACCCCAGGGCGGGCTGAGGGAGGAATGAGGGTGGTCAGGTCTCTGGCCCTGGGGATGGGCGGGGTACATCCCAGGAACTGGATATGGCACTGAGGAAATGATGGTGCAGATTTGCATCTTAAAAGATCACTGGGGCCTGGAGGCTGCTGGCTGGAGCCCCTTTGCAATAGGAGGCTGGGGAGGTTTTCCAGCCCAGCCCTCCTACTTCCACTGGTGCTCCCAGGAGCTCTGCCCTCAGCCTCTGTCCTCTGGACTTCAGTGCCTAAAGGAGTGTGAGTGATGGGAGTCCTGGTCCCTAGCGAGGTCCCCAAGGCCGCTCTGGAAGGCTCTGTGCCAGTGACACCTTCTCTTGGCTGCGTGTGCATGACCAACGCTCTTTGAGTGTCCTGCAGTTAGGAAGCATACCCATTCCTGACCCGCAGGCGGCCCTGTCCTCTGTCCAGTGGGCCCAGCTCCCCACTCAGAGCAGGAGCCTGAAGTCCCCCCTGCTGGGGGCTGGAGGAAGGATCTGAGCTCCAGCCTGTTACCCCCAGTGCATGCATGCACAGGTTACCCCCAGCGCACACTTGCACTCCCTCTCTCTCCCGTCCTTGCTGGCTCTTTCTCTCTCATCTATTGCCTTGTGCTGTGTGTGGTGTGTGTGTGCGGGGGGCGGTGGGAGGGGGGGATCGGGGGCCACAGGCCAGGCAGCCAGGAAGGATGTGTGTGAGCCCCAGGGCTCTGGGACAGGGTGGGGGACCGAGGCTGAGGGACCCACTGGGAACGGACTGTCCAGTCCACTCCAGTGGGCCTAGGGCTTGTGGCATTTTTCTATCATGTTTATTTATCCCTTCATGTTCTGAAATGAATGACACCCACCTATAGAGGCTTAGCTGCCTCACCCATCACCTTTGTCTCTTGGAAAACAAATATCAGCGTTAAGGACCCCCTCATTCCCTGTCTGGAGCCAGTCAGTCACTCTGGGACTCCTGAAGAGCAAACTGTCAGTGGCCAAGCCTTTCCTTTTATAAAATTCTAAACTATAAGGCCAGGGCGTTTCCCCCCATCCCCCACTGCGTCCCCACGGTCATCAGGAAACAAAGAATGTTTAGTTTTAGGGCTGAGCCCCATGCACTCTGTTGGACACTAGGGTTCTGCTCCAGACAAGCCAAGGGTCTCCAGCCTCCCTGTTTCCAGGATAAGGAGCCGCACACGCAGGGCCCCGATGGGTCTGGACTCGGTTCACAGCTGAATGCCCCTCCTCTGCCCCTCCCTGTGCCCCGCAGCTGCAGAGCCTCGGCCTCCACCATTACCCCTCACCCTCCCGACCCCGCGTCCTCTCTCCCCTCACCCTCTCCACCCTGCGTCCTCTCCCCACCCCCATCTTCCTGGTGGAGACCTTGGTGTTGGGGTGGGGGCAGGGGTGGAGCAGCAGGAGTGGGGAGGGCAGGTGCAGTCCTCCTGGATGTCACCCCCTCCTAATCCCAAATCCGCCTCCAGTGAAGTTCGCACCCTGATGGCCTGGGCTGGGGCTAGGGGTGCTCCCTGGTCCCACCCAACTGATAAATGGAGGCGACCCCGCCTTACTGTTCCCAGAACCCCCAACTGATGCGGGCACCAATTCCACTAGGAAAGTCGGGTGGGGACGGACGTGAAAGTGGGTGCTTCCCTGCCCACCTCTGTCCTTGGAGGGGTTGGGGGTGGAGGGACCCCATCTCTTGATGGCTCACTTTTCATCGCCCCCACCAAGGTGGGGCTTGGGGGTGGCTTTGGCCCTGGGTGGGATCTGCATAGGGGACTCTGGCGAATCCAATCCCATGGGCACCTTGGGCACTGTCAGGGGCTTGGGGGCGCCGAAGAGAAACAGAAGAGAAACTCGCCTCGCTTCTAGGGTGACCCAGTCGGGTTCAGCCTGGGGAGCCCCTCCCGGGCCCCTGACCCAGCAGCTGGGGCAGGATAGCGGTGGCGGGGCAACCCCTGAGTCCCGGAGCTGCTCAATACCCCCCACCGGCACTTCCACCTCGGTTGCCTCCTCTGAGAAGTGGGTGAAGCGCAGCGCAGCAAAATGACTGCGTGGGAAGCGTTTAGAGTGTGCTGCATGCGGGTCGGAGCCGGGAACTCCGGGAGGGTCGTACTGCACGGCTGGGGACAGCGGTGTGCGCATGGGTGTGTACATGGGTACATGCGCGTGGGTGTGTGAGCGTGGGTGTGCGCATGGGTGTGTGCTCGTGGGTGTGTGCGCGTGGGTCAGTGCTTGCGGGTACACACACCTGCGCGGAAGAACCCGGGACGCAGCCGCCCTTCCTTGGTTTTGCCGGTGCATGTTTTCTGAGGTTTCTACCAGAGCCTGGTCTTGCAACAGAGGAGGTGCTGCCAACTCTACCCGGCCTAGGCTGCCGGTGGGCACTGGGAAGGGTCTGGGGGAACCCGTGCTCGCACCAGGCCTCGATCTGCAGCTGGGGGTTAGGGGCTGAGCTTGGGGCGCCAGGGAGGGGTCACCAGTCGTTGGGGACAGGCCATCGCCGGCCATGGAGAACAGGTCAGTGTATCTGGGCGGGGCGGCATCCAGGGCTCCTTTGTAGTTAAACTGCGCCCCCCAGGCAGCTGGACTCCATCCAGGGTCCATGGATGGCGTGCAGGGGCCGTGACTGGGTGGGAGCTGCTGCATCTTTCTCCTGAAAACATCTCCGCAGTGATGGGTGCGGAGGCAGCGCACGGCTGAGTGGGCAGCACCTGCCACTGTCACCCAACAAGGCTCTGCTTCTGGTCCCCGTGGTAGATTTGTGGAAATTTCGTGTGGGCCCATCCTGGAGAGACCCCTGCTCCTCTTGTTCATCCAAGCCTTGGTGGGAAGATTCTCAAGCCGCTGCCCTTTGGTTTTGAACGATCTGGGTAACCAGCTCCATCCAGGTGTCCCCCTTGGAAGTCTGGTGTGTTCTGTCTCATGTGTTGAGAAACCTGTTCCGAGAAGGCCGTGGGTTTTACCTGCCGCTGGAGGCCAACAGCTCTGACAGGTCAGGGCCACCCCCCACTGTGTGGGTTCCCTGGGGGTTGGGGGTGGACTTGGCTAGAGGGAGGCTCATGATGTCACAGACGGGGGAAAATCTGGACTGACAGGCCACAGAAAATTTCAGGCCCCAACAGCCAGGGAAGTGGGGAACTGGCTTCTCTCACCCCATGTTCCATGGTAGGGACCCCTGGAGAGTGGTGGTGGTGGTGGTGGGGTACCCCAGGGAAGCAGGAGGCAGGGTCCCAGCTGCCTCCCCACCCCCAGGGGCTAGGAAGATGATGGTAGGACCCAGTCCATCTGAACCTATTTACACCAACCCTGTTCTAATTGCGGGAGGGCCCTCCTCTCACTGAGGGTCTCCTCTCACTGAGGGACCTTGCAGGGAGAGTGGCACTGGAAAAGCTGGCCCAGTCGAGGGCATCTGCCCACACTCTCCAGAGGAGACAGAGGCCAGGTGATCTTAGACCTGCACTGAGGGTCCTGGGAACGTCTTGCTGGATTTCAGGGCCTCCTGGGATTGCAGCCCTGTGTAACCCTCTCAGTCCCACCCTGTTCCAGCTCCACTGCAGCTGGGGGGACTCAGGAGCTGGGCGGTGGCATTGGTGTGGTGTGGAGGGGACAGCAGGTGAGGAGGCCGCTCTGATGGGGAGTGAGCCTGGGTGTGGGACCCTTGGGGATCCTGGAAACACTGGCCCCAAAGGAAACCCCCAAAGAGTGGCCAGCTTGGGCCCCAGATCCCATAGTGTGGGATCCCTAGGTCATGTACCCTTTGGCCTCTTTCCCTCTGACCTCTGCTGCTCCTGGCTAGACCTGGGGCCACAGAAAAGGTGTTGCATTACCCTTCACAAGCACAAACAGAAGGCGCTGGCCATTTAAATAAAATTCCAGGGCTCCCGGGGAGAGGGAGGCCCCACCCCACCCCACCCCACCCAGGAGCTGGTTGACCACAGTGACACTCAGCTTCAGCTGTGCCTGCTGAGGGCCCTGCACAGAGGCCAATCTGGGCCCTGTCCCCAGGGTTCCTCAAACTCACCAGGGACAGGGAGGCATGGGGGCACCAGGCCCCTCCTGCCAAGGAGTCCTCTGGTCAGATGTGCCACCAGAGACATCACCACCTGAATCCTGGATTTGCAGCAGGGTCACCCCGAGACCTTCCTGGAGGTGCAGATCCAGGAGGCCTGGGCTGCAGGGATGGAAGCCTGGAACTCAGCACCACTAGAAATGCTCCCACGACGTGGCTAGGGTTGCCAAAGCCAGGGCTGTGTTTGCACAGAGGGCCAGAGAAAGAATGAAATAGAACACTAGGCCAGGAGAGGAGCACGCAGACGCAGGGAAGGCCAGTTTATTCATTGTGTGAGGCACGTGGTGGGCAAGGGCGGCTGATGGCTTGGAGGAGAAGGGCAGGGGGTCCAGGGACCTCCTGTGGCTGTGGGTGACTATTCTGCCAGGGAACACGTGGGGCCCCTCAATAATAGGAGAGGGCTGTCTCGTGGTCGCCTGGGCCTGGCTTGGAGGTAGTGGATGGGTAAGCCATGGCTGTGGGGTGTGAGGTCAGCCAACTTGCACACTGCAGTGTGTACCAGTGTGGTGTGTACCAGTGCAGTGCGTACCAGTGTGGTGTGTACTAGTGCGGCATGTACTAGTGCGTGTGCTGAGAGGTCACCAGTGGGAGAGGTTGGGGGGAACCTGAGCCTGGCTCGTCCTAGGGGACTTGCCCATCAGTAGCTGGGCTTCTGGCCTGAGCAGAGGCCTCAGCAGGCCAGGCGGAGCACACAGGGCGGCAGAGGCAGGACATGCAGGAGGCCAGGCAGCAGTGGCTGGGCTGGCAGGAGAAGGTGGGCACACAACAGGAGGGGACGGGCATGCAGCAGCTGGGCCTGCACACAGGGCGGCAGAGGAGGGACACGGAGGAGGAGGGTCTGCAGCATGAGGTGGTGCAGCAAGCTGGCTGGTAGGTAGACTGCTGGCAGCACAGAGAGGAAGCCCCAGAGCATATAGGCACACACCAGACGGGCTTGCAGCAGACGGGCACGCAGCAGCTCTGCTGGCAGGGGGAGGAGGTGCAGCAAGCCGGCTGGCAGCTAGACTGCTGGCAGCATGAAGTGGAAGCCCCAGAGCAGACAGGCACACAGCAGAGGGACTTGCAGCAGACAGGCTTGGAGCAGATGGGCACACAGCAGGCCTGCTGACATGGGGAGGAGGTGCAGCAGGCTGGCTGGCAGCTAGACTGCTGGCAGCATGAAGAGGAATCCTCAGAGCAGGTGGGCACACAGCACACAGACTTGCAGCAGATGGGCACGCAGCAGGCCTGCTGGCAAGGGGAGGAGGTGCAGCAAGCCGACTGGCAGCTAGACTGCTGGCAGCACGAGGATGTGCAGGAGCTGGTGCAGCCTGATTGGCAGGGGCTGGGCTCACAGGCCGCCTGGCAGCAGGGGCTGGACACACAGCTCACTGGGGTGTAGACCAGGGTCAGGCAGGAGGCCGGGGCACAGCAGCTGGGGGCACAGCAGGGAGGCTCGCAGCAGCTCTCTGGGCAGTCGTCCACCTGCCAAGAGTCAGACCAAGAGTCACAGGAACCAGGAAAGCAGACGTGGCTGCCATAGCTCAGGTCACTGGAGCAGATGGACATGGTGGACATGGCCATGCTGGGAGTTGAGCTGGGGGAGATGGAAGAGAGTGGGTGAGGGTGTAGGGGGGAGTGGGGGAGGGAGTAGGTGAGGGAGTAGGGGGGAGTAGGGGAGGGATGGGGGAGGAAGTGACAGAGGGAGTTGGGGGAGTGGGGGGAGAAGGGGAGGAAATGGGGGAGGGGTGGGTGAAGGAGTGGGGGGTGGGGGGAGTGGAGGGAGTGGGTGAGGGAGTGGGGGTAGTGGGTGAGCGAGTGGGGGGGAGAAGGGGAGGGAGTGGGGGAGAAGGGGAGGGAGTGGTGGAGTGGGTGAGGAAGTGGGGGGAGCGGGGGAGGGAGTGGGGGGAGTGGGTGAGGGAATGGGGGGAAGTGGAGAGGGGAGTGGATGAGGGAGTGGGGGGAAGGGGAGGGAGTAGGGGAGGGGTAAGTGGGGAGTGCAGGGGGGAGTGGGTGAGGGCGGGGAGTGGGGGAGGGAGTCGGGGAGGGAGTGCAAGGCGCTCGGGGCTGGGAGCTTTTATATCCCTATGTGTTGGGTGTTGTCTTAGCAAGAGGCTTCTCAGTGTTCCTCTTTCCTTGTTGGTGTTTGGAGCCGGCTCTTGGGAACCTCTCATCAGGGCTGGTTTATTTTCCCCGGAGAGGCTCCCCCGTCATAAAAACCCTGGCTGCGCTGGGTCTGGGCTGGCAGGTCCTGACTGGGCCTTCTTAGTGGGTAGGGAAGATCATGCTCCAGAGTGTGAACACTTGGGTGCCGGGCTCTCATCTTGGGGGACCCAGTGACAGGGTGACTTGGACTCTGAGCTCACGGAATGGCTCATGCTTGAGCCCCGCTGTGGGGCCTGGAGCCCTTTCCATTTGTGTTTGTCACCAGGTCTCTGCAGGTGAAGGGAGGGTGGTGATTCCAGGCCTGGCTCTGCCCGTGACTGCGGCCCACTGTTACCGCCTCAGGCTGCGCCCTGGATGTCTGTGTGCTGCCTGGGGTGCCAGCAGCCCACGCGATTTTTCTGCCAGTTGAGACACGTGGGCTCCAGGTCGTGGGATTGTGTTTGTGGGCAGGGGACCAGGTGGGCTGGCATCCGGCTCAGCAGCGGCCGCCACACGGAGGTGTGAGTCCCTTCCAGCCATACCTACTCATAGCGCCTGTGGTGCGGGCCCAGCAGGGGCTCAGCCAGGTGTGTGGCCGCACTGCACATCGCAGGCTGGGGGCTCTGGAGGCCTCGTGGGCTTGGCTTTAGCCTCTGCTGCCCGCCGAGGAGGTGGTTGGCGCTGCTTCTGCATCTTCTTCTGCCACATTGTGCGTGAGCACAGACCCTCATGCCCAGTGCACCTTTCCTGGGGGCCAAGCCGAGGCGTCTGTCCATGGGCCCGTGGACAACCCCTGGGCTGCTCACTGGTGGTCAGAAGACAGTGACTGATGCTCTGCCAGAAATGAAAGTTGTGGTGTCCACTCTCAAGGAGGCAGTGGGCAGGCACCACTGCACTCAGGCTGCCCAGGCCCTGGGCTAGCAGGACAGAGACAGCCACCTGTGGGCAGGCAGGGAGCGAGGAGACTGCACTGCAGCAGGCAGCAGGTGCCTGTGGGGCACACAGGGGCAGCTGGAACACCACAGCCACTGGAGGGTGGGAGCCCGAGGCAGGGAGGCCCTGCAAGGAGACGAGGCAGTCAGGTCCTTGAAGACTGAGAGCACCTTCGTCTGCCAGGGATTGAAGGGGCTAGACCTGACCCATTAGAAGGCTGGGGCTCTATTTCGCGATTGCTATTTCATTATTACTGTCGTCTGAAAGACGTTTTAAACCAGAATACCCGGAAATTGTGCAAGTTACGTCGATCATACAATGCTTCACATACATTTGCAGAGTTTCTTGTGGCTGCTTTAATAAATCATCGCTAACTTGATGGTTTAAAAAACAGAAATGTATTCTGTTATTCTGGAGGCCAGATGCCTGGGAGCAGTGTTACTGAGAGAGAGCGAGGAGTCCGCAGAGCTGTGCTCCCCGCCAGAGGCTCAGGGAGGCCCCTTTGTTCCTCTTCCAGCTTTTGCTCAGTGGGGTGGATGGTGGCCTCTGCCCGCATTGCTTCAGTCTCCGCCCCTGTGCTCACACGGACACCGCATCTCCCGGGTGGTTTCTCTGCCTCCCTCTCATAGGAACATGTGTGACAGCACTAGGGTCTCCTGGCTAAGGCAGGATCATCTCATATCTCAGGGCTCTGAACTTGGCTCAGAGATAGAAGACAGGGAACATGGATCTCACAGAAGGACAACAGGGCAGGAGATGCTGGAGGCTGGAAGGACAGGGCAGGGAGGATAGGGAGAGACTTGTTGAAGGACACGGAATTGCAGCTGGTCAGGAGGGACATGTTCTAGTGTTCTATAGCAGGGGGTCCCAACCCTGGTACCGGAGACCACTACGGCCATGGCCTGTTGGGAATTGGGCTGCACAGCTGGAGGCGAATGGCAGGTGGGTGAGCATTACCGCCTGAGCTCCGCCTCCTGCCAGATCAGTGGCAGCACTGGATTCTCAGAGGAGCATGAACCCTGCTGTGAACTGTGCGTGTGACGGGTCTATGTCGCTCCTTCTGAGAATCTAGTGTCTGATGATCTGCCACTGTCTCCCCTCACCCCCTGATGGGACCATCTAGTTGTAGGAAAACAAGCTCAGGCTCCCACTGATTCCACATGGTGGTGAGTTGTATAATTATTTCATTATATATTACAATGTGATAATGGAAAAAAGTGCACAATAAATGTAATGCACTTGAATCATCCCCAAACCATCCCCTCCCCGGTCTATGGAAAAGTCGTCTTCTGCAAAACTGGTCCCTGGTGCCATAAAGGTTGGGGACCGCTCTTCTAGATAGCACTGTAGGATGACTGTAAATCAGCAAGAATATATGGTTTCACGTTGCTGGAAGGAAGGTATCGAATGTTCCCCACAGAAACAGTCCATGTTTGAGGTGATGGGAGTTCTGGGCCCCCCGACCTGACCACTCCACGCTGTCCCTATGGAAACATCACTGGGAACCGTATGGATATGTACAACGATGATGTGTCCATTTAAAAAATGTTCAAGGATCTTAATCAGCAACCTGTAGTCAATCTGCAAAGTGCTTTTTCTCACTATAAGGGCAGATTCACAGCTTCTAGGGATGAGGCTGGGGACATCGTCTGGGGGAGCATCATTTCGCCACCACACCCTCTTTCCCGGTGTTCTGTTGGTTTCTGCCTCTGTCCACCTCTCACTCCTCACTTGGCTTGTGTGACCTTGGACGATCACCCTGTGGGCTGCGGTTTCCTCTTCTGCAAGATGGGGTCATGGTCCGCCCACCCCACAGGGCCACGTGAGGATTATGTGGTTCAAAACAGGTCACGAAGGCTTCCTGAAGGTCAGCCACTGTTTTTATTGGCCATGAGGCAGTATTGAGCTGAACAGTGACGCCTGAATTTCCTCTCAAGCCTGGAAAGCCTGGGATGCCCTGAGGTGGAAGGTTTCACTGCTGTAGGTGGGTTTGACCAGACACTGCTGCGGGACTGAGGCTTCAGGGCCCCCGGGAGTTCCTTAACCATGAAGTTCCCACTGCCCAGCCCCAAGGCGGGTTCAAACCACTGACTTCATGGATATCGTGTAGTTCTAACAAAATAGAAAGCCTCATGTGGCACCCCCGGGGCTTCCAGGCCCTGCTCACTGTGTGCTGTTTGGCTGGCAAGGCGGGGCTCTGGGAAGTCCCTGCTCCCTCGGCCCTTCTTGTGTGGACTGGCCTCCTCTCTCTGGTCATTCAACACTGAGGGACTGCAGGGATGGGCTGAGGGACTGCCCGGGGGGCGGCAGAGGAGGGGCCCCAGCAAGCACAGTGGAATGGCTCTCCCTGCCAAGCACACATGGCACCCAGCACGGCCCCCAGCCTTTCTGCCGCCGGCCCTTTGCTTCCCACTCTCTAGCCGTCCGTCATGGTGGTGGAACCCTGGACTGAAAGGCACAGTGTCTTCTAAAGTCACCAACTTCTTCCTATCTTTCTCCAAAATCAGCATCTTCTCCTGGACAAAGAACATGCTTTCTTCCAAAAATAAATTCTGTAGAGGAATCTCTGTTGTCACGGGGCGCTCTCAAAGCATGGGCGTCTCCTAGGATGCTCTCACCTGTGGACATGGCTGTTGACAGCCCTGCTGGCCCAGAGCTGTTGAGCAAATCAGGGGCCAAAGTCACCCTAAGCTAAAGAAATGGTGGTGGGGAGAGGCAGGGCAGACCCTGAAGATATCTGGCAGCTCAGTGAAGATGGCAGGGTAGGGGATGGGGTGGAGTCCAGCTGCCCCAGCCGGTCAGGGGAGAGGGCAGTTTGGAGGAAGGTGCTAGCTCAGCTTCACATGTGCCCAGGTGCAGCTTCCCTTCAGTCTTGGGGCACATCTGGAGGCCGCCGTAAGCGTGGCTGGGAGCCCAGGGGAGGCACCTGGATGGAGGCCTGGAGGTTGGGGGAAGGGAGAGAACACACATAGAGGAAAGTCAGAGGAATGGGCGCAGGAGCTGAGACAGACGCAGCCCAGAAGCCCAGGGAGACGGTGTTACAGGGCCAGGTGCAGCAGGGGCCAGCAGGCAGAGTGAGGGACAGAGGGACAGCGACCTCAGCACCGCAGTTCTTGGCCAGATGCGGGAAGAGGGAAGGGAAGAACGGTGTGATGGAGGAGCTGGGAGTGAGATGGGATCGCCAGGAGCCGCTTCCTCTGGCAGGTGCAAGGCAGCACTGCGTCAGAGGCTGCGATCAGGAGGGAGGGGCCTTCGGCTGCATCCTTTTGCTTTCTTAATTTTTTTTTTTTTTTTTTTTTTTTGAGACAGGGTCTCACTCTCACCCAGGCTAGAGTGCAGTGGCTCAATCATAGCTCACTGCAGCCTTGATATCCCAGGCTCAAGTGATCCTCCCACCTCAGCCTCCTGAGTAGCTGGGATGACAGGTTCATGCCACCATGCCCAGCTATTTATTTTTTATTTTAATTAATTAATTAATTTTTTGAGATAGGGTCTCACTCTGTCGCCCAGGCTGGAGTGCAGTGGTACAATCTCGGCTCACTGCAGCCTCCGCCTCCCGGCTCAAGTGATTCTTCTGCCTCAGCCTCCCGGGTAGCTGGGACCACAGGCGCATGCCATGATGCCCTGCTAATTTTTGCATTTTTAGAGACAAGGTCTCACTATGTTGGCCAGGCTGGTCTCGAACTGCTGGGCTCAAGTGTCTTCCCACCTCGGTCTCCCAAAGTGCTGGGACTACAGGCCTGAGCCACATGCCTGGCCTTTTTATTTTTTTTTTATTTTTTTTTTTGAGACGGAGTCTCGCTCTGTCGCCCAGGCTGGAGTGCAGTGACCGGATCTCAGCTCACTACAAGCTCCGCCTCCCGGGTTTACGCCATTCTCCTGCCTCAGCCTCCCGAGTAGCTGGGACTACAGGCGCCGCCACCTCGCCCGGCTAGTTTTTTGTATTTTTTTAGTAGAGACGGGGTTTCACCGGGTTAGCCAGGATGGTCTCGATCTCCTGACCTCGTGATCCGCCCGTCTCGGCCTCCCAAAGTGCTGGGATTACAGGCTTGAGCCACCGCGCCCGGCCGGCCTTTTTATTTTTAATGGACACAAGGTTTCACTCTGTTGCCCAGGCTGGAGCTTTATCTATTTTCTGTTAAAAAAAAAGACTTCAGGATATTCATGATCTGGGCAGCAGGCTTCAGACAGGGGAGTTGTAGGGGCAGTAGAAGGAAGCTGGGCCGCTTCAGACACGGGAGTTGTAGGGGCAGTAGAAGGAAGCTGGGCCGATTCAGACACAGGAGTTGTAGGGGCAGTAGAAGGAAGCTGGGCTGCTTCCGGAGCTGGAGAGGCGGGACAGGCTTGGGCAGCTGAGCCTGGGCACTTGTCCCCGGGACTCTGAATCTCCCTGTGAGGACTGAGGGGCTGGGCTGCAGGTGGAGCAAACCGTCCTCTCTGTCTGGGGCCTGGACTCTGTATCCAGTAAGCCCCCACTCGGCAGGGAGTGGCAACTCCACGGGGAAATGCCGGATGGTGGGGGCGGCTCTGCCTGCGAGTGACCTCGCTACCACCTCTGACACTCGCCCATCAGGTCCCTGAGAGATGGACTTGCCTGCTGGGCTGGGGTGGGGATGGCTGCTCCGTTGACCCTCCCTGGGACTGGTACATTCCTGTGGGGACGGCACCAGTGCCAGACTAATGCGTGTTGGGGCCTGGAGAAGGGCTGAGGCTGGGTGTGAGGGCCCCAGGAGGCTGCACCTGTGTCCTGGCCTCTTGTTGGGCTGGCCAGTGGTTCAACCAGAAATGACCCAAAGAAGAGAGCAAAGTGCAGCCAGACCACGTGGAGGGCGTTTATTAGGACTTCCAAGCATGGTCCTAGAATGGCAAACGAGGCACAGCAGCTTCCAAGGAAGCGAGATCACAGGGGCCTGGAATGTGGGAAGTGGTCCAGAAGAGCAGGGGCAGTGGGTGGAGGCAAGTTCACCTGGAGCTTAGCAGGAGCCCCCAGGGCTTAGGGGAGGAGAGGCTGTGCACGCATATCCAAGGAAGATACACATTAGAGCAGCCGAGGGACCAGTAGTGGGAGAGGTGGGGACTCACAGTGGTCCCGGGGGACATGCCTGGCAGCAGCTGGACTTCTGGCCTGAGCAGAGGGAGGGAGGGAGTGTCTGGGTGCTGGATGGGAAGGAGGGAGTGAATGTCTGGGTACGGGATGGGAAGGAGTGAGTGAGTGAGTATCTGGGTGCTGGATGGGAAAGAGGGAGGGAGGGAGTGTCTGGGTACTGGATGGGAAGGAGGGAGGGAGTGAGTGAGTATCTGGGTGCTGGATGGGAAGGAGGGAGGGAGGGAGTGTCTGGGTGCTGGATGGGAAGGAGGGAGGGAGTGAGTGAGTATCTGGGTGCTGGATGGGAAGGAGGGAGGGAGGGAGTGAGTATCTGGGTGCTGGATGGGAAGGAGGGAGTGAGTGAGTGAGTATCTGGGTGCTGGATGGGAAGGAGGGAGTGAGTGTCTGGGTGGGAAGTGAGTGCTGGATGGGAAGGAGAGAGGGAAGTCAACAAGCTGCAGCCTTGTGTGCGTTCTTTTCATTATAGGCAAGCAATAATTGTTGTATATTATTACTTTATCAATACATGTGTGCCAAAACTGCATATTCTTCCATTTGACTGCCTTTAAAAATGTTTTATCATGATAAAATATATATAACATAAAATAGTCATTTGAACTATTTTTATCTTTTAAACATTGTGGTAAAATATGCATAGCATAAAATTTACCATTTTAACCATTTTTAAGTGAACAATTCTGTGGGTTAAGTACATTCACAGTGCTGTGCAACCACCACCACCGTTCACCTCCAGGACTGTTTCTTCTTGCCGAACTGAAACTCTGTCCCCATTAAACAGTCACTCCCCATTTCCTTCTCCCCACTGTCACTGGTCACTTCTATTCTACCTTCTGTTTCTGTGAAGTTGCCTGTTCTAGATATTTCATGTAAGAGAAATCAAACAATATTTGTTTTTTTGTGACTGACTTATTTCACTTGGCACAATGTTTCCAATGTTTATCTGTGTTGTAGTATGTGTCAGGACTTCTTTCATTTTTATGGATAATTAATATTCCTTCATATGGATATACCACATGTTTCTTTTCATGTGGAAATCTAGTTTTCCCAGCACCATTTGGGGAAGAGATGATTCCTTCTCCATTGAATGGTCTTGGCACTCTTGTTGAAAATTGGTTGACCATGAATGAATAGCTTTATTTCTGGACTCTTAGATTCCATTGCTCTTTGTGTCTATCCTTATGCTACTACCGCACTGTTTTGATTAATGTAGCTTTGCAGTAGGTTTTAAAATTGGGAAGTGTGAATCCATTCATCCATTCATCTGTTGGTAGATACTTGGGTTATTCATACCTTTTGGCTATTATGAATAATGCTGCAAAGAATGTAGACATACAAGGATCTATTTGAGCCTCTCTCTTTTTATTTATTTACTCATTTTTAGTTCTTTTGGGTACTCCTTATTTCCTGAGCCACGTGGTAATTCTATGTTTAACTTTTGAGGAACCGCCAAAATGTTTCCATAGTGGTTGCACTATTCTACATTCCCACTGGTAACGTATGAGGGTTCCAGTTTCTCCACATCTTTGTCAACACTTGTTATTTTCCTTTTTTTAAAAAAGAATTACAGCCATCCTGGTAGGTGTGAAGTAGCATCTCATTGTGGTTTTGATTTCCATTTTCCTAATGAGTAATACTGTTGAGCATCTTTTCATGTACTTATTGGCCATTTGCATACCTTCACTGGAGAAGTGTCTACTCAGTCCTTTGCCTATTTTTTAGTTGGGTTGTCTTTCTGTTGTTGAGTCACAGTCAGATGTATGATTTGCAAATATTTTCTTTCATTCTGTAGATTGTCTTTTCACTTTCTTGACAGTGTTCTCTCATTCAAAAAAGTTTTAAATTTCGGTGAAGTTCAATTTATTTTTTCTTTTGTTGCTGGTGCTTCTTGTGTAATATCTAAGAACCCAGTGTCAAATCCAAGATCATAAAGCATTTCTCCCATCTTTTCTTCTAAGATTTTGATGGTTTCAGCTACTATATTTAGGGCATTGATCCATTTTGAGTTAATTTTTGTATATGATATTAGGTAAGGGCCCAACTTCATTCTTTCCCATCTGGAAATCTAGTTTTCCTAGCACCATTTGTTGAAGAGATTATTCTTTTCTCATTGAATTATCTTGACACTGTTGTTGAAAATCAATTGACCATAAATGTATGAGTTTATTTCTGAACTTTGAGTTCTATTCTATTGGTCTATATGTCTATTCTTAGGCCAGTACCACACTGTTTTGATTACTGTAGCTTTGTAGTAAGTTTTGAAATTAGAAAGTGTGAATCCTCCAAATTTGTCCCTCTTTTTCAAGATTGTTTTGGCTATTCTGAGCTCCTATAATCTGTATGTGCTTGAAGATCAGCTTTTTCATTTCTGGAAAAAAAAAAAAGACTTGAAATTTTGATAAGGACTGCATTGAATCTATAGATTTCTTTGGGTAGTAATGCCATTTTAACAACATGAAGTCTTCTGATCCATGAACGTGGATATCTTTCCATTTATTTAGGTCTTCTTTAATTCTTTCATCAATGTTTTATAGTTATTGTACAGGTCTCTTATCTCCTTGGTTATATTTGTTACTAGGTATTTTATTCTTTTGGATGCCATTGAAATGGAATTGTTTTTCTTCATTTCCTTTTCAGATTGTTCATTGCTGGTGTATAGAAACATGTATGATTTTTGTATATTGATCTTGTACCCTGAAACTTTGGTAAATCCTTTAATAAAGCTCTAGTAGCTATCTTGTGGATTCTTTGGGATTTTCTATAGACAAAATCATGTCGCCTGTGAATAGAAATAATTTTGCTTCTTCCTTTCCAATTTTGATGACATTTATTTATTTATTATTCTTGTTTAATAGCTCTGGCTAGAACTTCCAGTACAATGTTGAATATTGGTGGTGAAAAGGGACATACTGTCTTGTTCCTAATCTTAGGGGGAAAGCTTTCAGTCTTTCACTGTCGAGCATGTTGCAAGCTGTGAGTTTTTCATAAATGCTGTTTAGTATGTTGAGGAAATTCACTTCTATTCCTAGTTTTCTGAGTGTTTTAAAATCATGAAATGGTGTTGGACTTTGTCAAAGCCTTTTCTTTGTTAATTGAGATCATGTGTTTTTTTTTCCACTTCATTCTGTTCGTGTGGTATACTACATTGATTATTTTTAATCTGGAACTATCTTTGCATTCCTGGGATAAATCCAACTTGGTCATGGTATATAATCCTTTTAATATGCTGTTGGAATCACTTTGCTAGTATTTTGTTGAGAATTTTTGCATCTGTATTTAAAAGGCATGTTCGTCTGTGATTTTCTTTTCTTTTGATGTCTTATGTGGGTTTGGTATCAGCATAATGTTGGCTTCATAGGTGAGTTAGAAAGTGGTCCTTCTATTTTTTTCTTTCACAGATTGAGGAGGTTTTTGTTAAATTTAAAAAAAATGTGTGGTGATATTCACCAGTAAAGCTGTTGTTGGGTGAAGTGTCCTATACATGTCTTTTGTGAGTAACTGGTTTATAGTGGGTTCAGTTCTCTATTTCCTATTGACCTTCTGACTAGATGTTCTGTTCATTATTGAAAATGAAATATTAAAGTCCCCAACTATTGTAGAACTGTCTATTTCTCACTTGAATTCTGTCAATGTTTGCTTCATGTATGTTGGGGACTCTTTGTATGGTGCATATATGTTTCTAATTCTCATACCTTTGATGAGTTGAGTCTTTTATCCATACATAATGTCCTCATGCATTTTTGCAGTTAGCACAATATGGAAAAATAGGTCCTTGATGTTGTTCTGTCTCTCAGTTTTTAGGGTCTTAGTGTATAGATGGGGACATAAGGATTCTTAAAAAAATAAGCTTATTATAGAGAAAGTCAGATGTAAGTAATGGCTGACACATGGTATGGTGTTAACAGTTTTATTTGAGAGACATAGGGGTGAGTGCCATTGTTTGCTGTCAGCTCTGTTCCCTGGCACCTAATGAGGCACATGCTA
Organism: Theropithecus gelada; assembly: GCF_003255815.1. Taxonomy (NCBI): domain Eukaryota; kingdom Metazoa; phylum Chordata; class Mammalia; order Primates; family Cercopithecidae; genus Theropithecus; species Theropithecus gelada. The sequence goes on from NC_037670.1 coordinate 18,387,384, forward strand.
ATTCCATAATCTCTTGAAGCTTGGAGAGAGAGAGGGACTCAAAGCAACAACGTTGTAAAATCATGTTCTTAAGAGACATCTCAGATGCTACCTAGGCAAGGGGGTGAGCGGGGGAGAGAGAGAGAAGTGGGGAGAGAGGAGAGAAGGGGAGAGGAGGCGAGGGGAGATGAAGGGAAGGGAGGGGAGGAGGACAAACTGGCAGGTGTCAGGATTCTCCATCCCACTTTAAATTAGAGAAGCTGTGTTTTACTCTGTTTGACAAAAAGACTTGACATCTAGGTCAAATATTGAAAAAATATTTCCACTACTTTAAAATATTTTGAAAAGAGCCTGGCATGATGGTACATACCTGTAGGCCCAGCTCCTTGAGAGGCTGAGGTGGAAGGATCACTTGAGCCCAGAAGCTTGATGCTAGACTGGCAACATGGCAAGACCACCCATCTCTATAAACAAACAGACAAACAAAAATGTAGAAAGGCAAATGACCGCACACCCAGAGGATAAAATACATGCTACTGAGTCTTAGAAAAACGCATATGCTTACTTAATAGTTTTATGGTTAATAATTAGATGTCACGTTTATTGCTTATCTTAAGAACTGTTTATCTTCTGCTTAACCTGTTTCTTTAGAGCATGCTCATCTTTGGAAGCGTGGGCTGAATGTTGACCTCCTGGACATTGTGAGTGTTGTTCTGTGAGTCCATAGCATTCGGTGTTGCTGATGAGATGTCTGATGCTAATCTGATTTTTATTGCTTGTGGGTGACTTTGTTTGTTTGATTTTCTGGAAGCTCATGGGAACCACTTGTTATCTTTGATGTTATATAATTTCAACAGGACGTATCTAGGATTTTTCCATTCATTTTCTTGGCATCACTTGGTTCTTTTCGGCCTGAAGACTGTGTCTTTAACCTTGGGAAATGCTCCTCTTTAGGGGTTTATGTGCATCCTCTCATCAATCTCACTGTCCTGCTTTTTGGGACTCCCACACATCAGGGATTGCTTTCACTAGATCAGTCATTTATGGTAATTTTTCCTCATATTTTTTATCTCTTTGATGTTTTGTTCCAAATCGGAGGGATTTCTCAACCTCATGGTGATGGTTAATACCGAGTGTCAACTTGATCGGACTGAAGGATACAAAGCATTGATCCTGGGTGTGTCTGTGAGGGCGTTGCCAAAGGAGATTAGCATTGGAGTCAGTGGACTGGGGAAGGCGGACTCACCCTTAATGGGGTGGGCACCATCTAATCAGCTGCCAGCGAATATAAAGCAGACAGAAAAAACGTGAAAAGGCGAGACTGGCCTAGCCTCCCAGCCTCCATCTTTCTGCCGTGCTAGATGCTTCCTGCCCTCGAACATTGGACTCCAAGTTCTTCAGTTCTGGGACTCGGACTGGATCTCTGCTCCTCAGCTTGCAGATGGCCTGTGGTGAGACTTTGTGATCCTGTTAGTTAATACTTAGTAACCCACCCCCATATATATATGTGTGTGTATATATATTGCTTGTGGGTGACTTTGTTTGTTTGTTTGTTTGTTTGATTTTCTGGAAGCTCATGGGAACCACTTGTTATCTTTGATGTTATATAATTTCAACAGGACATATCTAGGATTTTTCCATTCATTTTATTCATATATATTCACACACACACACACACACATATATATATATTCTATTAGTTCTGTCCCTCTAAGGGAACCCTAATACAGTCACCTTTAAGCCTCTCTGTTTAATTTTAGATATGAATGAGATGTTTAATATCTATGACATTTTGGGGATCATTGTTCTAATTGTTCATTTTCAAAGCATCTTGTTCTTGTTTGATAGATGTAACATCTTCCTGAATGTCTGAGTGTATTTAGGATTTTTTAAGTTCCTTAAACCGTTGGTTTCCCCTGGGTGCCGTGATATGTTAGTTTATCTTGGTCTTGCTTTTTGTGCTGCCGGCTTCTCTCCTGGTTGGGGTGAGGGGTGGTTCCGGCTTCCCTCCCAGCTCGGGGGAGGGGTGGTCTCGGCTTCCCTCCTGGCTGGGGCGAGGGTGGTCCCGGGCTGCCTGGGCTCCTCTCCTGCTGTATATGTGGTCTGTTTGCTGCTGGAGGAGCCCCCACTTAAGTGGGGAGGTTGGCCTGGTGCTCTATGCTTGGGGCGCAGGTCCATCCATTGCCGGCATCACTTTGGAGTAAAAGCGATGGAAGCCCAAGGCCAGCATGAGAGAATTGTGCCTGGTGACCCTCAGGGCCTTGGGGGGCCTGGCCAGAGGGTGCCGTGCTCACACCTTCAGTTTCCCTCTCCACTGCAGCCCTCCCCACTCTCCTTCTGCTGTGCTCGCTGGGAAGCAGAGCTGCATGGGGCTCCCGAGCAGGTGGGTCCCACCTCTGCCCTGGCCAGCAGTCCACACACACCCCTCTCTTTCCTTTTCATTGCTGGAGTCCCTCATCCTTGGTAAACTCATTTCCCTTCCCCTGTGGTGGTCTTGAGAAGGTGGAAACGGGAATGGTGGGCTGGGTCTGCCATCCTGCCCTGGGGCAGCCATGCTGTTTGAGTGTTGGCTTCCTCATGACTGTCCTGCTGCTTCTGGGACATCTGGCTGACCCACGGTCCACCGTTATTCTCCTTGAATGCTGGGTACCCCAGTTCTCTGAGTGTACCCCACTTCCCTCTGACCGTACCCCAGTTCTCCAAAGCAGAGATCCCGTGTGTGTCTACTTTTTATGAAAACATTTACTATTTTCATCTTCTTAACTACTTTTTAAAAACGATCTTTATTTTCATTTGGTTATGAAAAACGGAAACATACAGAAAAGTTGTAAAAATTAAACAGTGGGCATCCACGCGCCTGGCCCTGGATCTGCACCTGGCACGGCAGTCACTCTGCTTGATCGGATACTCACCCCCGAGCCGGCCTCTGTCAGTACATTTTATTTCACATGCACTGCAGGGGGTGCAGCAACCGTGCACTTCACTCACACAGTTCAGCAACGTGCATTAACTCGAGTTCAGCATTTGTTTTGCGTGTGAAATGAGACAAACCTCAAGGGTATCATTTGATGAAGTTTGCCAATCCATCAACACAGGTCACCCAGGCCCCCTCAAGGCCCAGGGGATGGTGGGCTTCTCAGACCCCATCAGGACCCTGGACTTGACCATCCTCTCCAGAACTCTTTTGCCTTCTCCAGTCAACTTCACCCAATCCCCCAGAGATGGCCGCTGCTGAGAATTTTTAAAAGCATAAACGGGTTCTCCTTGTTTTAGAACTCATTTATTTTTTTTTTTTTTTTTTTTTTTTTTTTTTTTTTTTTTTTTTTTTTTGTTGAGACAGAGTCTTGCTTTGTCGCCCAGCCTGGAGTGCAGTGGTGCGATCTCGGCTCACTGCAAGCTCCGCCTCCCGGGTTCACGCCATTCTCCTGCCTCAGCCTCCTGAGTAGCTGGGACTACAGGCGCCCGCCACCTCGCCCGGCTAGTTTTTTGTATTTTTTAGTAGAGATGGGGTTTCACCGTGTTAGCCAGGATGGTCTCGATCTCCTGACCTTGTGATCCGCCCGTCTCGGCCTCCCAAAGTGCTGGGATTACAGGCTTGAGCCACCGCGCCCGGCTAGAACTCATTTAGATGGCGTCATACAGCAAGTCCTCCTGTGCCAGCCTCTCCCACCCCGCGCGGTGTTTCTACGACGCGTTCCTGTTGACATCGTGCGTAAGAATGCCGCCCTCAGTGCTGGTGTGGATTGCACTGTACTGCTGCGTCAGGCTGTTTGTCCATCCACCGGCTGACGGACACATGGGCCATTCCGGTTTTGTCTGGCATGACACGGTGGGAGAAGTGTGCCTGCCGTTCAGAGCCCTCAGCACCCAGAAGCTGAGTAATCACCAGGCTCCAAGTATGTCACTGGGAGCCCTGGCTTTTAGGGGACTCTTCCTCCTGTTGAGCTGAAATCTGCTTCCCTGTCACACTGGCTCACTGGCCCCAATCCAGCCTCTGGGGAAATGCGTGCTGGGGAAAAGCCCTTCTGACACCCGAAGTCAGCCACCAGGTTCCCCAGGCTCAGCCTTCTCCTTTCCGCAGTCCTTTGTCCTGAGGCTTGGTTTCCAGGCTCCAAAAGAGCCCTGGGTGAGAGGTCCTCATCTGAAACCACTGGGAAGGAAACACCCATTTTGGACTCAGCAGTTTCAGCCACAGCTTTTCCCAGAGCGGCTTCCTGACATCCCAGGGCCACGCTCCACCTCTGAGCAGTGACCCAGGACAGGACCCTGCGCTGACATTGTCTTGGTCAGGAAGGCAAAGGACAGTGAGAAACAGCTTCGGGGAAATTTTTAAAAAGACCCAGTGTTGAGGAGCAGAGAGACGTATTTTTGACAGGGAACTAAGCCTTCCTGGACAAGAACGTTCAGGGGAAATTCCAGCCACGGCGGGAGATGGATTCGTCACTGGGGACTGAGAAGTGCAGGGGGATTGTGATAACAGGACAAAGCGAAAGGCTTTTGGTAAATAATAGCAGAGAGCCGATTATCAGGATAATCCGTCAGCAGCAGGCCGGTGTGGCAGGTCACAGGTCTGCAGGCCAGGGAAGGGGCAGGAGGGCTGGCAGCACCTGGAGGACCGGCAGGAGGCGGCCACTCACAGGCCTGACCTGAGCATGCAGCAGGCCAGCTGGCAGGAAGTGGACGCCTCACACAGGGGCCGGCACAGCACAGCTGCGCGGTGGGGGCGGGGGTGGTGGTGGCCAGGTGGCAGCAGGAGGTCCTACAGCCCTGGGTGGGCAGCAGGTGGTGGGGACGCAGCATGGAGCCAGGGCAGGCCACAGTTGTCTGGTCAGCAAGCCCCCTGGTGTCTCCTCCTCTGCCCTCTCCTGTTGATCTTTCTGGGTTTTCTTGTTGAGGTTACTCAGTTCAGGAAACTCTGAGCTGGGGACTCCCGCAACTCAGCAGACCATGTGTTTCCTGGAAACAGAGCCGGGGGTGGCTGGTGAAGGGCTGTCAGTGAGGCCAGGGGCCCGCCTCATGGATGTTCAAGGTCCCCTTGTTGTAAATGCCATCTGGAACTCAACACAAGCACAGTCACAATCACTGCACCAGGGGCCCCGTTTCGACTGAGAAGCTCAGTCATCATCAGGGTCTTCCCGAGTAACGAGAGCCAAGCTACTGGGCTCCATATTGTGGAATAATAATGATGATTATTGGGGGAACAATAATGCACAGAGGTCTAGCGCTGTGCCAGGCTGTGATTGGCATCTTACGGGGTTATCTCATTCATCTTTGCCAGCATTCGGGGTGGCCGATACCCCATTTTACAGATCATGCAAGTCCTAGATCATTTGCATGATGGATGCGTGTCCGTGCCACTGCAGAGACGCAGGGATCTGGACTGCTTAGTTTCACTCTGGAATCCGTGGTCGTTCCCACTGTGCCAAATTATATTGGTCTCAGGGTTCAATACGTGACTCATCCTGAAGTCCTGAACCAGCTGGGACGGAGAAGATGGATGAAAACATCGGCCACGTCGGCCTCTGCAGAGCATGGCTCAGGCGTGTGACCACAGTGGGCTTCCTGACACCACACCTCAGAAGAGCCCACTTCACACGAGAAGCACTAGTGGCCACAGGCCACCTCCTCTGCAGACGGAGCCCAGGAGGACCCATCACAGAGGGGGTCTGAGCTACTCTGGTTCCTCTCCCACACTGGTTCCTCTCCCACACTGAGGGTCTGATCAGTCTCACCTCTGCAGAGGCAGCGTGGGGAAAGTGAGGAGCTGGGGTGAAATTCCAGGATGCTCCTGCACTTGGGAAGCAGCGGGCAGGACTGTGGGTGGCACGTTCCTCCTCACACTCCAGCTCTGTTCTCTTGATGGATTGGCCACAGCGCTTTATTCTACGGTGGTGTCACATGGTAGGGGATGAGCTGTCTCTCAGGGCAGAGCTACTCCCTCCATCCCAGGCAGCTCCCAGGGGCACCCTCTGCTCCTGTGTGGGTCCTCCTGTGCCTGCTGGTGGTGGATACAGGTGATTCCTGCCACAGAGCCTTTGGACAACTCAGACACCACGTTAATGAAATCCCCTCCCAGGCTGAAGACCAAGTGGGGTCTCAGAGCTGTGGACAGAACTTACAAGTCTATGGATCCAGAGCCGATCGGTGGCCATGTGGTGGGAGTGACCTTAAGGCCTAGGGACAAGCCGGGTGAGGCCACAAGTTCAATCCTGTCACAGGCAACTCCTTTCACTGCTATAGTTCATTATCACACTTAAAAACCAAGAGAATTGGTGCAGCCATGGTGACCATATGTTCCTTTTTTTTTTTAAGTGATTAAAGGCAATTTTATTACAGCAGCATGTACTTACTTTATTCTAAAAGAATAGAATTCATAAACAGAAACAGCTTTTATATTTGTTTGCAACCTGCAAAATTGAGTTATTTTGCTGATATAAAATGCTAAGAACTCACTAGAGGACCATGCCACCTTCTGAAAAGGCCACACACCTACTTCTTAAATGTGTTAAAGTTACAGCGTGTCCCAGACTCGTCCAGAGCAAAATAAGCAACTGACTGCTCTTGACTGTCCCTTCCCCAGTAATAGCACTGATTGTGATGGGAAAAGCCACAGAGCAAGGCTGCACAGCCAGATGGAGGAGACTTTTCATTTAAAGGCAAAATACCAAAATGGCTCTCTGGTGTAGGTGATTTCTACTTTCACACTCAGCTTGTACAGGATCCCCTAACCTTAATTTCTTTTTCCTTCAGGGGCTGATTTGGAATGACTTGTTGAGAATGGTATCCATTATTACTGAGTCAGGAGAGAAAGGGATTTCTGTGGTTACATGTAAACTTGTGATAGGTCTGCAGAAGTTACAGGTGAAGAGGGTAGTGAGGAAGTCAGCCACGATCCATCTATGTGAAGGTCACACCAGCTTCATTGTACACTTTGAAGACTTTCTCAATGGCATTGACATAGGCAGCTGTTCTCAGGTCCAATCCCAGGTTATACTTCATGGCTGTGCACATAATTTGCCTGGCAGATCGCTCCATTGTGTACGCCAAGCCAGAATGCACGCAACGTGCACGGATGTGCTTTAGGTTGACTAGGATGAGGCCACGTGGGCCCTGACCTGCTGGAAGGAGTAGAGGGCATGGGGGAAGGTAAAGGAGCAGGTAAATATCAAAGACGCGTCCTTGTTCTTCTGTAATCGACTCGTGAGACAACTAACCTTTAAAATGGGTTACTTGGTGACTAGGTCACGTAAGACCATATGTGACCATATGGGCGGGTCTCACTCTAGTCTGGTCCTTACTCATTTGGTGCCAGGCTGTAGGGGGTCTCGGCTGGATGTCAGTGTGGGGGCTGGAGTGGGGGCTCCACTCTTAATCCTCCAGCAGCTTCTCTCTGGTGAGCCTGTGGTGGCCTTGCCCTGGGAATACAGAGCCCTGCCCCATCCCACAGATTCACAGTCAACTCCCACACTGCGGGGGCTGCTCTCCACATGGACCCTTCTTTCTGCTTCTCTCCTCCTCGGACTCCAGGGCTTCAACTGCATAGGCACCGGCCCTTCCTCCTTGGCAGAGTTGGACCATTGCATTTTGCTCAGACTGCAGCTGGTGACACTGCATTTCGGAAGCCTGCCCCAGCAGAGAGCTGGGAAGTGGGAGTTTATCTCCTAAGTTTCTTCTCTCTCAGGAATCACAGTCTGCACTGCTGGTTAACCACTGCCTGAAAACGAGCATCTCCTAAATCTCAACTGTATGGTTGATAGAGTAGCCAGTTTTGCATCACTCACTCCAGCAGGTTTCCCAGTGTGATTACATTGTCTGTATTCAGTTCTGGTCTCTTCCCCAAAGTTTCTGGTTGATACAACAGAAGTTGTGGTTCGAGGAGGTTTTTTGGGTACCACTCATGTCTGCTTCAGTGTGGAACGAATGAAGGGAGGCAGATATCAGGCAGGTGGAGCTAAAACTGCCTGTGCATCACCAATAAATTTGGGCAGGTTCCAGATGTAACAAGAGCTTGAAGAAGGTGCAATTAGTCATGAAACAAAAGGCCAAATAAAAAACATGAGCATCTACAACAGAAAACTGGGTTCCAGAAAACAGCCTTGAGGAAGAAAAACAAGGAAGACAATAGGTGCGTGCTTCTGTGCTGTGGGGACGCCTGGGTCCAGGTATAAAGGCTGCCCAGGGAAGCTGTCCCCAGACATCACCGCCCTCTGCCTCGACCTTATCCAGCCACACACCACCATGTGCCATACCAGCTGCTCCTCAGGCTGCCAGCCAGCCTGCTGCGTGTCCAGTCCCTGCCAGGCATCCTACTGCGTGCCTGTGGGCTGCCAGTCCTCCGTGTGTGTGCCCATGAGCTTCAAGCCAGCTGTGTGTGTGCCTGTGAGCTGCCAGTCCTCCGTGTGTGTGCCTGTGAGCTGCCAGTCCTCCGTGTGTGTGCCTGTGAGCTGCAGGCCCATTGTATATGCGGCCCCCTCCTGCCAGTCCTCCGTGTGTGTGCCTGTGAGCTGCAGGCCCGTCGTGTATGCGGCTCCCTCCTGCCAGTCCTCCGGGTGCTGCCAGCCCTCCTGCGCCAGCGTCCTCTGCAGACCCATCTCCTGCGGCATCCCTTCCTGCTGCTGACCAAGAATCTCCAGACCCGCTGCTCCCAGTGCAGATGAAGCCACACCTGCACACTGCCCGGATGAGTCCTCAGTTGATCTTCTGCACACGGGGCAGGTGAAAAGCATGCTCAGTGAACCCTCTGAATTCTGGATCGAGAATATGACAGAATGATCTGGAGCCCTTGCTGACCTTGCCCATCCCCCCCAGGGAAGTCCGGGGATCCCAGAGTCATTCTCTGACCCCACGAGAGCCAAATAAACCAGCTTTCCCTATGCAGCTCTGCGTTTCTAGTCTTTCTTTTTTATTTCCATACTCCCCGCTGTTATTCTGCTGATTACATAGAATTTGCTGCTAAACCCTCTTCAGTGATCCCTTCACACAGTCCTCATCAGAAGGTGGTGTCCCGGGTGGAGGACGCGGCTAAAGATGCCCAGGTGGTCTCGCCCAAGACTCCCGGGGCCCAGGTGCGGTGGCCACAGCAGTGACTTACCCGCCTGTGGTGGAGTGAGTGGTCTTGCTTCCCTACTGGCTGTCCACTCCTGCTCCAGGCCAGCAAGCCCTGCACTGATGGCCAAAGCCTCAGAGCACCGAGGATCAGGTTTTCCCATGTGGTTGGTGGACGTCCTGTTCCCAGGTCGGGGGGGATCTCAGGTTTACAGAACTGGATTAGTTCTGCAGCACACACTCCCATCACTGGTCCACATATGGCACTTTTTAAAAATTGATACATAATATCTTTATGTATTTATGGGGTATATGTGATTCTTTACACACAGAGGATATGTAATGATGAAATCAGGATATTCATCACCTTGTCTATCACTTCTCCGTGTTGAGATCATTTTACACTCTCTCTTCCAGCTGATGTGAGACATACAATACATGGTTAACTGTAGTCACCCTATGCTGATATCAAATATTAGAACTTATTCTTTCTGTGTAACTGCATGTTTGTACCCATTAACCAAACTCACTTCCCCTCTAACACACACCCTTCTTCACCTCTGGTGATATCATTCTACTCTCTACTTCCACGAGATCAACTTTGTAAACTCCCACATGTGAGTGAGAACATGTAATATTTGTCTTCAGTGACCTTCGGTTCCATCCATGTTGCTGCAAATGGCACGACTTCATTCTTTTTTATGGCCGAATAAGATTCCATTGTGAATATATACCACAGTATCTTGATTCATTTATTTATTGATAGACACTTAGGTTGAATCTGTATCTTTGCTATTGTGAATAGTGCTGCAATAAACATGGGGGTGCAGGTATCTTTTTGATACGCCAATTCCCTATCCTTTGAATAAATAGTAGCAGGATTGCTGGATAGTATGGTAGTTTTATTTCTCAGTTTCCTGAGAAATCTCTATACTGTTTTTGATAATGGCTGTACTAATTTACACTTCCCCAAATGATGTATGAGTTCCCCTTTCTCCACATCTTTACTGGCATCTGTTATTTTTTGTCTTTTTGATAATAGCCATTCTAATTCTAGCCATTCTAATAAGATGTTGCTATCTCATTCTAGTTTGTTTTTTAAAAAATTATTATTATACTTTAAGTTCTAGGGTACATGTGCATAACGTGCAGGTTTGTTACATATGTATACTTGTGCCATGTTGGTGTGCTGCACCCATCAACTCGTCAGCACCCATCAACTCGTCATTTACATCAGGTATAACTCCCAATGCAATCCCTCCCCCCTCCCCCCTCCCCATGATAGGCCCCGGTGTGTGATGTTCCCCTTCCCGAGTCCAAGTGATCTCATTGTTCAGTTCCCACCTATGAGTGAGAACATGCGGTGTTTGGTTTTCTGTTCTTGCGATAGTTTGCTAAGAATGATGGTTTCCAGCTGCATCCATGTCCCTACAAAGGACACAAACTCATCCTTTTTTATGGCTGCATAGTATTCCATGGTGTGTATGTGCCACTCATTCTAGTTTTGACTTCAGTTCCCTGATGATTAGTGATGTTGAGTTTTTTTTGTTTTTTTTTTTTGCATACCTGTTGGCCATTTGTATGTCTTCTTTTGGGAGATGCCTATTCAGGTGCTTTGCCCATTTATTAATGGAATTATTTGTTTTGTTGTTGTTGTTGTTGTTGAGTTGTTTGAGTTCCTTACCTATTCTGGATATTGGTCACTTTTCAGATGCATAGTTTACAAATATTTTCTCCCATTAAACAGGTTGTCTCTTCACTCTGTTGATTGTTTCCTTTGCTGTGCAGAGCTTTTCAGTTTAATATAATCTCATTTGTCTATTTTGGTTTTTGTCGCCTGTGTTTTTGTAGTCTGAGCTATAAACTGTTCGCCTAGACTGATGTCCTGGAGCATTTCATTTATGTTTTCTTCTGGTAGCTTTATGGTTTTCAGTCTTATGTTTAAGGCTTTGATCCATCTTGAGTTGATTTCTGTATATGATGAGAGGTAGGGATCCAGTTTCATTCTTCTGCATGTGGCTATCCAGTTTTCCCAGCACCATTTATTGAGGGGGTGTCCTTTCTGTATTGTACATTCTTGGCACCTTTGTTGAAAATCAATTGGCTGTAAATATATGGATTTATTTCTGGGTTCTCTATTCTGTTCCATTGATCTATGTGTCTGGTTTTATATCAATATTATGCTGTTTAGCCTTGTAATATATTTTGAAGTCAAGTGGTGCGATGCCTACAGGTTTTTTTTTTTGGTTCCATATAAGTTTTAGGACTGTTTTTTCTACTTCTGTGAAACATGTCATTGGCATTTTGATAGAGATTGCGTTGAGTCTATTGATTGCTTTGGGTAGTATGATCATTCTAACAATGTCATTTCTTCTGATCCATGAACATGGAATGTCTTTCCATTTGTTTGTGTCTTCTTCAATTTATTTTATCAGTGTTTTGTAGTTTTCCTTGCGGAGGTCTTTCACATCCTTGGTTATATTTATTGCCAGGTATTTTATTTTTAAAATAGCTATTGTGAATGAGATTGTGTTCCATGGTGGGCAGGTCTGTGTAAACCTACCCCCAAAGTTCAAGGAAGCTGAGAGGCCACAGAAAGAGGCTGACAGATCCGGTTTCTCAGAAAGAAACATTTAATAAGGACTTAAAACAGAAGCCATGTCTGTGACTTGGTGGTAAGATAAGTTGGCGGATCCCTGTGCCATTACCCCATCCACACCCAAGGCTTATATACCACAAGGAAAGGGCATACGTGATTTAGAAGGGCTCTGTAATCAATTGAAGTACAATAACATCAAGGTTGTTTTGAAGCAAGATTTATAGTATGTGCTCTTATACAACGAACAGTAGATTTTTTTTTTTTTTTTTTTGAGACTGAGTCTGGCTCTGTTGCCCAGGCTGGAGTGCGGTGGCCGGATCTCAGCTCACCGCAAGCTCCGCCTCCCGGGTTCACGCCATTCTCCTGCCTCAGCCTCCCGAGTAGCTGGGACCACAGGCGCCCACCACTTCGCCCGGCTAGTTTTTTTTTTTTTTGTATTTTTTAGTAGAGACGGGGTTTCACCGTGTTAGCCAGGATGGTCTCGATCTCCTGACCTCGTGATCCGCCCGTCTCGGCCTCCCAAAGTGCTGGGATTACAGGCTTGAGCCACCGCGCCCGGCCCGAACAGTAGATTAAACTGGAAATCTTAGAGGCCTTCCAAGAACAGGTTAACTAGAAGTCCATATGGCAGATTAGCATCCAAGATAGAGTTGTTTTAGCCTTCATGGATTGCCTTTTTGCTTACTTTGTCAACTAGTTTGTTATTGGTGTATCAAAACACTATTGATTTTTATATGTTCATTTTGTATCCTGCAACTTTACTACATTTGTTTATCAGTTCTAAGAGATTTTTGGTGGAGTCTTTAGGTTTTCCTAAATATAAAATCATGTCATGTGCAAAGAGGGACCCTTTGACTTCCTCTCTTCCAATTGGAATGGCTTTTATTTCTATCTCTTACCTGACTGCACTGGCCTGGGCTTGTGGTACTATGTTGAATAGGTGTATTAGTCCATTCTTACGTTGCTATAAAGCTATACCTGAGACTGGGTAATTTATAAAGAAAAGAGGTTTAACTGGCTCATAGTTCTGCAGGCTATACAGGAACCATAGAGGCTTCTGCTTCTGGGACAGCCTCAGGAAGCTTCCAATCATGGCAGAAGGCAAGAGGGGCACCAATGCTTCACATGTCTGGAGCGGTGTGGGGTGGTACAGGGTGCCACACACTTTTAAACAACCAGATCTCACAAGAACTCACTATTATGACAACACCTCCAACAGGGACAGTGCTAAACCATTCATGAGAAATGGCCCTCATGATCAAATCACCTCCCACCCAGCCCCACCTCCAGCACTGGGGATTAAATATGAGATTTGAGTGGGGACACAGATCCAAACCATGTCAATAGGAGTGATTAAAATAGGCATCCTTGACATATGCACGCATGCCTCCACTTACTCATGCCGCTATGGCAGCTCCCGCGTCCACCAGCAGCACCGTCTGCTCGACAGAGATGCTGTGGGCCTGTCAGTTATCAGGTGTGACCACCGCTCCCCAGAGTTGTCTCTGTGGGAAGTTTGTCCTCCGTCCATTGTGACCATGCCACAGATACTCTATTTCAGGCAGCTCTGGGTTGACTACTGGCAAAATTGCTGGAGCTGGCCTCTTCTTTGTTGGTGGAGGAATTGATGGCACTATTCTGTATGCCAAATGGGATTCCCATTTCCGGGAAAGTGTGGAGAAAACCATACCTGACTCAGACAAACTCTTCGAGATGGTTCTTGGTTCCGCACCTTACAATGTTCCATTGCCAAAGAAATCGATTCAGTCTGGTCCACCAAAAATCTCTAGTGTATCGGAAGTAACAAAGAAGTCTAAATAGCCTAGCTCACAACTCCAAAAGCAAAAGGGAGATACTCCAGCTTCAGCAACAGCAGATGATATGCTGTTAGTCCCTGGGGTTCAGCATGAGAAATCTTTAAAAACTGATCACCCTGAAATTGGTGAAGGAAAACCCACACCCCTCCACTTTCAGAAAAAGCATCCTCATCTTCTGTAAGGGAACGAGCACCTGAAGAAGTTGCAGCTTGCCTTGCACAACAGGAAAAACGAGAACAAGTTAAAATTGAGTCTCTAGCCAAGAGCTTAGAAGATGCTCTGAGGCAAACTCCAAGTGTCACTCTGCAGGCTATTTCAGCTCAGAACGCTGCGGTCCAGGCTGTCAATGTGCACTCCAACATACTGAAAGCTGCCATGGACATTTCTGAGATTGAGGGCAAGAAGAAGTCTGCTAAGTGGCGTACAGTGCAGGATGTGTTGGAAGAAGGCGGAAAGGCAGTAGAGGAAGCTGCTGATGCCCTTCTCAAAGCCAAAGAAGAGTTAGAGAAGATGAAAAGTGTGACTGAAAATTCAAAGAAAGAGGAGGTTGCTGGGGCCAAGCCTCATATAAACTTCACAACACAATAGTTGATCTGGATAATGTGGTCAAAAAGGTCCAAGCAGCTCAATTTGAGGCTAAGGTTGTATCTCAGTATCATGAGCTGGTGGTCCAAGCTTGGGATGATTTCATTACTCCAGAAGTCCTTCCTGGGTGGAAAGGAATGAGTGTTTCTGACCTAGTGGACAAACTCTCTACTGATGATCTGAACTCCCTGATTGCTCATGCACATCGTCATATCGACCAGCTGAACAGAGAGCTAGCAGAACAGAAGGCCACAGAAAAGCAGCACATCACATTAGCCTTGGAGAAACAAAAGCTGGAAGAAAAGCAGGCATTTGACTCTGCAGCAGCAAAAGCATTAGAACATCACAGAAGTAAAATGCAGTCTGAATAGGACAGAAAGATAGAGGAAGTCAGAGACGCCATGGAGAATGAAATGAGAACCCAGCTTCACTGACAGGTCGCTGCCCACACTGATCACTTGCGAGATGTCCTTAGGGTACAAGAACAGGAACTGAAGTGTGAATTTGAGTAGAACCTGTCTGAGAAACTCTCGGAACAAGAATTACAGTTTTGTCGTCTCAGTCAAGAGCAAGTTGACAACTTTACTCTGGATATAAACACTGCCTATGCCAGACTCAGAGGAATTGAACAGGCTGTTCAGAGTCATGCAGTTGCTGAAGAGGAAGCCAGAAAAGCCCACCAACTCTGGCTTTCAGTGGAGGCTTTAAAGTACAGCATGCAGACCTCATCTGCGGAAACGCCTACTGTCCCACTGGGTAGTGCAGTTGAGGCCATCAAAGCCAACTGTTCTGATAATGAATTTACCCAAGCTTTAACCACAGCCACCCCTCCAGAGTCCCTGACCCATGGGGTGTACAGTGAAGAGACCCTTAGAGCCTGCTTTTACACTGTTCAAAAACTGGCCCAAAGGGTAGCAATGATTGATGAAACCAGCAATAGCTCGTGTCAGTACTTCCTCTCCTACCTACAGTCCCTGCTTCTATTCCTGCCTCAGCAACTGAATCCGCCCCCAGAGCTCTGACCTGAGGATATAAACACATTTAAATTACTGTCATATGCCTCCTATTGCATTGAGCATGGTGATCTAGAGCTAGCAGCAAAGTCTGTCAATCAGCTGAAGGGGAAATCCAGACAAGTGGCACAGGACTGGCTGAAGGAAGCCTGAATGACCCTAGAAACAAAACAGTGGAAATCTTGACAGCATATGCCAGCGCCGTAGGCATAGGAGCCACTCAAATGCAGCCAGAGTAAGGTCTAGGAAGATTTTCGTAAAGTCGTATTTCATGTCAAGGAAATCAGCAGTGATATATGATGGGTTTGCAACAAGGGTCCCAGCATTGTCTAGAAATGAGCAGGTTTACAAGTACTGTTCTAAATGTGAACACCTGTTGCATTTATATTCTTTCCACTTGCTATCACGCTAGTGAACTCCAGGAGTGCTTTCTTTGCAACTCAGATAACATTTTCTGTTTTTCAGGTTTTACTGATCAGACTTGTGAGGCCAATCAAAATAATGTTTGTGATCTCTACTACTGTTGATTTTGCCCTTGGAGCAAACTGAATAAACAAGATGAAAACTGAAAAAAAAAAAAAATGCATCCTTGTCTCATTCAGTTCATAGAAGAAAGGCTTTCAGCTTTTTTCCATTTAATATGATGTTAGTTGTGGGTTTGTCATACATGGCCTTTATTATTTTGAGGTATGTTTCTTCTGTGCATGGTTTGTTGAGAATTTTTATCATGAAGGATATTGAATTTTGTCAAATGCTTTTTCTGCATGTATTGAGATGCTCATATGCTTTCTGTCCTTCATTCTGTTGCTGTGATGTATCATGTTTATTGATTTGTGTATGTTGAATCACCCTTGCATCTGTGTGATAATTTCCACTTGATCATGGTATATTATCTTTTCGATGGTCTGCTGGATTCAGTTTGCTAGTATTTTGTTGAGGAGTTTTGCATCTATGTTCATTAGGGATATTGGTCTGTACTTTTCTTTTTTTACTGTGCTTTTGTCTGGTTTTGGTATCAAGGTAATGCTGGCCTCATAGAATGAGTTAAGAAGAATTCCCTCCTCTTCAATTTTTTGGAACAATTTGAGGAGAATTAGTGTTGGTTCTTCATGTGTTTGGTATAATTTGGCAGTGAAGCCATTCAGGCCTGCGCTCTTCTTTGCTGGGAGACTTTTTATTACTGATTCAATCTTGTTACTCATTATTGGTCTGTTCAGGTTTTCTATTTCTTTTTGATTCAATCTTGGTAGGTAGTATATGTCCAGGAAAATATTCATTTCCTCTAGATTTTCCAGTTTTTCAGAATATAGTCTCTGATAATCTTTTATATATAATATGTAAGTATATATTGTATATAAAAAATATATTTTATAATTATATATTTAAAATATATATTAAAAAAAAATATATATATATTTTAAAGACAAGGTCTCCCTTTGTCACCCAGGCTGGAGTGCAGTGACCCAATCATGGTGTGGTCATGGCTCACCACAGCCTTGACCTCCTGGGCTCAGCTGATCCTCCCACCTCAGCTTTCTGAGTATCTGAGACTACAGGCATGTGCCACCATAACTAGCTAATTTTTGTATTTTTTATAGAGCTGGGCATTTGCCATGTTGCCAAGGCTGGTCTCAAACTCCTGGGCTCAAGTGATCTACCTGCCTTGGCCTCCCAAAGTGCTAGGATTACAGGCATGAGTCACTGTGCCCAGCCAGATGATCTTTTGTATTTCCATGGTATCAGTTGTAATGTCTCCTTTTTCATTTCCGATTTTGTGTATTGGGGTCTTCTTTCTTTTTCACTTGGTTAGCCTATCTGGCTGTTTATTGATTTTGTTTATCTTTTTAAAAGACCAACTTTTTGTTTTGTTAATTCTTTGTATTTTTTTGAAGTCTATTTTGTTTAGCTATATTCTTTGTCTCTTTCCTTCTACTAATTTTAGATTTGGTTTGTTCTTGCTTTTCTACTTCCTTGAGGTGCATCATTAGATCGTTTATTTGAAATCTTTCTACTTTTTTTTTGAGATGGAGTCTTACTGTGTTGCTCAGACTGGCCTTAAATTCCTGGGTTCAAGTGATCCTCTCACCTCAACCTCCCTAGTAGCTGGGACTATAGGCACCACCACATCTACCTTTTTGATGTAGGCATTTATTACTACTAACATCCCTCTTAGCATTGTTTTTGTTGTAGCCTATAGGTTTTGATATGTTGTGTTTCCCTTTTTTTTTTTTTTTGAGAAATTTTTTGATTTCCTTATTAATGTCTTCATTAACCCAATAGTCATTTAGGAGCATGTCGTTCAGTTTCCACATATTTGTACAGTTTCCAAAGCTCTTCTTGTTACTGATATCCGGTTTTAATTATTGTGGTCTGCGAAGATACTTGATATGATTTTGATTTTTTAAAGTTAGTTGAGACTTGTTTTGTGGTCAAACATAGGGTCTGTCCTGGATAATGTTCCATGTGCTTATGAGAAGAATGTGTATTCTGCAGCTGTTGGATGAAATGTTCTTTAAATGCCTATTAGGTCTATTTGTTTTAAAGTTCAGTTTAAATCCAATTTTGTTGTTGTTGTTGTTGATTTTCTGTTTGGATGATATGTCTACTGGTGAGAGTGGGGTGTTGAAGTCCTCAACTGTTATTGTATTGGAGTCTATCTCCTCCTTTAGATCTAATAATATTTGCTTGTATATCTGGCTCTTTTGGTGTTGGGGGCATATAGATTTAGAATTGTAATACTCTCTTAAGAATTTCCTATGTGGCCAGTCCAGTGGTGATGAATACCCTCAGCTTTTGATTGTCCATGAAAGACTTTATTTCTGTTTATTTATGAAGGATAATTTTGCTAAGTATAGTATCCTTGGCTATCAGTTTCTTTCTTTCAGCACTTTGAATATATCATCCCATTCTCTCCTGACCTGTAAGGTTTCTGCTGAGAAATCCACTGTTAGTCTGATGGGGGTTGCCTTATATACGACTAGTTGCTTTCTTCTTTCTATTTTTAGAATTCTCTCCTTGTCTTTGACTTTTGACAGTTTGACTATAATGTGCCATGGAAAAGAACTTTTTAAATTGTATCTATTTGTTGATCTGTGTTAGTACGTTCTTGCATTGCTATAAAGAACTACCTGAGACTGGGTAATTTATAAAGAAAAGAGGATTAATTGGCTCATGGTTCTGCAGGCTGTACAGGAAGTGTGGTTTGGGAAGCCTCAGCAAACTTATAATTATGGCAAAAGGTAAATGGGAAGCCAAAATGTCCTACATGGCTGGAGCAGGAGGAAGAGAGAAAATGGGGGGGTGTTACACATTTTTAAACAAACAGGCCTCATGAGAACTTACTGTCATGAGAACTGCAAGGGGGAAATCTGCCCCCATGATCCAATCACCTCCCCCTCAGCCCCTTCTCCAACACTGAGGATAACAATTCAACATGAGATTTTGGCAGAGATAGAATTCCAAAGCATATCAGGATCTCTGAGCTTTCTGCATCTGAATGTTTAAATCTCTTACTAGACTAGGGAAATCTTCACCTATCACTTTGCTAAATAGGTTTTCTATGCCTTTGGGCTGGGCTTCTCTTTGTTTTCTGGAACATCCAATATTAGCATATTTGCTCACTTTATAGTTTTCCATATGTCAGATAGGCTTTGTTTATTCTTCTTTTTTTCTTTTTGACTGAGTTGTTTAAAAAGACCAGTCTTCAACTTCTGAAATTTTTTCTTCTGCTTGATCTGCTGCATTGTTGAAGCTCTCAAATGGACTTTTTATTTCATTTATTGAATTATTCATTTCTAGGATTTCTGTTTGATTCTTCGGTTATGATGTCTGTCTCTTTGGTTATTCTCATTCATATCCTGAATTGTTTTTCAGTTTATTTGTATTGTTTATCTGTGTTCTCTTATATCTCACAGAATGTCTTTAATATCACTATTTTGAATTCTTTTTCTGCTAATTCACACATTTCTTTTTCATTTGAATCTGCTGCACAATTCTTGTGTCCCTTTGGAGGTGTGACATTTCCTTGTTTTTTCACGTTTCTTGAGTCCTCGGATGTTGATATCTGCACATCTGACGTAACAATCGCTTCTTCCAATTTTGGGGACTGGTTTTTTTATGAGAAGACTTTTTCCTGAAGATATGCCTATGGTGGTGGCTGGGTGGGATACTTTAGCTATTATTCTGGGTACATGCAGTAGTTTAGTCTGTGTATGATTTCTTTGGCTATGAATAGCATCAGTAGTGTTTGTGATTTCCTCAGCGGCTTGGCTGTGATTGTCAGTGGAGGCTGTGGTGAGGCTTTTCTGGGGTCAGAAATACCAGGTTAGCCAGATCTCAGGCCCCGGTGTTGGCAGCAGTGGGCCAAATGTGCCTGTCCTTAGGCCCCTGAGTAGCATATGCTGGCCCTGGTGTTACCATGTCCAGGCAGGCTGATTCTTGGGCCTCCAGACAGCTTGCTTGTGTGCTAGCAGTGGCAGCAGTAGGATGGATGCATGGATGGGTCCTTGGGCCACTGGGCAGTGTGTCTGACATGGATGATGGTAGTAGCAATGGTGGGACAGCCTTTGGGCTCTCAGAAAGCACTTACTAATGTTAGCGGTGGTTGTGACAGGCTGGGCAAGCCAGTCCCCAAGCTCCCAGGTGGCACATGCAAGTGGGCATTGGTGGTAGTGGCAGGCTGGGTGGGCCCATCCCTAGGTCCCTGGGAGGAGTGCACAGATGGCCGGCATTGGTAGACTGGGTGGGGGGGATCACCAGGCCCCCAGATGGTATGCTTGGGCACTGGGGGTGCAGTGCCAGGCCACACAGTATGCATGGACACAGGCTATGGTGAATAGTGTGGGGTAATTTATGATGGTGGGTGTGGAAAGCCTGTACTCAGGGTACATGCAAGTGCATGGTAACCCCTGCCTTATTGATGTGTCCAGCTGGTATTGCACTCCTGCAGCCCTTCTGGGTTGGTGGGGGTTGTGGGATTCAGTAGGGCTGAAGGGATGTGGAGATACAGAATCTGTTGGGACCCAGGGCAGGATGCAGACTTTTAGGGGCTGGGTTCTCAAAATGGCACCATGCTACAGCTGGCTGCTCAGGACTTGGTGGGTGTGTGGGACCCAGCGTGGGCTCTTTCTCTAGAGCAATGCCATTATGTAGCATCCTGGCAAATCCCTATGCAAGTCTCAGGGCCTGTGAAGGACAAGAGGCTCTCCCATGGCTAGGGTTTCAGGTCCATGCTGAGTCCATGGTGGAAATGTAGACAGCTGGGAATCTCTCATTTACCATTTCCCTGCACTGGGGAGTCTCTGTGAGCTCCCGACTGATTCCAACTGGGCCAGCTGCCTCCCTTCCCTCTCCTTCTGTGCCTCACATATTTCCTGTCACTTCTCTGCTGAATTCCAGTGTCTCTCTTAGATGTCCCATTCAAAATGTTGTTACCTACTTACTCTTTTGGGTTCTTCTTTGTGGAAGAGGCAAGTGTCAGGTGCCTCTACTCAGCCATCTTGAGCCTGCCCACTTTTTATTGATCGATTATTAATGATTATAACAACCCCCCCCCCAACCTATGAACCATGAACCCACTACCTGACAGAAACTAGAACATCATCAATAATTTACCATGGACTTCTTGGGGCAGCCACTGTTGGGATTGTGTGCCCCTTATTCTGTTACTTTCTAGAAAAAGTCGAGTTGAGTCATATCTCTTTGTATTCCTGAAATGTGTGTTTTCTAACTTAGTGGTTTTGAGTGATATTAAAAGGGCATTATTCTGAGTAATTTTCTGAGGCTTATGTCTCCCACTCTGTATAGAGTTGCCAAGGGTCCTCTGCATTTCTCATGGGTGTATTCTGTATCCAGTGTGGCTGCTTCCTGGGATTCTGCTGTTTCTACTTCAGGTTAAATGCTCTCCAGTAGACGGGCAGGCCTGTTGTTCCCAAGAGTCTGCTATTACAGATGGCACTGATAAAAACATTTGCAAACCCATCCCACAATCTGTTTGTTAGTGTTCTGGGGGTAGGACTTCTCGGGGTGGGACTGCTAGGGCAAAGTGCACCCGGATTTTCATCCCAACAAGGTGCGCCACCTCCTTCAGGTGATCCATAAGCCAAGGAGGAGGATGGTGGGAATACTGGGACGGCTGTTTCCAGTAGCAATGGAGTGTGCCAGAACCCGATGTCATGGTCTCAGGTTTTCAACCTGGCAGCCTCAGTCCAGGCTCCAGGCTCCTTAGTCTATACTGCAGGCAAACAGCTAGCTTCTCTTTAACTGAAAGTACAGCCCTCCAAACCCTCACCCTTGTCCCCTTGTTGCTGAGGGGCAGAGGAGGCTCTGTGTTTGTAGCTTTGTGTTTTAGGGGAGAATGCCCAGTGCTTTATTTTTTTTAAAAAAATTTATTTTTATTTGTTTATTTATTTTGAGATGGAGTCCCACTCTGTCGCAGGCTGGAGTGTAGTGGTGCAATCTCTCCTTACTGCAAACTCTGCCTCCCAGGTTCAAGTGATTCTCCTGCCTCAGTCTCCCAAGTAACTGGGACTACAGGTGTGTGCCACCATACCCAGCTAATTTTTGTATTTTTAGTAGAGACAGGGTTTCACCATGTTAGCCAAGGTCTCAATCTCTTGACCTTGTGATCCACCCACCTTGGCCTCCCAAAGTGCTGGGATTATAGTTTGATATTACATATATGCAATGCTGTTTAATGATGTCTCAGAAGCTCTTTTCATTTTTCTTAATTCTTTTTCTTCCTCTCCTTCATTTTGGATAATTTCTATTGATGTGCCTTCAAGATCATGGACTATTCTTCAATCTTATTCTACTTTTATGTCTATCATGTGGGTTTTAAAATATCAGCTATTGTACTTTTTAGTTCTAGCATTCCCATTTAAAAAATAGTTTTGATTTCTCTACTGAGACTCTCTATCTTTGATCCTGTTTGAGTTAATTTTGTATATGGTGTGAGGTAAGGGTTAAAAATAATCTTTCGTGTGTGGATATCCTGTTTTCCCATTGCCATTTGTTAAAAGTCTGTCCTTCCCTCATTGAAAGGTCTTGACAGCCTTGTCAAAAATTATTTGACTGTAGTTGTGAGTTTATTTCTGGGCTCTCTATGCTATTCCATTAGTCTATATATTGGTCTTTATGCCAGTACCACAGCTTTGATTATTGTAGTGTTGTAGTAAGTTTTGAAATCAGAAAGTGTGACTCCTCCAGCTCTGTTCTTTTTTTATGATTGATTTGGCTATTTAGGGTCCCTTGAGATGCCACATAAATTTTAGGATGGGTTTTTCTATTTCTGCAATAAACATCCTTGGGATTTTGACAGGGATTGCATTGAATCTGTAGATTGCTTTGGTTAGTATGGACATATTAACAATTTCCAATTCATGAACATGGAATGTGTTTCCATTTATTTATGTTGCCTTCAATTTCTTTCAACAATGTTTTGTAGTTTTTGTTACACAATTATTTTACTTCTTTGGTTAACTCCTATTTTATTCTTTTTAATGTATTGTAAATGGAATTGTTATTGTACTTTCCTTTTGAGATTATGCTTGTTAGTTTATGGAAATAGAACTGATTTTTGTGTTTTGCTTTTGTATCCTGCTACTTTGCTGAATTCATTTATTACTTCTTATAGTTTTTTTTGTGGAATATTTAGAGTTTTCTACATATAAAAATCATATCACAGAGTTAACTTTACTTCTTGCTTTCCAATTTGGATGCTTTTTGTTTGTTTGTTTGTTTCTTTTACAAAAATTTGCCTAGTTGTTCTTAGTAAAATTTCCAGTACTATGCTGGCTTTGTTCCCAATATTAGAGAAGAAGCTTTCAGTCTTTCACCATTGGGTATGAGGCTTGCTGTGGGTCTTTCATGTATGGCTTGTATTGGGTTAAGGTAGTTTTCTTCTATTCTTAGTTTGTTGATTGTTGTCATCATGAAAGCATCTTGAATTTTGTGAAATGCCTTTTCTATATCAATTGAGATGATCACGTGGCTTTTTCCTTCGTTCTGTTATTATGGTGCCAAGTTCCAAGTGATCTGGTGTTGACATCTGTAGGCTCAGAGATTCTACTGTCCCTGCAGTACGGGGTGCACATGCCTTTCTGCTGAACATGCCCAGAAGTGATTCTGGCCCTTGGAACCTTCTATATTCAGCTCACACATATCCTGCTGTGGCTGTCCACGGGGCACTTCACTGGCCTGACATGCTTCCCTGGGAACACACTTGGACCAACTTGATTTCCTTAGAGCTGTGTCTCCATGCATGAGGGCCAGTGGTGTTGTTTCATCTTGGTTCTTAACTAGGAGGATTTCTCAAGACAAAGATCCATGGTCACCACTCACAAGAAGTTCTCTGTGACCCACACCCTTTGTTCCCACTCATCCTATGGACAAGTGATTTCTGTGTTCTTTCTCCATCTGCTAACTCTCTAATCCAGCTCTAAGCTCTCAGGACATCCACAGAACAGCTGGAAACACTCTATTCTATCTCACATTGACTATGGAGCCTTCCTGAGCCATGGGAGGAGTGTAAACTTCTGTCTTTTAAGGACCATCATCACACAGAGAGGAAAATCTGGAGATCTGAGTTTTTGGAATCTCACAAAAGTAACTCAGGTAAAAATTTTAAAGAACAAAGAAGAATCCAGATGCAGACAGTAAAACACTCTGGCAGGTTTCCAAGCATACCAAGAGTTCAAAGAAGGTACAATTAGTCATGAAACTAAGGGCCAAACAAAACCCAGAGACACCTACAACAGAAAATTAAGCTCCAGGAGACAGCACTGAGGAAGAAAAACAAGGAAGGCAGGCGTGCTTCTGTGTTGTGGGGATGCCTGGGTCCAGGTATAAAGGCTGCCCAGGGAGGCCATCCCCAGACATCACTGTCTTCTGCCTCGACCTTATCCAGCCACACATCACCATGTGCCATACCAGCTGCTCCTCAGGCTTCCAGCCAACCTGCTGTGTGTCCAGCCCCTGCCAGGCATCCTGCTGCGTGCCTGTGGGCTGCCAGTCCTCCGTGTGTGTGCCCGTGAGCTTCAAGCCAGCTGTGTGCGTGCCTGTGAGCTGCCAGTCTTCCGTGTGCGTGCCTGTGAGCTGCAGGCCCATCGTGTGTGTGGCCCCCTCCTGCCAGTCCTCCCTGTGCGTGCCTGTGAGCTGCAGGCCCGTTGTTTATGCGGCTCTCTCCTGTCAGTCCTCTGGGTGCTGCCAGCCCTCCTGCGCCAGCGTCCTCTGCAGACCCATCTCCTGCGGCATCCCTTCCTGCTGCTGACCATGAATCTCCAGACCCGCTGCTCCCATGCAGATGAGGCCACACCTGCACACTCCCCGGATGAGTCCTCAGTTGATCTTCTGCACATGGGGCAGGTGAAAAGCATGCTCAGTGAACCCTCTGAATTCTGGATCGAGAATATGACAGAATGATCTGGAGCCCTTGCTGACCTTGCCCATCCCCCCAGGGAAGTCCGGGGTCCTAGAGTCATTCTCTGACTCCATGAGAGCCAAATAAACCAGCTTTTCCTATGCAGCTCTGTGTTTCTGGTCTTTGTTTTTTATTTCCATACTCCCTGCTGTCTATTCTGCTGATTACATAGAATTTGCTGCTAAACCCTCTTCAGTGATCCCTTCACACAGTCCTCATCAGAAGGTAGTGTCCCGGGTGGAGGGCGTGGCTAAAGATGCCCATGTGGTCTCGCCCAAGACTCCCAGGGCCCAGGTGCAGTGGCCACAGCAGTGACTTACCCTCCTGTGGTGGAGTGAGTGGTCTTCCCCACTGGCTGTCCACTCCTGCTCCAGGCTAGCAAGCCCTGCACTGATGGCCAAAGCCTCAGAGCACTGAGGATCGAGTTTTCCCATGTGGTTGGTGGACGTCCTGTTCCCAGGTCGGGGAGGATCTCGGGTTTACAGAACTGGATTAGTTCTGTAGCACACACTCCCATCAGTGGTCCCCAGAGGCTCAGCTCTTACTGATTGACTGATGACCAATTACTGAGAATCCTAATACAATAAACCCCCATGAACCCACTGCCTGACATAGAAATGAGAACATCATCAATAATTTACCATGAACTTCTTGGGGCAGCCACTATTGGGATTGTGTGCTCCTTATTCTGTTACTTTCTAGAAAAAATAGAGTTGAGTCATATCTCTGTGTATTCCTGCAATGCGTGTTTCCTAATTTAGTAATTTCTGATGATATGAAAAAGGAATTATTCTGAATGTAATCTGGAACTTGCTTTTCCCAGTCTGTGTTGTGCTGGTGGCGTTCTTCCGCATTTCCCCTGTCTGGGCTGCATTCTCCTTCTGGGGGGCTCTGCTGTGGCTGTCTCAGGTTAAACGTTCCCCAGTAGATGGGCCAGCCCTCTTGCCCCAGGAGTCTGCTATTCCAGATAGTATAGCCCAGAACTGTCCCCGAAGGGCATTCTCACTACTGGCTGTCTTAGATTCCAAGCTTTCTATTTGCCTTGGAGGCAGATGTTGAGTTTAGAGTTGAAAAACTTGTTTCATCATCTTTTAGGCAAGGTGATCAGGGACCTATTGTGTTGGTTAAATTGGGGGATTTTGGATAAAACTGAGCAAGAAATGGAACCAATCAATCCAGACATATAAATGCTTGCAGCTGAACACATTCAAACCCATGAACACATGCAATGTGTGCACTATACAACATGCACACACTTATGCACAGACGTAAGCACTCTGGTCCCCCAGGCTGGGAGTTGGAGGTGAAACTGGAAATCAGAGCATGAGAGGAGGGAGGGCTGGTAACCAAAAAATGCTTCTGGAGGGAAGCATGGATGAGGCCTGGCTCAGCCCCCGCCCTCCAGAGCTGTGGGGCCCTCAGGGCCACTTGGAGCCCACGTTCTGTGCTGCTAGTGCTCCACATGGGGTGTGTTAGTGAGTCCAGGTTTTTGCGTGGACATATTTGTTTCTCTCTCTTGGGTGAACGTCTAGGAGTGGAATAGCTGGATCATATGCTAAGTGTCTTGTTGCCAACACCGTCCTGTCCTGATAAATGCAGCTTTATAGCAGGTCTTGAAATCAGCTAGTGTGAGTTCTCCAATTTTGTTCTTCTTTTAAGAAGTTGTTTAGGCTACTCTAGTTTCTTTGTCTTTCCATACAGATATTTGAATAAGCTTATCAATATCTGCAGAATTTGTGTTGAGATTTTGATTGGGAGTGTATTGAAACTATAGATCAGTTTGGGGGAGAGTTGACATATCCAGCAATCTATAACATGGTCCATTTATTTAGGTTTTCTCTGATTTTTCTCATCAATATTTTGTAGTTTTCAATGTATACATTTTATTTCCCCATAATTTACCCCTAAGTATTTTATAATGTTTAATGCTATTATGGTCCTATTTTTAAGTTTCAATTTCTGATTGTTGATTGCTAGTATATTAAAATAAATTGATTTTTGTATATTGGCATTTTTTCTTTGACTTTGTTAAATTCACTTACTAGTTCTTGTAGCTTTATTGTAGAATTTGGGGGATTTTCTAGGTAGACGATAATATAATATGTTAATAGAGACTGTGTTATTTCTTCCTTTCCAGCCTGCATGCTTTTTACTTCACTGTTTGGGAAGTCCAGTATGGTAATAAACAGCAGAGGCAAAAGCGAATGTTCTTGCTTTATTCTTGATTTTAAGGGAAAGCATACAGTCTTTTATCATTAAGTATGATATTAGCTATAGGTTTTCACAGATGTTCTTTAAAAGAAGTTGCTTTTAATTTCTAGTTTGCTAACAGTTTTTGTTCTGAATGGATGTTGAATTTTATCCAAAGCCTTTTCTGAATCTATTGAGATAATAATATGGTGCTTCCTCTTTAGTCTGTTGATATGGTGAATTATATAAGTTGATTTTTTAACACTGAACCAACCTTGCATTCTTGGGATAAATCCCACATGATCACGACCTTTTATCTCTTTTACGTATTTCTGGATTGAATTTGCTAGTATTTCGTTGATAATTTTGGCATCTATATCCATAAGAGATATTAGTAGTAGTATATAGTTTTCTTGTAATACTTCCGTTCAAATTTGATACCAAGATTATGCTGGCCCTATAAATTTAATTGGGAATGATTCCTTTCCTTCTATTTTCTGTAAGAGTTCATGTAGAATTGGTTATATTTCTTCTTTAAATGTTTGCTAGAATTTTCCAGGGAAGTCATTTGCCTCTAGTTTTGTTCTTTGAAAGGTTTTAACTGAAAATTCAACTTCTTTAATAGATATGATACTATTCAGGCTACCTACTTCTCTGGAATAAGCTTTCATACTTAAAAAAAAAAGTGCCAATTTTATGTACATTATTAAATTTAGTGGTATGAAGTTGTTTACATCGTTCCTCTGTCATGCTTTTAATAACTGTAAGATTTGTAATGATGTCTCTTTTTCACTCCTAATATTGCTATTTTGTGTCTCTTCTTTCTTTTTATTATAATTTTCCTGACCAGTCTGGCTAGATGCTTATTCATTTCATTGTTCTTTTCAAAGAAGCAGCTTTTCATTTCATTGAAATTTTTTCCATTTTCTACTTCATTATTTTTTTGCAGATTTTTAATTATTTATTTTGCTAATTTTGAGTTTAATTTGCTTTCTTTTCTTTAAAGTGCAGACTTAGATAACTGATTTCAGGACTTTCTTCTTTGCGAATATAAGCAGTTACTGATATAATTTTATCCCTCTAAACACTATTTTAGCCATGTTCTGTATATTTTGACATGTTTTCTTTTAATTTGTATTTAATTCAAAATATTTTCTAATTTCTCTTGTGATTCTTCTTTGACCCGTGGGTTATTTAGAAGTGTGTTGGTTAGTTTACAGTTCTGCAGGGTGTTTCTAGTTATCATTTTGTTGTTAATGTCTAATTTAATTTCTTTGTGGTCAGAGAACATACATTGTGTTAGTTCAACTTTTTTTATATGGGTTGAAGTTTATTTTACGGCCAGAATATAGTCTTTTTGGTGAATGTTTCGTGTGTTTGAAAAGAATGTGTATCTGTTATTGTTGGGTGGAGTGTTCTATAAATATCCATTAGGTCAAGTTGATTGATGGTGTTGTCCAGGCCTTCTGTATCCTTCCTGATTTTCTGTCTACTTGTTCTCTTGAAGCTGAAGTCCAGTGACCAATCTGATTTATTTGTTTCTCCTTTACCTTCTCAGTTTTTTTGTTGCGTGTGTTTTGAAAGTTGGCTGTTTGGTGCTTACACATTTAGAGTTGTTATGTTTCCATGGTGAATTGATGCTTTATCATTATGTAATATTCCTTTTTATCCCTGGTGATATTTCTTTTGTGAAGCTGACTTTGTTTGATATTAATATAACCATTCCAATTTTATTTGATTAATGTTTGTGTGGTATATTTTTCCATCTGCTTACTTTTAACCTATCTATGTTTTTATATTTAATGTGAGGTTTCCGGTAGATAGAATATAGTTGGATCCTGAATTATTTAATCTAATTAAAAATCTCTGTTTTTTGGTTTTGGTGTTTAGATGATTTGCATTTAATTTAATTTAAGTTTTGATTTACTTAATGTAAAATATCACTTTGCTATTCGTATTCTATTTGTTCCATCTGTTCCTTTTTATCTTCGCCCTCTTTCTATGCCACTTTTTGGATTAGCATTCTTAGTTTTTCCCTTTTATATCTACTTTTTGTATACATCTTGATAGAGTTTGGATTTGTGTCCCCGCCCAAATCTCATGTTGAATTGTAATTTCCATCGTTGGAGGTGGGATCTGGTGGGAGGTGATTGGATCATGGGGGTGGATTTCTCATGAATGGTTTAGCAGCATCCCCTTGGTGCTGTCCTTGAGACAGTGAGTGAGTTCTTGGGAGACCTCGTTGTTTAAAGGCGTGTGGCCCCTCCCCGTCTTTCTCTCTTGCTCCTGCTCTGGCCACTGATGTGCCTGCTCCCCCTTCACCTTCCACCGTGCCTGTAAGTGTGCTCACAATTCTGCCTCCCCAGAAGCTGAGCAGATGCCAGGATTATGCTTCCTGTGCAGCTTGCAGAACTGTGAGCCAATTAAACCTCCTTCCTTTATAAATTACTCAGTCTCAGGTATTTCCTTGTAGCAAGGCGATAATAGCCTAATACGTCTTTTCAAACTTATTTGGCCTAAGATTTACAATATAAACCTTTACTGTAACAAAGTATGTCTCCGGGTAATATGATGCCACTTCATCTGTAAGTGGCAGGACTTTACGGCGGTGTACCTCCATGTCCTCTTTTATATTCCTTGTGTGATTGTTGTCATGTTTTACTTTTACTTATGTTAAAAATCCCACAATGCATTGTCACTATTTTTGCTCTGGACAGTCAATTAGTTATAATGCTTTTTATATTTATCTTCTTTTAAAATAATTTCTAGAGCTCTTCTTTTCTTTCTCTCTCTTTTTTTCCCCGCTAAGACAGAGTCTTGCTCTGTCGCCCAGGCTGGAGTGCAGTGGTGCAATCTTGGCTCACTGCAACCTCCGCCTCCTGGGTTCAAGCAATTCTCCTGCCTTAGCCTCCTGAGTAGCTGGGATTACAGGCACATGCCACCACGCCTGGCTAATTTTTGTATTTTTAGTAGAGATGGGGTTTCACCATGTTGGCCAGGCTGGCCTCAAACTCTTGACCTCAGGTGATCCACCCACCTCGGCCTCCCAAAGTGCTGGGATTACAGACGTGAACCACTGCACCCAGCCAAGAGCTCTTCTTTTCTTTGTATGAATCCAAGTTTCTATCTGCTGTCATATTCCTTGGCTCGAAGAAATTTTTAAAGAATTTCTTATAGTGCATGTGTGCGGTTAATGAAGTCTTTCAGTTTTTGTTCATCTTTTAGTGTCATGGGGTCTACAGATTTTCTTTCAGTATTTTAAAGATGTACTTTGGGTCGTGTGATTTCTGATTAGAAGTCTGATGTAAACCTTACCTTTGTCCTTATGCTCGTAGTCTGCTTTTAAAATATGGATGCTTTCAAGATTTCCCTTTTTACCTTTGGTTTTTGTCAGTCACAGATTTAATGTGACATGTCTAGTCATTTGTAGTGGGGATATAGTTACCCAATTTGGGGTTCTCTGAACTTTTTGGATATGGGGCTTTATGTATTTCATTATTTTTAGAATATTTCTCAGCTATTACTTCTTTGAATATTTCTTCTGCCCTGCCCTCTCTTTCTTCTCTTTCAGAGACTCCAATTACATCCATAAATGAGGATTTGATATTGTCCCAGAGCTTTTTGATGTTTTTCTCTTGTCTTCCTCCACCCTCCTCTTTCTCTTTGTGTTTTAATTTGGTCAATTTATATTTACATGTCTTCAAATTCTAAGCTTCCACACCTGGTTGTATCAAGTATACTGATGAGCCCACTGAAGGAAGCCATCTTTGATATTGTATTTTGATTTTTACCATATCCACTTGACCCTTTCTTATAGTTTCCATCTGTCTCATGAAATTACCCATCTCTTCATATATGGTTTTAATGCTTTATCCTTGACCCTTTAATCTTTTCATTACAGTTAAAGTTACAGCCTGATAGCTGTAAACCTGTGTCATTTTACTTTTTATTTTTAGAGATAGTGTCTTGCTCTTTTACCCAGGCTGGTGCAATCTCAGCTCACTGCAGCCTTGAACTACGAGGCTTAAACAACTCTCCAGCCTCAGCCTCCCAATGTGCTGGGGTTATAGGTGTGAACTGTGCCCAGTTCTTGGGTCACTTTTGAATCCAGTTTTGTTGATTTCTTTGCCGACAATGGCTTGGTTTTTCCTTGCTTTTTTGCATGTCTTATAATTTTTTATTGAATATCAGACTTTAACATTTCCTTCTGGAAATGCATGTGTCTCTTTTTCTGTCAGGTCATTCGTGTGTAGGGGGAGGTGGATGAATCAATCTGGTCAGACATTGACGGTGGTTTGGGTTTTGTTGTTACCGTGGTTGCCTTCAGTGCACCAGTGGCTTGCGTTTAGGGTATATCAGTGCTTGCGCTTAAGATGAGGGGTGGGGAGGTCAGTGCATTTGCTCCACCCTCAGTTTTCACACGCCCCTGCATGCCTGACATTCAGAGGAGATCTCTACACACTTCTGCCTTTCCCCAGAGGCAGGCTGATGTTGCTTTTTGAGCTGTGCCTGCTAGGCTGGAGCTGGAGACAGGAGGGCTCTCTGTCCTGGTCCAGTGTCAGTCTTAGGCAGGCCCTTTGCATGTGGGACTTGGAGAATGAGACTTTCTTGGACTTCCTGCTGCCCCTCCCCGGGACAGACGAGCTCTGCGCTGTATTTGTGGTGGTGGTTGTTTGAAAGAGTTTCCTGCCCTCTTTGCCATAGTAATCCTTTGAGGTATTGCATGGGATCTGGGGCCCAGGACTATTTCCCATCCCTCCTTCTGGGTAGAGGATCGTTTTCTTCTACCCTCCCCCTAACACTTTCCATCTGAAAGCTTCTCTCTGGTGGTCTTTATACCCGGGTCCCAGGCATCTGGGTAACATAAAAACACAACAGTTGTCTTCCTCATGGTGGTTTCCACCGTGTTTCCCAACATCTTACTATCCCAGTGTGAAGCTTGAGGACTGAGTGTGGGGACAGCACCTTCGGGCCACTCCCCCAACCAAGAACCCTCCACTTCAGCTCAGCCATCAGGAAGGAGGCTCTCTGAAGAGGTGCTGCTGCCGTTAAAGTTGGCATGTACCTTCAAGGAAAGAACTTACAAAATACATGAGGATAAAAGAGAGAGACGAGGTGTATAGGGACAGCTGATTTATTTGGCTCACATGGGTTTTAGTTTCCTGCTGGAGTGAGAGAAGGACTCTGGCAGCCAGGACTTCCTTGAGGAGGTTCCCAGGGTCACAGAAGGTCTGAATCATTTTTCCATGTTCTTACCCCAAAGTTCAGAGGTTTCCTTGAGCATGCTTTTCATCTGCCCCATGTGTACAGTCTGGGGGTCCACCAGATGCTAGTTCATGGAGGGATACAGGTGTGTACCCCTGTGTACCAGGAGCAGCTGGTCAGCAGCAGGAAGGGGCGCTGTAGGAGATGGGTCTGCAGAGGACGGTGGTGCAGGGGGGCTGGCAGCACCCAGAAGATTGGCAGGAGGGAGTCACATATATGATGGGCCTGCAGCTCACGGGCACGCACACAGAGGGCTGGCAGGAGGGGGCCACACACACAATGCGCATGCAGCTCATGGGCACGCACACGGAGGACTGGCAGCTCACCGGCACGTAGCAGGATGCCTGGCAGGGGCTGGGTATGCAGCAGGTTGGCTGGCAGCCTGGGGAGCAGCTGGTTTGGCACATGATGGCGTGTGGCTGGGCTGGTACTGGGGAGGAGGGTGGTGATGTCTGGAAGCCGCTTCTCTGGTGGTCTTTATACCTGGGTCCCGGGCATCTGGGTAACACAAAAACATGACTGTTGTCTTCCTCGTGGTTGCTGCCACTGTATTTCCCAACATCTTATTTTCCCGCGTGCACTTTCCCGCGTTATGCTCTACCATAAATATCTTTGGCCTTGAGGTTAGTTTCTTCTGTAAACAGGATGTTCTGGTTTGACATTATGCAGGTTTCTTGTTGATTTTTTTCAGGCTACTGCTGTGCACATAGCACCACTGGCTCGACTCAAAGTACCAAATCCTGGTTTTTCACTTTTGTTTCATGCTATCAAGGAAGATGTTGAGATAGTAATGTGTTTTGAGCTTTTATTTTGTAGAGTAAAACTTTAAAGCATAGGTTGGCACACTATGGTCTGGAAGCCAAATTTGGCCCACTGCCTGTTTTTCAAATGAACTTTTTTTTTTTTTTTTTTTTTTTTGAGACGGAGTCTCGCTCTGTCGCCCAGGCTGGAGTGCAGTGGCCGGATCTCAGCTCACTGCAAGCTCCGCCTCCCGGGTTCCCACCATTCTCCTGCCTCAGCCTCCCGAGTAGCTGGGACCACAGGTGCCGCCACCTCGCCCGTCTAATTTTTTGTGTTTTTAGTAGAGACGGGGTTTCGCCGTGTTAGCCAGGATGGTCTCGATCTCCTGACCTTGTGATCCGCCCGTCTCGGCCTCCCAAAGTGCTGGGATTACAGGCTTGAGCCACCGCGCCCAGCCTCAAATGAACTTTTATTGGATCATAGCATGCCATTAGTTTATGTGTTGTCTGTGGCTTCTTTTGCACTGCATTGGTACAACTGAGTAGTTATGGAAGAGACAGTAACATGCAAAGCCTAAAATATTTGCCATCTGCCCTTTACAGAAAGTTAGCCAACCCTGCCATAGAGTAATCTATACAAGAAGTTATTTGCTCACTCAACAAATATATATTGTGTAGTAGCAGCAAAGAGGTCTTGGCTTCAAGAGCCTTCTAGCGGTGGGCAGTGAATAAATGAGTAAAGGAAGAAATGAATGCATGAAATAATTCCATACAGGGCTGAGTGCCGGGGAAAAAATGGGTTCAGGAGATAGTAATGGGGGTGCCAGTGGGTGGTCTGGGGGGGCCTCTGTGAGGAGACAGTGTGGCCATGGAGAGAGGGAGGATGCTGCTGCAGAAACCGGTATGTCCAGGGAAGGCAGGAATCCTGCACTCTGGGTATTGGGCCATGGGTGCAGGAAAACTGGTCAGATCATGAGGACTCAAGAACCAAGCATCAAAATCCCATGCTAGGGGGTCTGGGGTTTGGGGTTAGGAGTTGGATGGAAAAAGAATCAGTGAACCTGAAGACACACCAGTAGAAATTATCCTGTCTCGAAGAGGAGAAAGAATGAAGAAAAATGAAAAGACGTATGAGACAATACTGAACTGTCTAACAAACTAGAAATTTCAACCTCAGAAAGAGAAGAGAGTGATGCTGAACCGTAAATAAGTTTTGAAAAAAATAATGGCCCAAGGCACCAAATATAATTTAAAAAATAACAACTTACAGACCCAAGAATCTCAGAAACCTGTAGGAGGACCAGTACAAAGAAAGCCATATCCAAGCATCAAATAGTAAAAGTGATGAAAACCAAAAATCAAAAAAAAATTGAAGACAGTGGGAAGAAAAGGCACTTTTCATACAAGGTACAAGGTACAAGGTTCTTGAAAGGATGAGAAAATCCCTCACTTCTCAGCAAAAACAGTGGAGGCCAGAAGACAATGGAGCAACTTCTTTAAAATTCTGAGAGAAAATTTGCCAACCCAGAATTCTATACCTATGAAAAAAATCCTTCAAAACATGTTGAGGTAAAAACCTGTTCAGAAGAGCAAAAGCTGGGAGAAATCCTCCCTTGCAGATGTGCGCTGCAGGCAACGTGCACGGATGTGCTTTAGGTTGACTAGGACCAGGCCAGGTGCACCCTGACCTGCAGGAAGGAGTAGGGGGGCAGGCAACGTGCACGGATGTGCTTTAGGTTGACTAGGACGAGGCCAGGTGCACCCTGACCTGCAGGAAGGAGTAGGGGGGCAGGCAACGTGCACGGATGTGCTTTAGGTTGACTAGGACGAGGCCAGGTGGACCCTGACCTGCAGGAAGGAGTAGGGGGGCAGGCAACGTGCACAGATGTGCTTTAGGTTGACTAGGACGAGGCCAGGTGCACCCTGACCTGCAGGAAGGAGTAGAGGGCATGGGGGAAGGTAAAGAAGCAGGTAAATATCAAAGATGCATCTTTGTTCTTCTGTAATCTACTTGTAAGAGTACTAACCTTTAAAATGAGTTACTTGGTGACTAGGTCACATAGGAACATGTGATCACCATGGCTGCCCCAATTCTCTTGGTTTTTAAGTGTGATAATGAACTATAGCAGTGAAAGGAGTTGCTTGTGACAGGACTGAACTTGTGGCCTCACCCGGCTTGTCCCTAGGCCTTAAGGTCACTCCCACCACATGGCCACCGATCAGCTCTGGATCCGTAGACTTGTAAGTTCTGTCCACAGCTGTGAGACCCCACTTGGTCTTCAGCCTGGGAGGGGATTTCATTAACGTGGTGTCTGAGTTGTCCAAAGGCTCTGTGGCAGGAATCACCTGTATCCACCACCAGCAGGCACAGGAGGACCCACACAGGAGCAGAGGGTGCCCCTGGGAGCTGCCTGGGATGGAGGGAGCAGCTCTGCCCTGAGAGACGGCTCATCCCCTACCATGTGACACCACCGTAGAATAAAGCGCTGTGGCCAATCCGTCAAGAGAACAGAGCTGGAGTGTGAGGAGGAACGTGCCATCCACAGTCCTGCCCGCTGCTTCCCAAGTGCGGGGGCATCCTGGAATTTCACCCCAGCTCCTCACTTTCCCCCACGCTGCCTCTGCAGAGGTGAGACTGATCAGACCCTCAGCGTGGGAGAGGAACCAGTGTGGGAGAGGAACCAGAGTAGCTCATACCCCCTCCGTGATGGGTCCTCCTGGGCTCTGTCTGCAGAGGAGGTGGCCTGTGGCCACTAGTGCTTCTCGTGTGAAGTGGGCACTTCTGAGGTGTGGTGTCAGGAAGCCCACTGTGGTCACACGCCTGAGCCATGCTCTGCAGAGGCCGACGTGGCCGATGTTTTCATCCATCTTCTCCGTCCCAGCTGGTTCAGGACTTCAGGATGAGTCACATATTGAACCCTGAGCCCAATATAATTTGGCACAGTGGTAACGCCCACGGATTCCAGAGTGAAACTAAGCAGTCCAGATTCCTGCGTCTCTACAGTGGCGCGGACACGCATCCATCATGCAAATGATCTAGGACTTGCATGATCTGTAAAATGGGGTATCGGCCACCCCAAATGCTGGCAAAGATTAATGAGATAACCCTGTAAGATGCCAATCACAGCCTGGCACAGCGCTAGACCTCTGTGCATTATTGTTCCCCCAATAATAATCATTATTATTCCACAATATGGAGCCCAGTAGCTTGGCTCTCGTTACTCGGGAAGACCCTGATGATGACTGAGCTTCTCAGTCGAAACGGGGCCCCTGGTGCAGTGAGTGTGACTGTGCTTTTGTGAGTTCCAGACAGTATTTACAACAGGGGGACCCTGGACATCCATGAGGCGGGCCCCTGGCCTCACTGACAGCCCTTCACCAGCTACCCTTGGCTCTGTTTCCAGGAAACACACAGTCTGCTGAATGATAGGGCTCCCCCAGCTGAAAGAGTTTCCTAAGCTAAGTAACCTCAACAGGAAAACACAGAAAGATCAACCAGAGAGGGCAGAGGAGGAGAAACCACCCACGAGGAAGATGCCAGGGGGCTTGTTGCCAGGATGCCGGTGGCCTGGGTATAAAGGCCACCCAAGGAAGCAGGCTCCAGACCAGCCCTGTCCTCTGTGCCCCCCACCTGTCCACACCCCATCATGTGCCACACCAGCTGCTCTTCAGGCTGCCCGATGGCCTGCCCTGGCTCCCCATGCTGCGTCCCCAGCACCTGCTACCCACCCCAGGGCTGTGGGACCTCCTGCTGCTGCTCAGCCCCCTGTGTGATTCTGCTGTGCCGGCCCCTGTGTGGGGTGTCCACCTGCTGCCAGCCGGCCTGCTGTGTGCCCAGCCCCTGTCAGGTGGCCTGCTGTGTGTCTGTGAGCTGCAAGCCTGTTTTGTGTGTGGCCTCCTTCTGCCCAACCTCCGGGTGCTGCCAGCCCTCCTGCCCCACCCTGGTCTACAGACTGGTCACCTGCAGCACCCCCACCTGCTGCTGAGTGAGTGGCCTCCTAGGACCCTTGTAGGTGTGAGGTCAGAAGCCAGCAGGCAGTCCCCACATCCTCTCACAGCAGACTTTCGTCACCTGACCAGACCACCTGCCTCCTTTGCAGCACGGTCACTAGATCCTGACCAGTGAGTCCATGTGCCTTTCTACAGTTTCCCCAGGTTCTCAGCCTGGGTCATCCACAGGGCCCTCTGCACTGTGTGACGCTGGGTCTCTTGCAAATATCTCATCAATACCAGGCGCTGAGTGCTCACCTGAGTCTGTGTGGTGCCTTCTCCTCAGCATCTTTGCCACACTCCTTCCTCAGGAGGTTTCTTCCCCAGGATTCTGGAAAGTTCCTTCCCTGCAGAGAAGGCGCAGGTACCAGGTGACTGTTAGGCCTGGTGAGGAACCTCTCAACAGCACCCTCTCGGGCTAGAGGGCCGCGCTCCTGAGCTTGGCCTGATGCGAACCCCCAACCCCAGTCACATCAGGCTTCCTTTTGTCCCACTTTGTTCCTTAAATTTATGAGGTCAGTTCTTACTCTCTTCTGGGTGAGATTGAGGACAAATCACTAATTTTGTAGTTTGATCCATTTTAGGTAAAATAGGCCTTCTGCTTATTAGCTGGTATGTGCAACCTACTCTTGTCAAGAAATTAAAATATTAAACTGAATTTAAATCGATAGCTACTCCTTCATCCAACTGGATGGGAAAGAGGTTTGCGGTGTTGATAAACAAAAAATCAAGCTTTTAAGGAATTAAAGTGAGCTTTACTCAGAAGTTTTACCTAGGACTATAGAAGAGTAAGGTTTCTAGCCCGGGGGCAGCTTTGTCAGAGGCTGGGCGCCCTGTTTCAGCTCACACCAGCCCGGGGCAGCTCTGTCAGAGGCGCCCTGTTTCAGCTCACAGTTCATATGCAGGTGGTGGGAGGTCAGCACGTGCAGATCACATCAAACTGGCTCAAAAGCTGCATCGAAGCAGAATCCCATCCAGGTTTGGGGGTAGGAGCACATCTGGTTATGGACCGCGGAGGCGTCAACACTCGCCCTGTAAGACATTATCTTGTGTGCAGGAAAAGGCAAGGACTAGCATCTTTTATCTTTTAAAGAATGTGGTGACTCAGGCAAGAGACATCAGGGGCCATGTGCTCTGTCTTGTTTTGTCTCAAAACCATCTCTGGAGAGCTGAGATGTGAGACACTGGGGCTTTGTGAAGTTTTGCTGGCAAGAAAAGCCAGTACACAGAGCTTCTTACGTTTGCTACTTGGTCTCACGAATTCCCACTTTTGGTCATAAATCAACTGCCTGGTTGCATTTATAAGACCAGCGTTTATCATCCCATGTGGCTAGGAAGGTTCTTTCCTAGGAAGATCAATAGTCTACAGTTGTAGTTGTAAGGAATGAGCGCTGGGCCGAGCATTTATTTTTGCATATTTATTGGAAAACACGCTTCAAATCGCATCTATTTTTAAATTAGCATGATCGGTGTTTTTTTCCTAATGTGATGTTTTCCTGCACCTAACATGACACCTTCATAGGACAATTACAAGGATACTACAATCATTCATAACAGCACATATTTAATTATGTCAAAGTGAGTTACAGGTCGGAAAAAAATATGATAACCATTTAACAAAACCAGAACATACGTTTGTATGTTTTTTCAGTAACTGTATTATTTAATTTTATAAATTTTTGTATCCATACTTACTAGAGTCTTCTCCATGAAAAGAGCTGATCATAAATGTTTTTAGAAAAGAATTCGGAACCATAACTGTGGATAACAAAAACTTGGAATAGTCATGGTGAAAAGTTGATGGAAGTTTCCAACTGACAAGGAAATTTAGCATTTTAAGATAATAACCAGAATCATACTGACAGTGTCACATCAGGACTATCAGACTTTTAAATTTCATATAATCTTTAGAATACTCACATTAATAACATTTCCATACAAACATAACTTTAGAAAATATTTAACATAATCGAAATTATGACACTTTAGATTTTTTTTTTTTTTTTTTTTTTGAGACGGAGTCTCGCTCTGCCGCCCAGGCTGGAGTACAGTGGCCGGATCTCAGCTCACTGCAAGCTCCACCTCCCGGGTTCACGCCATTCTCCTGCCTCAGCCTCCCGAGTAGCTGGGACTACAGGCGCCCGCCACCGCGCCCGGCTAGTTTTTTGTATTTTTAGTAGAGACGGGGTTTCACCGTGTTAGCCAGGATGGTCTCAATCTCCTGACCTTGTGATCCGCCCGTCTCGGCCTCCCAAAGTGCTGGGATTACAGGCTTGAGCCACCGCGCCCGGCCAGACACTTTAGATTTTTTATGAATTTATATAATTTTTGAAACATTTATATCAACAACATTCTCATAAATGTAACTGAAAAAAGATCTAGTATAACTTATTATTTTACAATATTTTCCACACAATTTACCAAATAAGTCCTGGAGAAACCTGTCAAAGATGTAAAAAGTTTTAAAACATTTGATCAAAACAGAATTACAGGTCATTTTAAAATCATAGATACTCATTTAACCACAGTGATAATCAAAAGTCCTCAAAAGCAATATAGAAAGTGACATGGAACAATTCAGATATATCAAGAAAAACCAAGTTACAGAATCAAGTGATACTGGACGAAAAATGCTGCTTTTCTAAACTTTCAGGATAAATATTTCAGTGTCAGGCCACATAGCAGAGTTAGAATTGCAGGAAAAAGTTATAGGAGCTGATAAAAAGTTGAAGGAGAGAATTATCATCCCAGGTCTTCTCAAGAAAAGAAAAAGCTGAAGGTAATGACGTATGACCTGAAAATCACATGCAGCAAGGTACAGCAGAAGCTGGATTTCTGAGGCATACATCTAAGAAGTTTTAAAAAGAAACCGATTTCAGAATTAAAAACCAAAACCTCTTGCAATTTTATTAACAGCAAATCAATACTTTAAGAAAACCTTGTTGCTCTAACATAGGGGATCAAGATTTTTAGTTGTATATTAGTATATGTTTTAATATCAATGCTCAATCTGTAGAAAGACTATTATAAATAATTTCATTTTAACTATAGCCAACCTAATCATATACAAAATTCCTTTCATAAATTCTCTTTTCAAGAGCTTTATCGTGACTTACACAGACCAGTTAGAACATGCCCAGATTTTCTGCTTTGTCCTAGTCTTCCTTATTCTTAAATAACCAGTCATTTTACTTAAGGATAAAAATTCACTATATAAGATTTTCTCATACAAAATTATTCTCTTTTCTTGCTAATCTTCCTTACCAAAAACACATCTTCATATCCATAACTTTCTTCACATTTCTTTCTCCTACTTACTGGTTACTTTCTATCTTGTTTCATGTTTACTTCCTAAATCCATATTTTGAAACAACTTTTAAATAACCTTTGAATTTGGCAAATTATTCTTTTTCTCAATAAGGAACACCATTTTAAAATAAGCACATCTTATTTTTGGCAGTTTTTATACATATAATTATATATACTAATTAAAATTTTGAGTTCCTAGTAATCTTAAACTTTATTGAAAACCTAGGAAACAAGAAATTTTAAATTTTCTGTCACATAACAGTATTTAACATATAAGAACAACTTTATCATTTTTAGAAACATGTTTTCTTATGATGTAAATTTTAAAATTGAAAATGACTCAGGCATGTAATGCGTATCTACTATTTAATTTAACATAATTTTTAGATTTCAAATTACACAAAGTTTATAGATGTTTATCTCATTTACATTTGCCTAATTTATTTTTAACAATTGTGAAAACTGACACATTAGACAACCTTAGTCATTGTTTCAAGTTATTTCCTTGTTAATCATTTTTATAGCCTGTGAATATATGGTTTCACCTAAATAAGAAACTTAAATGTATGGGGATTTTTTTAATAACTCAGAAGATACAGTTGTTTTCATTAAACCAACAATATTAAATTAGTCTTACTTATAAAACATGACACAAAAATCATTCTGTTTTTGGCTGGGTTTATAGTCTTCTAAACTTTATGTTAAAATCTGACATCTTAAAATATTTATTAGAGACAAATGTAAAACTGTCTGACGAGTAAATCCAGGCAAAAACGTATGCTGACAATTTTGAAGATATTTTAATTTTTACTTTAGTTACTTTAAAACCATCTTATTTATTAAAGATTTACTTAGGTCATGTGAACTTGGAAAATAGACTTGATAATTTATGAGTGCTCATTTATTGAAAAGTCAATTTGATATCATGTAGACACAACATATAACATAGTAATACATGTACATATACATAAACACATCCAAACAAACACACAAATAAAGATCTTATCCCTTTCATTTTAGAATTTTAGTCATGAACTAGTAATATGCATTGGTTTATAAAGAATGGTTGGATCCAAATTATATTTCTGACAAAACTGAGACCTATTTACATGGCTAAACTTTGTTTGCCCAATAGATAATCTAATTAAGTTTGTGGGTCAAAATTTTGGATAAAGCGGTTTCCCTGGCAGTTTGATTTTTTAAACTTCTTTTATTCTTTCCTTCAGTTTCAAATGAGTTTAGGGTTAACTTTTCAATATTTATATTTCAGCTAGAACTGGCTGAATTGTATAAGAAAAAGTCTACAGGCAGCCTTGACTTAGTAATACCATAAGAAGTGAATTTTTTCTCAACACCAGTAGAAAAGTCAACAGATTCAAAGTAGGCAGAAAAAAAAAATAGAGAACTCAGAGGAGTCTACCTGGGGGACCATCAGGGAGTGTCACCCTGTCTTCCCCCCGAGCATCTGCACAGATTCTGGCCTCAAACTTGGGTGTGTCAGACCCAAGCCATGGTTGTCCCCTCTTCAGAGAACTCCGTCCACCTCTGGGGATCTCTGTGGCTTGTCCCTTGGCCTGTAGGAGGTCACAGGCCCCGGGCACTTCCCTCAGAACTCCTTTCCCAGCTTCTAGCCCCATTTCCCTGGACTCTCCACCCTTGTTGGGGGCTGGAGCTGGAGGGCACGTTGACATC
Source organism: Theropithecus gelada (assembly GCF_003255815.1). Lineage (NCBI taxonomy): Eukaryota > Metazoa > Chordata > Mammalia > Primates > Cercopithecidae > Theropithecus > Theropithecus gelada. The sequence goes on from NC_037670.1 coordinate 18,429,026, forward strand.
TGGGGGCTGCTGTGACAGAGCCCCACGCCAGCCACGTGACATGGCAGAAGCTCACGTCTCACGGTTCCGGAGCACTGAAGTCCGAGGTGAAGGCATTAGTGGGGCTGGTTCCTTCTGCAGTGGTGAAGGAGAGTCTGTCCCAGTCTGGGGGATGACTCTGTCCTGTTTTCTGGGCCTGTTGCCTTCTTTGGTGTCCTTGGCTTGCAGGGACACTGCCCAATTTCTGCCTCCATCATTGCATGGCATTCTCCCTGTGCCCATTTGTGTGCAATTTTTGCCTTTTTATGAAAACAGAAGTGGTATTGGCTCAGGGTCCCCCCCGACGACTTCACTTCAACTTGACTACATCTGCAAAGATCCTGTTTCCACGTAAGGTCATGTTTACAGTATGAGGGATTAGCGTTAGCATCCAACATATACCCATATACCTTTTCTTTCTTTTTTTTTTTGGAGAGGATCTTGCTTGGTCACCCAGGCTGGAGTGCAGTGGTGCAATCACAGCTCACTGCAGCCTTGACCTCCCAGGCTCAAGCCGTCTTCCCACCAAAGTAGCTGGGACTGTAAGTGCACACCACCATGTTCAGCTAAATTTTAATATTTTTTAAAATTTTTTGTAGAGATGGGGTCTCCCAGTGTTGCCTGGGCTGCTCTCGAACTCCCGAGCTCAAGTGATCCTCCCTCCTCGGCCTCCCACAGTGCTGGGATGACAGGTATACACCACTGTGTCTGGACCAACATGTCTTTTTTTAAGGGGACAAGGGGACACTATTCAGCCCAGGAAAGGGGTCGGCGCAAAGCCGTGAGAGCAGTGCAGGCTCCTCTGTGTGTCCATGGGCTGTGGTTCCTTAGGAAGGAAGAGTTCACTGAGAATCCGCGTGGCTGGGTCTCTTCAGTACACAGCCCGAGCCCGCTGCACACACAGCAAGGCCCGGCGCTGGGCCTGAGGGTGGCCCAGCTCCCATCCAGGCATTGAGGCTATTGCAGAAGGAGGGAGGCCTGCGTGGGGGATGCCTGGGCTAATTCCAGGAATGGGAAGCCTGGCCCCAAAAACCAAGGGCTGCCCTGATAGAGCCAGCTTGGTCCCTGGGGCATGAGTGTGGGTCACACAGGAGAAAGGGTGTGGGCGTGTCCTGGGTGTGAGTGGGATTTGCCTGGAGGGGGTGCTGTCCTCCGTAGAAGGAGGCTGTTGGCACACGTGGGTACCGGGGGAGCCTTTTGGGAACCAAGAAATCAGCTAAGAGGAGCACTGGCCAGTGTACCCCTCCCGCTGAGAGGCCCATATCTAGAAACTTCTGTTACCAGGATGCCCTGTGTTGACAAGCATGTGAGGTCCAAGAGGACTCCTTAGAGGGCCCCCCTCCACAGACCGCTGCTCATCCCTCCTCCCAGGCCAGCAGCCTCGCACAGGGGCTGTGCTCTCACCCTTACAACTGGGCAAGGGCGCCTGCAGGCTGGAGGGTCCCTGATCACACCCTGACGAGCATGCGCTGGCCATGTCCTCGCCTTACAGACACCCTCCCCCTGTCCCCAGGGGCTGTCCAGCAGGCGGTGGAGAGGCTTTGTGGTTTCCTGTGGTTTCACGGGATGCCTTTGAAGGCAGCAACCGCCCCTGACTCAGTGGGTCCTGCATCTCGCTCACAGCCGGGAGGGGCACTCAGAGCTGTCGCTGCGCTGTGAATACCTTCACGCAGGTTCACAAGGGAGGGGGCCCGCTGCTGCCGTCCTACTCTGTCCTCTGCATCTGACACGGCAGCTTGACCGTGTGGGCTCAGACAGCTGCATGGACACACGGCCACCAGCAGACCTGCGTGTCAGCTGCCACACAGAGCACAGGGGCCCAGGTGTCACAAGCTGTGCCCCGCTGGGGCTGTCCCTGGCTTTCCCCTCAGGAGCCGTCGGGAGGCTCAGAGGCTCTCGTGCCCTGGAGGCCATGGCCCTGGGTGCGTCTGCCCGCTGGCTGCACAGCGGCTCAGCCTCAGCAATGTTGGTGCCCGCTGTGCCGACTCCCCTGTACCTTAGACTCCCCTGTACCTTTGGTTAATGGTGAGGTGGAAGTGTCTCCCCATCTTTTTTAACTCTTTGTGCTCTGAAGGGTCTATGAAGGCCTTTGTCCACTTATGTATGGGGATGACCATATTTTTCTTAATATTTGAATAGCAAGTAATGGACACGGGTGGAATAAACTTGCAAACTGAGAGATCTGTGAGTCATTGCAGGTTTAAATTCAGCTACTTTCTGGTTAAAGGTTCCATTAGGGTTTTTGTTCTGTCGCCTCTTCCCTGGGCCCTCCCAGCCTCCTGAGGAGGTGCTGACCTGGCTGGTCTCACTGGCGCCCTTTCCAGTCTGGCGCCCTTTTCTGGTCTCACTGGTGCCCTTTCCAGCCTCCTGAGGAGGTGCTGACCTGGCTGGTCTCACTGGCATCACTTTCCAGTGCTAGGGGTCCACTGAGACTATAGCCTTATTCTCTTCCACTGTCCTAAGGGTTCGTAGATAAGGTGTCTTTTTGCTCTGTGTCTCCTCACCCAGGCCTTAAACCCTGAGTAGGATGAGTGATGTCCAAGTGACCCCAGAACCCCTCTTGGGGCCCACGGAATTGATAGTGCTTCAGAGCACACAGGGTGGCCCTCAGGCTCTCGGGGCAGCCCTCTGTGTGGGCACCTTCTCCACGGCCCACACACCAGGAGGCCAGCATGGTGCCTGGGGCTCTCAGGTCCCAACTGAACGGGGTTTCTTCTTCTGCCCGACTCAGCTTTAGCTTGGACTGGCAGGGGACAGGTGTGGGCAGGTGGCACAAAGCTCACCAGAGGCGAGCCCGCTCAGCTCTGCTCCCCTCCCTGGCTCAGTTGGAAGCTTGTCCCCTGTGGGCAGGGCGTGGCTTCCCCTGTGGGCAGGGCGTGGCTTCGGCTGAAGGAAGGGTGTGGAGATGATCACATCTGCTTTCAAATCCTGCTGTCTCTCTCCGGTGTTTCATCTCGGAATGAGAGACATTGTCCTGTCTGCCTTCAACAGGACAGTGGTCCCACACCCCAAATTTGGAGTAGGCAAAGGGGCTCAGGGGAAGAGCAGAAAGTGCACACCAGCCCGTATTTCCTGACTCAAGAATTTATTGATTAGAGCAATTCTTTGTCACATTGGGTGCAAACAGCACATTTGGAGAAGGGGGTTCTAGAAGGCCACAGTCCACCTGCTGAGGGATTTGTGGGTTGTCTCTTCCCAGAGAGGGAGGAGGGAAGTGTGATGTGCTCAAAATCCCCTTCAGGCAGCAACTATGTGGCTACTGATGGAGCTGGTGCATTCTGAGGACTCCAGGGGCTCCTGAGACTGGAGAATCCTGCTTGGCGGCAAAGACATAGTCAGTAGATGAGCGAGGACTGAGCACTCAGCAGCTGGACTCCTGGCCTGAGCAGAGGGCTCAGCAGGCCGGGCGGGAGCACACAGGGCGGCAGAGGAGGGACACACAGGAGGCTGGGCAGCAGCAGCTGGGCTGGCAGGAGGAGGCGGGCGCACAGCAGGAGGAGACGGGCACGCAGCAGGCGGACCTGCACACGGGGCGGCAGATGAGGGACACGGAGGAGGAGGGTCTGCAGCAGGAGGTGGTACAGCAAGTTGGTTGGCAGCTAGACTGCTGGCAGCATGAAGTGGAAGCCCCAGAGCACACAGGCAGACAGCAGACGGACTTGCAGCAGACAGGCATGCAGCAGGCCTGCTGGCATGGGGAGGAGGTGCAGCAAGCTGGCTGGCAGCTAGACTGCTGGCAGCATGAAGAGGAATCCTCAGAGCAGGTGGGCACACAGCAGACAGGCTTGCAGCAGACGGGCACACAGCAGGCCTGCTGGCAGGAAGAAGAGGCACAGCAAGCTGGCTGGCAACTAGATTGCTGGCAGCATGAAGAAGCAGCCCCATAGCAGACGGGCACACAGCAGATGGGTTTGCAGCAGACAGGCTTGCAGCAGATGGGCACACAGCAGGATTGCTGGCAGGGGGAGGAGGTGCAGCAAGCCGGCTGGCAGCTAGACTGCTGGCAGCACGAGGGTGTGCAGGAGCTGGTGCAGCCTGATTGGCAGGGGCTGGGCTCACAGGCCGCCTGGCAGCAGGGGCTGGACACACGGCTCACTGGGGTGCAGACCAGGGTCAGGCAGGAGGCCGGGGTGTAGCAGCTGGGGGCACAACAAGGGGGCTCGCAGCAGCTCTCTGGGCAGTCGTCCACCTGCCAGGAGTCGGAGTAAGCGCTGGAGCAGACGGACATAGTGGACGCGGCCATGCTGGGGTGGGAGGAGGTGAGCTGGGGGAGGTGTGAGGGAGTGAGTGTGGGAGTGAGTGAGTGAGTGAGTGAGTGAGCTTCTCAGGGCTGTGGGGCTTTTAAATCCCTCCCTGGCGTGTGTTGTCCTGACAGGAGGCTCCAGAAGCTTCTCTTCCTTGTTGGTGTTTAGAGCTGGTGGCTGGAGATGCGTCATTCGTGCTGGTTTATCTCTTTGTTTTCCCCTCATTAAACTTGTGTGTATGTTGCAGGGCTCTGTTTCTTCACCAGTTTTTATTTTGGCCCCAGAAATGTGGTGGAAAATATTTCCAGAAAGCTTTCATTCAGTTGAGGTTTTAGAGATGAATGTTTCTCCAAAAGGAGCAATTCTGGTTCCACCTATCCTGTTTCTGGACTGATTAGATATATTTTATTACTTTTAGCATATTCAAACATAAACATGGAGAAAAATGTGCACTTCGTATGAAATAAAAATGGCACTGAGGATAAGAGGAAGCTGGCCAAGCATGGTTACTCATGCCTGTAATCCCAGCACTTTGGGAAGCTGAGGTGAGTGGATCGCAAGGTAGGAGTTTGAGACCAGCCTGGCCAGCATGGTGAAACCCTGTCTCTACTGAAAATACAAAAAATTAGCCAAGCATGGTGGAATGTGCCTGTAGTCCCAGTTACTCAGGAGGCTGAGGCAGGAGAATTGCTTGAACCCAGCAGGCGGAGGTTGCAGTGTGCTGAGATCACACCATTGCACTCCAGCCTGGGTGACAGAGTGAGACTCTTTCTCAAAAAAAAAAAAAAAAAAAAAAAAAAAAAAGGAAGCTAAGTGGCCCTCCCTTCAATCACTCACACCTTGTAAGGAGAATGCTCAGTGATTCAGAGATTCAGTATCAGGTGGATCCACACTTTATCTTTGTCTCTTTAGCTCTTCCATGCCATCCTCAGAGTCCTCTCTTTGTTTTATTTGAAGCTGCACTCTGTATTCTTTCAATTTTCATTTTGCCTTGGTGAAAGATCAAGTACTTTTTCATATATGGTGATTTTAGGACACACATTTTAAGATTCCTTGCTTGTCTGAAAATATGTCAACTTTATCCTCACATTTATAATGATAGTTTAGCTGGGTATAAAATTCTGGTTTTAAATTACTTTTCCTCAAAATGGTGAACAAATGTCACCATTTCTTTGTGATGTCCAGTGCTGCTGATGACAGTCTGATGCTGGTCATTTGTCATTTTTTCATTTGTCTCTCTCTTTCCTTAACTCTCTGGGAGCTTTTGGGTTTCTTTTTATTATTCTAAAATGTCATGTTTTTGTTTCTAGGCTTATGCATTATTTTACTTTCTGTGGTTAGACCTTATTGAGCCTTTCAATATAAAGACTCATCTCAGAAGTGTTTTTCCATTTTTAATAATAATTTCATCTTTCCTGGTCTCTCTTTTTATGACTTTTTATTTTCATCTAGTGATGAAAGAAATATGTTACCCATTCACTCTGATGATGTTATTTTGAGTTTTTAAATGTTTTTTTCCTTGTTTCATTGGACATCAGATAAAGTCTACCCATTGGTGGCAGTTCATTCAGCTTTCTGAATAAAAGACTATTTTATTCCAGTGCATTAGTGTCCTGCTCCAATTTACTCTCTAACCTGTTTCTGTTTCTTTTCTACAAATATATGAAAGACCCTACTGAGCCTCTCTTTATTGTTAAATAATTTTGATTTCTTTTTCTTTAATAACTCGTTAAATATCCTTTCAGTGATTATTAGTACGGACGTGTGAGAACTGTGTGCTTAATCCACTTTCTGGGACTGAAGGACTTGGTGCTGCTTTCAGGAGATGATAGGAAAGCCAGGAAGTCTAGGGTGACATCGTATTAGTGGGTGCACTACAGACACACACAGTGCATATGTGGTCTTTTTATGTCAGCCACAACATGAGGTGCAAGTGTGGAGCCCTGCACTCATTGGAGACATGACTTTTTGGATTATGGAACTTTCCACTGGGGGCCAGGAGGGCAGCTTCTGTGGACAGTCAAATGATCAAACCATTTCTTTTTTTTTTTTGAGACAGAGTCTTGCTCTGTCACCCCAGCTGGAGTACAGTGGCGCTATCTCAGCTCACTGCCAGCTCCGCCTCCTGGGTTCAAGCCATTCTCCTGCCTCAGCCTCCCGAGTAGCTGGGACTATAGGCGCCCGCCACCACGCCTGGCTAGTTTTTTGTATTTTTTAGTAGAGACAGGGTTTCACCGTGTTAGCCAGGATGGTCTCGATCTCCTGACCTCGTGATCCGCCCATCTCGGCCTCCCAAAGTCCTGGGATTACAGGCTTGAGCCACCGCACCTGGCTTTTTGCATTTTTAGTAGAGACAGGGTTTCGCCATGTTAGCCAGGATGGTCTCCATCTCCTGACCTTGTGATCACACCTGGGATTACAGGCGTGAGCCACCACTCCTGGCCCAAACCATTTCTTAAATCAAGCAGACACTCTGGGCGATCTGAGTGAGCTGAGTGGCAGGGATTAAATGGCCCTGGTTGGAGGAGGGAGGTGCCAGGAGGGTACGTGAGTCTGCAGGGCAGGGTGGCCCACAGCTGGGTCTTCTGCAAGTGACACACATTTGGATTCTTCTTTTCTAAAATGTAGTCTTTTGTTTTATTTGACTCCCTTTTGTCGTGGCTGGCTGCCCAGCACAATGCTGGAGACGCGATGACAGCAGCCTGCTGGTCTTGTTTCCAAAGTTAACAGAAGTGCCTCCCTCCGCACTAAGCCAATGTTTGCTAGTTTGTAGCACAGCCTTGGTCTCGCGCATGCAGTGTTTTCCTACTTTAGTTTATTGTGAATTTTGCCTCAGGCTTTTAAGGAAGGAATGAGTTTGTTCGTGTGTGTGTGTGTGTGTGTGTGTGTGTGTGTGTGTGTGTGTGTATTAATCTACTGAGAGTTCCAGTGGCTTTTCTGCTTCTATTTTATGAGTATAATGATACCCTTTGTAACTTGAGCTATCTAAGATAAACATTGCTTGATAATGGCTTATTATCCCTTTTTCCCCAGCTTTATTGAGATATCATCGACAAACAAGAATTATATAAATTCAAGGTGTACAGCATGACGTCTTGATCACACATTGTGTGATGATTACCAAGGTCAAGCTAATTAATATGTCCATCACCCCACATAGTTACCTTTATTTTGTGATGAGACATTTAAAATGGACTCTTAGAAGATTTCAGTGTTACTATGTTGCATTCTGTGTTACAGTCAACTGTCCTCGTGCTGCACAGGAGGTTTCCGGAACTGACTCATCCTGCACAGCTGAAGCTGTATCCTGCCATCAACATGTCCCCACTCCCTGCACCCCCAGCCCCTCGAACCCCCACTCTACTCTCTGCTTTGGTGAACTTGGCTTTTTTAGATTCCACATATAAGTGAGGTCTGCAGTATTTGTCTTTCTGTGGCCTGGGTCACTTCACCTAGCATAGTGTCTGCAGGTTCATCCGTGTTGCCACAGATGACAGGATCTCCCTCCTTTCTGTGGCTGAGTCGTATTCCGTCGTGCATATACACCACATTTTCTTTATCCACTCATCTGTTGATGGGCACTTAGGTTGCTTCCATATCTTGGCTGTTGTGAATAGTGCTGCAGTTAGCATGGCAGTGCAGGTATCTGAGATCTGGCTTTAATTTGTCTTGTATAAATACACAGAAGTGGGATTGCTCATCACATGGTAGTTCCATTTTTAATTTTTTGAGGAACTTCTGTACTACTTCCCATAATGGCTATACATAACGGCTTAGTTTGTTAATGTAGGCTCATAGAATCTCTTATATTATTTTTTTAAACGACATTGGTCTACAGTCCTATCTTTCTCACTGTTGCTCCTGATTTTGGCATCAGGGTGTCACCAGTCATACTAGAGGAATCCAGAGGACCTCTGGCTTCTTCTGATCTCTGGAATATTTCAAGTATCACAGAAAAGTCTTTATATTGAAGACTAATGGTATACACCTTTGAAACATCTGAGTCTGCCTTCTGAAGAATGACCTTTTTCAATACCACTTCCATATTTTCCTGGATATCATTGTATTAAATTTTTTGTTTTGTTACTCAGTGTAGGTAATTTATATTTTTTAGAACACAGTACATTTCATTTATATTTCCAAATTTTAGGATAAATATACCCATACTATTTTCTTATACTGAAAAAGGAAAATCTGAATCTGTGAGCATACTTCTTTTTCCTTCTTTCGGGTTTGCTTATTTTTATTAGACTATTTTATTTAGATTTTCATTGATGGACGTCTGTGGATTTTTGTGGAAGTTTGGAAAGAGGGGGTCATGTTTCTTCTTGTTGGGGATTGCTTAGTAAAAGTTTCAGAAAGCATCATGGGTGGTAAACTATCCAGATCCCTGTTGTTTAAGAACAGCCTTCCCACTGACACCTGCCACAGCAGAGTCTACGTGCAGAATTTCTTCCCTCCACCTTGGTAGAGGCTGGGCTACCAATGGGTGTCATATTTGCATAACTTTGATCTTCTTGTGAAGCCTTTCCTTTGTCTAGAACCTGGCACTATTGTCTCCTTCTTGTACTTCATTCATTTCACCAGACCCCTCCCCCAACACTGTCATCAGCTGTGTTCATCCCCTCGGTCCCATCTTCCTTTAGTTCAAGGAACTTTTATTTCCATATGGGTTTGATGATTTTCTTCCATTCTTGGATTTTCTCCCCACTGTGATCCTGGTGAGGATCACAGACCCTGGGTCTCCTGGGTTCTTCCCACTCAGATCTCAGGCTCTTCTTGGCTTTATCTCTGTCCTTCTGCATTGGGTTTGGGTCAATCTTTGCCTGAAATGGGGTCACTGTATCAGCAATTCTGCTTTCAGGGTCTATTATGCAGACCATCATTGAGTTTCATGTGTGTTTAGAGTGTCACACTTTCAGTCTCCTGGAACTTGGGGTGCTTTCTTTCCTCCTCTTTCTCCTCCTTTTTGGTAGCACCCTGTTCTTGTTTCATGTAGTGACAGCCTCTTTGTTTCCTCACATCTGCATCATCGTTTGTTCCGACTTTGCTTCTCTGTCATGCTGTGATTTCCTCACATGTCTGAGGACTCTTAGTTGTTGTTCACATTTTTAAGTGAGGGTCGAGATTGTTTGGCATTCATTGCTGAAAGGTTTTCTGCACATAGATACACATATTCTGCACCCAGAGCTGATGCTGGGGCTCTGATGAGGGGGGCCTTGTTCATCGCTGATTGGACATGGGGGCTCCAGTTTATCTTGGCATCCAGAGCTTCCTGGGGTGTGGCCTCTTCCTCTCCAGCTTGGGACCTAGGCTGGGAGTCTCCTGGGCCAGCCCCACCCTTCCTGGTTCTCCTGCTGGTTGCAGGGCAAGGAATGGCTCTTCTTCAGAACTCGACCTCTCAGTTAAAGACGACTGAGTGCCCACAGTCATCCTCATATAATGTTCCTTTGCTAGGGTCTCCGGGAAAACTCATTTGTCTTCAGAGTCCTTCTCCTGCCTTTCTTTCTGTTGGATTTAAAGTCAATAGAACCTGATCTTTTTGTCTTGCCTTTCCCAGAAAATCTTTACTGACCTGGTCTGTGGATGGCATGCCTCCGTTTTCTATCACTGCTCTGGCACCATTCATTTTTATTTGGATGAACGGGAGGTGGAGGCATTGGCCAGTGGCCATCCCAAACGGAGGGCTGAGGCTATTTGTTTTTAACACATTGACCGAGAGAAAATTCACAAGCCATGGAGTTCACCCACTGCAGGTGCACGGTCCATTGGTTTTTAGTAAATTCCCAGGGTTTCTCAGCCATCACCAATACGTAATTTTATAACATTCCCACTCCAAAAACCACACCCATAAGCAGTCTCCTCTCATGAGCCCCTCCCCCAGCCTTGGTCACCCACTTATCTACTTTCTTTCTCTGTAGATTTGCCTGTTCTGAGTCTTTCATACAAATAGAATCCCACTACATGTGGCCTCTCGCTGAGCATCATGCTTTCAAGGCTCATGCATGTTGTAGCCTGTGTCAGTATTTGATCCGTTTTCATGGCTGAATAATATTCCGCATGGGAATGGGCTGCGTTTTGCTTGTGTGGATAGGCTGTGTTTTGCTTGTCCATTCATCCTCTGATGGGCATTTGGGCTCTTTCCACTTCTTGGCTACTGTCAGTGGTGCTGTGTACATGGGTACACAAATCTGTGTGTGAATGTTTGTTTCATTCCTCTGAGGTAGATGCCTAGAACTAGACTGACAGGGTCACAGGGTCACACAGTGAGTGACATTTTGAGGATCTGTTTTCCAAGGTGCTTTCACTGGGGGTTGAAGCTCTGATGAGGCAGGAGAACACTGAATGGAGACCCAGAGCAGGGGTCAGAGCTGAGACCCCCCACAGCTCTGGTCACCAGGAGGTGTCCTCCCTGGGGATGGCCAGACAGGCTGGGTCCTTTTGGTGCCTCGGACAAGGGCAGGTGGGGGACAATGACAAATGTGGAGGAGGTCAGAGAGCCAGCCCTGAGCCCTCCTCCTGGCTCTCTGTTCTCACCTGAGGCCATCAGTGGGCACAGTGAGGTGGGGCTCAGACACGTATGTGTGGGGAGCTCCTCCCCAGGATGGCCCTGGAGCCCTAGGATGAAGTCTTGGCCCCACCAGCTACCTGGAGAACCAGGGCGGGAAGCAAACATCTCTGTCCCTGGAGGCCTTCATTTGTCCTTTCATGGGGACCTGGCTTTGCTTCCAAGGAGGTGGACAAGGCTGTGTCAGTTTGGCCTCCGGCCCGGGGAACGGCTGCTGCTGGGTGGTCTGTCCTGGGTGGTCTGCCTCGAGGGGAGTGAGGGAGGTGGCTGTGCTGACCACAGTGAGCTTTGTTGGGCAGGACTCCGGGAGGTCCCAGTGCTGGGGCTGGAGGCCTCTGGCATTGACATGCAAGGGTCATTTTCTGGAGCCGGACCTGGTCTCTCGAATGCACACAGCGACCCGGTGGAAAGAGTGTGGCGGCTCGTACCACTTGCCCAATGTGGCATCTGGGATGGAGGGTGGCAGGCAGAGCTAAGGGCTATTTGGGAGAGAGCTGGGAGGTTGGGGATGTGGGGACAGGGTCCTCGGGGTCAGAGTCCAGGACCACAGGATCAGGAGGGAACCAGGACCCTGAATCTCTAGGCGAGGCCGCATGGGGTAAGGGGGCTGCAGGCTTGGTTAGTGGGTGTCATGGTCCCTGCCCATCTGTGCTCTCGCCAGCGATGCCTGAGCAATGGGTATTCAAGAACCCCATGAAGAACCCCAGGCTTCTGGGCTCAAGTCCTGGGGGAGGGGCTATCCCACGTCTTACTGTGGAGGAGACGAGGGCTGCAGGGACGGGCACTGTGGTCCATAGCTGGTCTCCCCAGGGGTAACAGGACCGGTGAGGCTGCTGGGTGGAGCCAGGCCCTGGGTGGGCTACCCCAGTCCTGGGGGGCAGCCATGGAGCTGGGGAGGGTGAATGTGGCTCAGGGGCCCAGAGCTGCTGCCAGGGTCCACTTTGTCCCAAAACTCCTGGCCTTGGTTCCAGAGGCAGCTTCCCTAAGATGGGCTGGGGCGCCACGTGCTGGGGCTGGGGGCCCATGGGGCTAAGAGGGAGCCTGGCCTTCAGGGTTCACAGAGGCCAGCACCAGGTGCATTGCTTCCTGCCTCATCCCACGCCCCTCAGGGTCCACAGACAGGATCAAAGGTCGACAGAGACAGAGGCAGCTTTACTAGGACTCAGAGGGGTGCTGCCCAGGGTGGAACCAGGCCTGCTGGGGGTCAGGACTGTCCCTGCAGTCAGGGGTGGCATCACTTCCCACCTCACCCTGTGCCTCCCAGGGGTCCACAGACAGGACAGAGGTTGGTGTGAGACAGAGGCGGCTTTATTAGAACTCAGAGGGGCACTGCCCAGGGTGGAACCAGGCCTACTGGGGTCAGTTCTGCAGAACTTGGTTCTGGGGGAGCAGCTGGGGTCCCCCATACAGCCAGCATCTGGGAAGGACTGAGGGAGCATCCTGGTTCCTAAGACAAAGAGCCTGCCCCATACTCTCAGGGTGTCAATGCCAGAGAGGGAGGAGCTGGCTGGGCCCGCTGGGAGGTCAGCCCCAGCTGGGAAGGGACTCTGGATGACATTCAGCGCCGTCAGCAGCTGAACTTCTGGCCAGAGCAGAGACTGTAGCAGGCCGGGCGGGAGCACATGGGGCGGCAGAGGAGGGACACGCAGGAGGCCGGGTGGCAGCAGCTGGTCTGGCAGGAGGAGGCAGGGGCACAGCAGGAGGAGACGGGCACGCAGCAGGCAGACCTGCACACGGGGCGGCAGAGGAGGGACACGGAGGAGGAGGGTCTGCAGCAGGAGGTGGTGCAGCAAGCTGGCTGGCAGCTAGACTGCTGGCAGCATGAAGTGGAAGCCCCAGAGCAGATGGGCACACAGCAGAGGGATTTGCAGCAGACAGGTTTGGAGCAGATGGGCACACAGGAGGACTGCTGACACGGGGAGGAGGTGCAGCAAGCCGGCTGGCAGCTAGACTGCTGGCAGCATGAGGAGGAATCCTCAGAGCAGGTGGGCACGCAGCAGACGGGCTTGCAGCAGACAGGCACACAGCAGGCCTGCTGGCAGGGGGAGGAGGTGCAGCAAGCCGGCTGGCAGCTAGACTGCTGGCAGCATGAGGACGTGCAGGAGCTGGTGCAGCCTGATTGGCAGGGGCTGGGCTCACAGGCCGCCTGGCAGCAGGGGCTGGACACACAGCTCACTGGGGTGCAGACCAGGGTCAGGCAGGAGGCAGGGGCGCAGCAGCTGGGGGCGCAGCAGGGGGGCTCGAAGCAGCTCTCTGGGCAGTCGTCCACCTGCCAGGAGTCGGTGCAGGTGCTGGAGCAGACGGACATGGTGGACGCGGCCATGCTGGGGTGGGGAGGAGGTGAGCTGGGGGAGGTGTGAGTGAGTGAGTGTGTGAGTGAGTGTGTGTCTGAGCCTGTCGGCTGCTGGGGCTTTTATATGCCCAGGGCCTGTGTTTTCCTAGCAGGAGACTCAGCAACGCCCTCCCCTTCCGTGTTGGTGTTTGAAGCCGGGAGGACCCTCATTATTTCTGCTTCCCTTGCCGTAACTTGTCCTCACTCTGCTCCTAACACTCGGCTGGTCCTGGGCAGGGCCTGCACCCCTGGCTGAGCCTGTCCCCGGGAACACCAGGAGGGAGGGTGCGGCCTCTCTGGGGCTGACCTGGTGACTTCCACCTGGCAGGTCCCATGACTGTGCCCGGCGTGGGGCCCGGGGGATGCCCAGCCTCTGTCTGCAGGGACCTCACGGGGTGGGCTGGTGTGGCTGCAATCGGGAGAGCCAGGACGAGATGCCTGTATTGGGAAAAGGCGCTTGAGGACAGTGCTTCCTGGTGGGCTCTGGGATTTTCTGAGATCCTGATGTCTGCCAAGAGTAGGAGGAGAGGGAGGACCTCTCCTCCCCTGAGAAGGAAACAGAACATTCCAGCAAGGCCTCTGGACAGTCAAGTCATTAGGAGGACAAGGCTTGGGGACTGGCCTTTGGGTCTGGACTGCTGTCCCCTGGAGCCCTGGTCAGGTGTCCTGAGAGGGGCGGGTACAGGTCAGGGCCTGAGGGTGGGGAGGCGCCTCCACCTTGGAGAGGCAGGTGTGGAGTGAGGGTTGTGTGGTGAGTGGAGGACACTCGGGGTTGGCAAAGCTGTCCTATGCTCAGGAGGTCATCGGGCAGGGCTGGCCCTGACCCTGGGGCAGAGACCATCACAGGCAAGCTCCTCTGTCCCAGGCCCTGAGCCCAGCACAGCCTGAGGCTGGTTCTGACCAGGAACTACCAACATCTCCCAATGTCCTTCCAGCCTCTTCTGGATGAGAAAAGAGTCCGATGGGGACATAGTCAGCCGCACTGCCCAGACGCCTGGGAGCTTTACTGAAGACAAGAGCCTTACTCTGTGTTTGCACCTTGGCTGAAGCCACATGCCAAGAAATTGAAACGTGGTGCGAATTTGTGGTATCTGTAGGTGACATGATTGTACACCTAGGATCAGAGTGACTGTCCCAGGCCACGCTCACCGAAGGGCTAGATGAGAGACAAAGTCACTGCACCCAGCAGCCCCTACCTGTACCCCTGCCATGACAGTGTGAAAATACAATGGGAAAGGAAGCCCATCAGCCTGGCAGACCCAAGTATAAAATGCCCAGTGGGAATGTTAGAGGGTCAGATGTGAACGAAAGCATAAACCTTGACCAGAGCACCTACAACGTATGTCCCCTGGAAACCCGGCATGGTTGGGCACTGGAGACTGGTCCACGTGCCTCAGCTTAGCTCAGCATCCATGACATTCCTATCACAGCCCCGAAGGAATCGTTGGGTATACAAATGAAGATATGAACGGCCAGAAAGTACTTGCAATCTCCATGACAGATGGAAGATTAATGTGAAAATTTTAAAGTCCTTACCACTAAAACAGGATAAGATACAAAAGAATTGAATACAAGATTAAAAATTTTAAATTTCCAATAAGCCTTAATGAGATGAACAGCTAGTTGATCTCATTAATAACTAAAGTTTCTCAGATTTAAATACACACCTCCCACCTGTAAGAGCAAACAAGATTTAAAATGCTGATAGTATCCAGTACTGCGACGTTCAGGGCTTCATTCTTAGAAACCCTTGGCAGGTGTAATTTTATTTAAACTGTGATCAACCATAACATAAAATTTACCATTTTACCCATTTTAAAGTGTGCAATTCAGTGACATTTAGTGCAGCCACAATGTTGTGCAACCATCCCCACTACCTAGTTCCAGAACTATCTTCGCTCCAGAAGGAAACCCGTAGTATTAAGCAGCCACGCCCAGCCCCTGGCAACCACTGCTATTCTACTTGTCTCTATATGGATTTGCCTGTTTTGCACATTTCATATAGATGGAGTCATAGAATACGTGGTCTCTGTGTCTAGCTTCGTTCACTGAGCATGTTTTCAAGGTACACCTGTGTTGGGGTATGTTTCAGAATGCCATTCCTTTTTATGGCTGAATCGTATTCCATCATAATGACACCACATTTCATTTATCCGTTCATCTGCTGATGGACTTTTGGGTTCTTTTCAACTTTTGGCTACTGTGAATAGTGCTTCTATAAACATTTTTTTTTTTTTTTTTGAGACAGAGTCTCCCTCTGTCACCCAGGCTGGAGTGCAGTGGCACCATCTCAGCTCACTGCCACCTCCACCTCCTGGGTTCAAGCGATTCTCCTGCCTCAGCCTCCCAAGTAGCTGGGATTACAGGTGTGTACCACCATACCTGGCTAATTTTTTATATTTTTGGTAGAGGTGGGGTTTCACCATGTTGGCCAGGCTGGTCTTGAACTCCTGACCTCAAGTGATCCTCCCACCTCGGCCTCCTGAAGTGCTGGGATTACAGGCGTGAGCCACTGTGCCTGGCCCTATAAACATTCTTGTACACGTTTTTGTTTGAACACCTCTTTTGGAGTGGGAACTGATGAGTTGTATGGAATTCCATGTTTACATTTTGAGGACCTGTCAGACTGTTTTTCACAGCATTTGTACCATTTTATATTCTCACTAGCAATATATAAGCATTCCAGTTTCTCTTTGTCCTTGTCAACATCTGCTACCTTCTATTTGTTGGTGCATGTGTGTGTTAAATTATAACCACCTTAGTGGGTGTGAAGTATCAGTAGCATGTCATTGTGCTGTGGATTTACATTTCCCTAATGACCAATAACATTGGGCTTATTTTCCTGCATGTATTGGCCATTTGCATATCTTCCTTGGAGAAATGTCTATTACAGGACTTTGCCTATTTTTAAATTGGGTTGACTTTTTGTTGTTGATTTGTAAGAGTTCTTTATATATTCTGGATGTTAGCTCCTTATCAGAATTATGATTTACAAGCATGTTCTCCCCTTGTATGGGTTGTTTTGCTCTCTTCGTAGTGTCCTTTGATGCACAAAACTTTTTAATTTTGATGACATCCAATTTGTCTATTTTTCCTTTTGTTGCTTGAGCTTCTGGTGTCGTATCTAAAAAACCGTTGCCCAATATAAGGTCATGCATATTTACTCTTATGTTTCCTTCTAGGAGTTTTATGGCTTTATCTCATATATGTGGGGCTTTGATCCATTTTTAGTTAATTTGTTGGTGTGAGATATACTGCAACTTTATGATTTCGTGTGTAGATATCCAGTTGTCCCAGCACCATTAAAACAATTAGAGACAGGGTTGCTCTTTTGCCCAGGCTGGAGTGCAGTGGCACAGTCATAACTCACTGCAGCCTCAAACTCCTGGACTCAAGTGATCCTCCCACCTCAGTTTCCCAGGTAGCTGGGACTACAGGTGCACACCACCATACTTCGCTAATCAAAAAAAATTTTTTTTAGGGACCAGGGTCTTGCTGTGTTACCCAGGCTGGTCTCGAACTCTTGGCCTCAAACAATCCTCTCATCTCAACCTCCCGAGTAGTTGGGATTACAGGCATAAGCCATCATTTTATAACATTTATGTACCTAACATCAGTTATAAACATTTATGTACCTAACAATTATAAACATTTATGTACCTAACATCAGACCCCCAAAATATACCAAGCATAAATGGACAGAATTGAAGACAGAAATAGGCAATTGCAGCTCAACAATAATATTTGAAGACTTCAATAAGTCACTTCCACTGATTAAAAAAATTTTTTTTAAATAGAACTAGATCAAAGATCAATAAAAAAATAGAGAACTTGAAGAACACTATAAACAAGCTAGATCTAATATGGCCATATATAAAACACTGAACCCAACAACAGCAGAATACACATTCTTCCCGAATACACATTCTTCCCGAATACACATCCTTCCCGAATACACATTCTTCTCGAATACACATCCTTCCCGAATACACATTCTTCTCGAATACACATTCTTCTCGAATACACATTCTTCCCGAATACACATTCTTCTCAGTCCTCCAGATTAGACCATACGTTAGTCCAAAAAACAAGTCTCAATAAATTTAAAACTATTGAAATCATATAATGTATCTTCTCTGACCACAATGGAAATTAGAAATCAATAACAAAAGGAAAACTGGAAAATTCACAAATGTGTGGCAATTAAATAACACACACTTAAACAACCAGTTGATCAAAGAAGAAATCAAAAGAGAAGTTAGAAAATACTATGGGATAAATGACAGTGATTATATAACAAACCAAAACTTATGGGATACAGCAAAACAGTTTATGGAGGGAAATTTATAGCTATAAATGCTTATGTTAAAAAACAAGAAAGACCTCAATTCAGTAATCTCACTTCACACCTTAAGGAACCAGGAAAAGGAAGAGCAAACTAAACCCAAACCTAGAAGAAGGAAGAAAATAAAGATTATATGTAGAATAAAGGGAGCAAATAAAGAAATTGAGAATAGAAAAACAATAGAACCAATGAAGCCTAAAATTAGTTTTTTGAAAGCAACAATAAAATTTACAAACCTTTAACTAGACTAAGAAAAAAGAGAAGGCTCTAATTATTAAAATCAGAAATGAAAACGGGAACATCACTACTGACCTATATAAATAAAGAAGACTCTAAGAGAATATGTGAACAATTGTACACTAACACATAATATCAATAAAATTTATTCCATTTAAGCATGCTTAGTGATATTACATACATTCGTAATGTAGATAACCTAGATGTAATGGATAAATTCCTATTAACATACAAATTACCAAAACTGATACCTTTATTAGTGTTTTTTATTTCTTTTCTTCTTTTTCTTTTTGAGATGGAGTCTCACACTGTTGCCCGGGCTGGAGTGCAGTGGCACCATCTCGGCTCACTGCGACCTCTGCCTCCCAGGTTCAACTGATTCTCCTGCCTCAGCCTCCAAAGTAGCTGGGATTACAGGTGCCCACCACCACACTCGGCTACTTTTTTTTTGTATTTTTAGTAGAGATGGAGTTTCACTATGTTGGCCAGGCTGGTCTCGAACCCCTGACCTTGCAACCTGCCTACCTCAGCCTCCCAAAGTGCTGGGATTACAGGTGTGATCCACTGCACCCAGCCAGTTCTTTCTTTCTTTCTTTCTTTCTTTTTTTTTTTTTTTGAGATGGAGTCTCGCTCTGTCGCCCAGGCTGGAGTGCAGTGGGCGGATCTCAGCTCACTGCAAGCTCCGCCTCCCGGGTTCACGCCATTCTCCTGCCTCAGCCTCCTGAGTAGCTGGGACTACAGGCGCCCGCCACCAAGCTCAGCTAATTTTTTGTATTTTTAGTAGAGATGAGGTTTCACCATGTTAGCCAGGATGGTGTCAATCTCCTGACCTCGTGATCCACCCATCTTGGCCTCCCAAAGTGCTGGGATTACAGGCTTGAGCCACCATGCCCGGCCGACTCTTTATTTCTTAATATGGCTTCAAGTTACTGTCTAGTACCCTTTGATTTCATCCCGAGCTGTCATTTTTTGTAGGGCAGGCCTACTGGCAATGAACTCTCTCAATATTTATTTATTCAGAAGTGTCCTAATTTCTCCTTTAGTTTCGAAGAATCATTTCACTTGACATAGACTTCTTGGTGGACAGTGTTTTCTCTTTCAGTACTTTAAGTACAACATCCCATTGCCTTCTGTTCTTTATGGTTTTTGATGAAAAATTGGCTGTTAATCTTCTCTCTTCCTGCTCTCAAGATTCTCTTTTTGTCTTTGGCTTTCAGTAATTTAATTTTGTCTTTCTGTGTGGATCTTTTTGAATTTATTCTACTTGAAGCTCATGGAGCTTCTTGAATGTGTAGATTCATAAGTTTCATCATATTTGGAAAGTTTTTGGCCATTATTACTTCAAATATTTAAAAAAGTATTGTAGTAAAATACACACGAAATTTATCCCATTTTAAGTGTACCGTTCAGTGATATTAAACACATTCATAATGCAGTGCAGTCAGCACCACCATCTGGCCTCGAAACTTTCATCTTGGAAAACTGAAACTCTGTCCCCATCAAACACTAACTCCACATTCCTCCTCCCCACAAGCCCCTGGCAACCACCATTTTACTTTCTGTCTCTACCATTTTTCTTCAAATATTTTTGAGTGCTCCATTCTGTCTCTGCTCTTCTTCTGACCCTGCTGTTAAGTGTGCTGTTGGTATGTTTGATGTTGTCCTACAGGCCAGTTAAATTCTGTTCATTTTTAAAATTCTTTTGTTTCTGTTTGTTTTGAGATGGAGTCTCACTTTGTCATTCAGGCTGGAGTGCAGTGGCATGATCTTGGCTCACTGTAACCTCCGCTTCCCTAATTCAAGTGATTCTCCTGCCTCAGGCTCCCGAGTAGCTGAGATTACAGGCACCACACCCAGCTATTAATTAATTTATTTTATTTTTCTGTTTGCTGTTCTCAAACTCCCAACCTCAAACAATCTGCCTTCCTCAGCCTCCCAAAGTGCTGGGATTACAGGTGTGAACCATCATGCTCGGCCTCTTTTGGCTTTTATGCCCTTCAGACTGGAATATTTCACATGACCTATCCACCTGGTCTCTAATTTTTCCTTCTGTCTGCTCAAATCTGCTGTGGGGCTTCTCTAGCAAAATTTTCGTATCAGTTATACTTTTCAACTCCAGAAGTTCTATTTGATTCCTCTTTATAATCTCTCTCTTTATTGATATTCTCTCTTGGTTGAGATGTTGTTTTCTTCTCTTTGTTCTTTTGCCATGGTTTCCTTTAGCTCTTTGAGTATATTTAAGAGAGTTAATGGAAAGACTTTGTCTAGTAAATTCAATCCTGGGCTGCTTCAAGGACATTTTTTACTAATTGGCCTTTTTTTTTTTCTGTGAATGAACGATACATTCTTGCTTCTTTGCATGCCTCATAATTTTTGCTGAAAACTTGACATTTAGAATATTATAATTTGATAACTCTGGATGGCAGATTCTCTCTCTTTCCTGTGGTTTGTTGTTGCTGGTTGCATGGCTAGTAGTTTTTTGTTTTAAGTGACTTTCCTAAACTATTTTAGTAATGACTATACTCTTTGTCATGAAGGGGGTCACTATTCCATTTGCTTAGTGCGCAGATAGTAATTTGACAGAGTTTCTTAAACACCTGGAGTCAAAAGATGTTTTTTTCCCAGTCTTTGTAGCTGGGCTCTATGTGTTGGTTGGTCCACACTCTGAGCGCTCACCTGGGCGGTTTGTGACTCTGCCTTCCCCTTCACTTCCTGCCTTCCCCTTCACTTCCTGCCTTCCCCTTCACTTCCTGCTTACTCAGAGCCTGCAGTTCAGTCAGAGGTGAGCACTGAGAGCTTCTCAGGTCTTTTCTGTGCCCCATCATGGGCATGCATGGGGGTCTTGTAGACTCCCAAGAATATGTGGAATCTTCCAACACCCTTATTCCCCAAAGTGTCTAATTTCTCAGCTCTTCCTCCCAGGTTTTTTGGGGTGTCCATTGTTTTCCCAACAGATATCCTTTGCCCAGGTGGCAGTGACTGGTTCATTTACCTTTACATGTTCTGACCAAGCCTCTGGTAGCTGCTTCTCTGGCTGGAGGGAATCTGAGTTGGTAAAAGAAGGCAAGCCCTGTGTGTTAGTCCTTCTGGAAGCCATCACTACTGTGCTCCTCCCCTGCCTTGTTCTGTTAGATCTTTGGAGAAAAAATTATTTACCTTCACATTTAACTTCCCCAGGGCTTGTTCCCCCTCCGCCTACCACAGGATGCCCCTGCCCTCAGAACATGACTGGAAAGCCCCTCATCAAGGTCTCCAAGAACTCCCATTCCTAAATCCTGAGTTGGTTTCTATCACTGTGAGTGTGTGTACTCCGGACCCTGAAGCCCTAGGTCACTCTCCATACCACTCAGGAAGCCTGTGCAAGACGCTCCTGACCCCCTCGACAGCCCTGTGGCCCCCACTTTCCCTGCACCCATCCCTGTGTGGCCTGTCTCTTCCAGCACAGTTGCCTGGCCTGCGCTCCATCCCTGCCTTCCCCGTCTGGACGTAAGCCATGCTTCCTGCGGCGGGACCAGTGAGAATTCCCATTAGGAGCCAGGCACTGGGGACAACAGGACGCCTAAACAGGAACCATTTGGTGGGTGTCTGAGGTCTCTGGACAGCGTTGTTCAGTGGGTGAAGGGGCCCACGTGAGCAGAATTTCCCCGAGGGCCGTGTCCCTGTCCAAATGTCCATCCTTGCAGTTTATGGACAGGGAGTGCCTGCCCCAGCCAGGCGCCACTGGGGTCTTCAAGGCACAGGTGGCCTCACTGCCACCCTCACTCCTGCCTCAAGGGCCAAAGCCAGAGCCCCCTATTATGGGCTGACCTGTGATTCCCCCGAATTCACATGTTGAAGTCCTAAGTTAAAATTAGGTCCTATGGATGGGCCCTAATCCAATGACTGGTGTCCTCGTGAGAAGAGGAGATGAGGGCAGAGACACACACAGAGGGACAGCCCCATGAGGACACAGGGAGGAGACTGTGTCTTCAAGCCCAGGAGAGAGGCTTCGGGAACCAGCCCTGCCACACCTGGGCCTCGATTTCCAGCCCCAGGACTGTGAGGGACCCCATGTGTGTGGCTCGAGCCCCCAGACCGTGGACTTTGTCACAGCAGCCTGAGCTGATACATGCAGCCCCTCAGGTGTGGGGGTCCTTTGTGTCCACAGAGTATGGCCGAGGCCTCAAAACCCGACTGTGTTCTCCTAAGGCAAGAAGAGTGGGCAGTATTGCAGCCCCAGGTCACGGGGCAGGGGGCGTGGGTGAGGACTGGAGGGGACAGTGTGGCTCTGGCCGTCTGCCTGTCCCGTGGGAGGAGCTAAGAACCTGCCCAGGAGGCCTCCTTCTTGCTCTCTGGTCTGGACACATTCCCACACTGTTGTGGGACTCCTCTGTCATCGGCACCCTGAGACCTTTCTGTTCCCATGGGCCCTCCGCCCATCCAGCCCAGCACAGGGAGCTCTGGAGGCCACGTCTCTGTTCTCTGCTCTGCATCCCAGCGGCAAGCCCAGGGTTGGAGCAGGGGGCGTCCTGAGTGTCTGTGAGTGTGTGCAGGAGGCCAGGATGGCCGAGCTGTCTCCGAGTGGAACTCCTGAGCACCAAGGCAGCTGGAGCCCAAGCCTCCATACCCGCCCCCACTGCCCATCTCCCACCTCCCAGCACAACTGGAGCCTGCCAGCCCCTGGGATAGCCCCAACCCTTGCCATGGGAAGGAGCTGCTTCTACCCACGGTGAGTGGGACATTGGCCTGAGCCATGTAGTGTCTGTGGGATTCAGTCAGTGAGCAAAGCTTTTGGGCTCCACAGGACCTGGGAGGGGAGCCAGACAGCAGAACGTGCCACAAGGTGGACAGGAGCTTCCAGGTGTCACCCAAGAGCCCCCCACATCCCCCCAGCTGGAGATGTAAAGAGATCCACAGGGCCCAGCCCCCCAGAGCCAGGCCAGGCCCCACTCTGCCCCATCCCGCCCTGGGTGCGGACAGTCAGCACTGAGTCAGCTGGGGCTGCAGAGGCTTTATTGGTGCCCAGAGGCAGAGGGTGACACTCCTGGGTGCGAGACCTGGGTCAGGAGGGCCCATACCCGACCAGCAGAGGGTCGTGATCTGCAGCCAGGAAGCGCCATGAGGAGTAGTCAGGGCTCGCCCACCCTGGGGGAGGTCAGGGAGGAGCCAGTGAGCATCTCAGACCCCACCCCTGGGCTGGGCAGCTGTGGGTGGGGCTGCTCCTTCTCTGTGTTGAGCTGTGCTGAGGCTGGGTGGGGTGGGAGGTCAGGGGCTTCCAAGGACTGGAAGAGAGGGGGGGCCTGAGCCTGGCTGGCCCTAGGGGACATGGCCATCAGCAGCTGGACTTCTGGCCTGAGGAGAGGCTTCAGCAGGCGGGGCGGGAGCACACGGGGCGGCAGAGGAGGGACACACAGGAGGCTCGACGGCAACAGCTGGGCTGGCAGGAGGAGGTGGGGGCACAGCAGGAGGGCACAGGCACACAGCAGATGGGCCTGCACACAGGGCGGCAGAGGAGGGACACAGAGGAGGAGGGTCTGCAGCAGGAGGTGGTGCAGCAAGCCGGCTGGCAGCTAGACTGCTGGCAGCATGGAGAGGAAGTGCCAGAGCAGACAGGCACACAGCAGATGGGTTTGCAGCAGACAGACTTGCAGCAGACGGGCACACAGCAGGACTGCTGGCAGGGGGAGGAGGTGCAGCAGATCGGCTGGCAGCTAGACTGCTGGCAGCATGAAGAAGCCCCACAGCAGATGGACACACAACACACAGGCTTGCAGCACACGGGCTTGCAGCAGACGGGCACACAGCAGGCCTGCTGACACGGGGAGGAGGTGCAGCAAGCCAGCTGGCAGCTAGACTGCTGGCAGCACGAGGGTGTGCAGGAGCTGGTGCAGCCTGATTGGCAGGGATTGGGCTCACAGGCCGCCTGGCAGCAGGGGCTGGACACACAGCTCACTGGGGTACAGACCAGGGTCAGGCAGGAGGCCGGGGTGTAGCAGCTGGGGGCACAGCAGGGGGGCTCGCAGCAGCTCTCTGGGCAGTCATCCACCTGCCAGGAGTCAGTGCAGGCGCTGGAGCAGAGGGGCATGGTGGACGTGGCCATGCTGGGGTGGGGAGGAGGTGAGCTGGGGGAGGTGTGACTGTGGGAGTGTGTGAGGTTCTTGGGGCTCTCCGGCTTTTATATCCCTCCTGGCCTGGTTGTTCCAGGGCCCACAGCCTCCCCTTCCTTGTAGCTGAGAGGCGGCGTCTGTTATGATTAGGGGTGTTTGTTTGCTGGTGATATTGCCCAGCTCCCAAATCTCCTTTCACACCTGGGCTATAGCCTGTCACATGTGGAACCTCAGGGGTGGGAGTAGGGGTGGGCCTGATCCCAGCTGGCTTCTGGAGGCAAGGAGGGCTATGGGCATCCAGCGGGTGGGATGTGGGTGGGATGTGCCTGGGGCCATCCTTGGTTGCTGGGGCATCGTCCAGCACCTGCTGGGAGGTGCTGGGGCACCACCCGGCAACCTCAAGACACGGGCTCCCTCTGCAGGAAGCCAGCCCTTAGGAATTATTTCGCGTGGTGCAAACTCTTCCTGTAGCATGGTCCTTCCCCTGCTGCACGACACAGGACTCGCCAATTTCTAATCCCCATGGCCTCTGTGCCTCCTGCCCTCTGTTCACTGCCCACCTTGTCCTTTGCTTGGGAGGCAGCAGGACTGTTCCAGGGCCAGGATCGTGGGCTCAGCCTGCTCCTTGTTCAGACACAATGACAGCATCCTGGGCTGTGGTTTTGGGTTCTGAACCTGTGAAGTGGCTGTGCTAGGCAGCAGGCGACCACCAGCCCTCACCACTGCTGGAGCCATCTCCTCTGTGTGCCCGGCACTGCAAGCATCTTTTTCTCACCAGCCCTGCCCACAGGTCCCATCACACACCCCCAGGTCAGCCACAGGCAACTCTCACAGCAGCACAATATTTGATGATGAATTGTTGTCACCACAGGGCATAATGAAGTCCCGAGCTTCTCGCCTTCTTAAATGGCCCTGATCACTTTCCAGGAACATTGCTACCCACCAGCTAATTATAATATTGATTGTGATTTCACATTTTTATTTAAAAATTCAAGTACACATATGCATATTTCATTGTAAAATAAGACATATTACATGATGAGTAGAATGTCTTTGTTGCTCTGAATCTGGCAAAGCCGGAAACGACTTCTCATTCTAAAAATAATGCTAACCTTCTGGGTCAGACCTGTCCCTACAGGGCTTTCTAAAATAAGACAGAAGCTGACCAGCTATGGCCGGCTGCCACACCCCACCAGTGCTGCCCAGGTTGTAAGAAGCAGGCTGTGGAGGCAGGGGTGGCCCTTCAGCCTTACGCAAAGTGTGGTGTCCCAGGGAGAGAGTCGTCCAACTCTTGTCCCTGGGGGCATCTCCTCTTTGAAGTGGGTCCTCACTGAAGAGGCAGAAGCAGCCAGTAGAAGCACAGGATCACTGGAGCAGCCGGAGAGAAGGTGCAGCAGGGGCCAATGAGCCCCACAGTGGTGGCCCTGCACATTCCTTCCCCCGTACCCATCCCTGGAGGAGATAGAGCCCAAAACAGGGAGAAGAGGAGCAAGGAAGGAAAGGCCACGTCCCTCCCCACGGCCTTCCCCGAGGCCCCCACAGACGTGCGTGTGGGAACGCTGGGGATAGGACTGGGTTTCAGATGGGAAAGAAAAGTTTGAACTGGTCCATTTGGGGTTGTGGATTTGGTTCTGCTCTTAAAGGCTATAATAGCTTTATGATACGCTTCAATCATCGATAGTTCAAGTCCCATTATCAACATTTCTTTTTGTAAAAAAAAATTTGTAGAGACCAGAGTCTTGCTATGTTGCCCAGCTGGTCTTGAACTCCTGGGCTTAAGTGATCCTCCTGCCTCGGCCTCCCAAATTGCTGGGACTACAGGCACGAGTCACCATGCCTGGCCCATCATCAGTATTTCTGTGCCAAGTCTCCTAACTTTTCTTGCTCATTTTCTTTGCTGTCCTCAGCTCCCATTATTCAAAGATAAGTTCATGTGGGCAGGAAGTGTGTTTATCATGTTCACCACTCAATCTCTGAGGGCCTAAAATAATGCCTGGAATAGGGAAGATCCTTCATAAAAATGGGCTGAAATAACAAATGTTTTTGGAGAAATTATTGAAGAGGAATTCTGAGCTCTGAGAACGATTCCACTGTACCACCTTTTTCTTATGCTGTATAAAACTCTCTGTCAAGTTCTGTTTTCGTGCGTGGGGAATCGGCTTACATCAGACTGGCCATCTAGCTGAGAAAAATTAGGAAACCTAGTTTAACAAACAAAATCTGTATTTGAGGGCACCAGGAGGCACCAAGACAGCTGAGACTTGAGTGAGTGAATCACCATTAGAGGGAAAGTGCACCAAAGTGAGTCCAATATTTCTTGTGGATTTTCTTATTGAGGTATTTACTGATTCACAGACCACAGCCATGAGCCTGAGGCTGAGCACAGCTTTGAGTGGGTCTCATGCAACTGGAAGACAAAAACAGAGAGTTCAGGACCTGACAAGGGGGAGGGATTCTGGTAAAACAACAACAACAACAACAAAAACAGACTTTCAGTTGGAAACAGTGAATATAAGTGAAAGATTACTCCCTAGGATGAAGGAAAAACCAGAAAGAAGAATGAAGCCCACCTTTAAATCAGCTCGTATTCAACTCATGTAATTTGTCCGTAGCCTAACTGCCTCCCAGAAACCAAAGCGATCTCTTCTGGAGACAGCAGCATCAACAGAGGCTCAAATCATCTCGGAAATTTTCATGAAGTCCTGGATTCAGTCAAAAATTACTAGGGATACTAGAAGACAAACCAACTGACCAAAGGACCAAGAGGAAAAAACAAACAAGAGAAACAGATACACAGGGCCTTTAGATAGTAGAAGTGTCAAACTGGAATTTAAAGTAGTGCTGATTAGCTTGCTCGGGAAAACGGAGGACAAATGGAGAATTTCGGTGTCAAGCTAGATTTATGAAATGGAATCAAACAGAAATTCTGGAAATGAACATAATGGCTGAAATTAAGAACTAAGTAGATTAGCTAGACAACATATTAGACAAACCCAAAGAGAAGATTAGTGAAGAAAGGGAGATGAGGAAATGTCAAGCCTGAGTACAGAGATGGGAAAGAAAAGAGGGAAATAAAGAAAATGGAGTAATAAGCATGCCCTTAGGTTGTAAATAATTATGAATATAAATGGTTGAAGTCATAGAAGGAGATGAGTAAAATAAGGGTAGTAAAATATTTGAAGGTATAATAGACAAGAAGTTTAAAGTGATGAAAAACATTAACCCATAGACGCAAAAAGCATTTAAGAATCTTTAGCAAGGTGAATACAAAGGAAACTACACCTGTGCATATTGGGGCAGAAATCCAAAGACAGAGAAAAATTTAAAAACAGCCAGAGGGAAAAAAAAATACTACCTTTAAAGAAGCAACAATAACATTTACAGATGACTTCTCAGTAGAAATGATGGAAGCCAGAGGATGATGGAATGATATATTTACTGTCTGAGAGAAAAGAAGCACCCAACTAGAATTCTACACCTGGGAAGAAGATCCTCAAAAATGAGGACAGGAAAATGACGTTCTCTGGATGCTGACAGGATGTGTCACCAGCAGGATCTGCACTAAGGAAAATAAAAAGATAATTAGGCAGAATGAAAATGATCGCAGATGGAAGCAAGAAGTCAAAAAGGAAATGAAGTGTAACAAAAGGAGGACACACATGGGGAGATCTAAATGAATATTTACTGTATAAGATGTCTTAGAAGTTGTAAAATATTTATAGAAATAAAATACATGGCAAGAAGATCACAAAATTCAGGAGGGGGCTACATGAAGTTAAAGTGATCTTAGTACACTATACTCTCTGGGAAATAATGTAAGATCTAATTTACATTAGACTTTAAAAAGTCATAGAGTCATGTTGTAATCTCCACTAGAGTAATCAAAGAATATACAACTTAGGAGGAAGGAGATGAGTGTAGTGGGTTGAATCTTGCCTCCCCAAAAGTCATATCCACCCAGAACCTTGCTGTGTTAGGCTGGTCTTGCACTGCTATAAAGAAATATTTGAGACTGGGTCATTTATAAAGAGAAAAGTTTAGTTGGCTCATGGTTCTGCAGGTTGCACAGGAAGCTCGGTGCTGGCATCTGCTCCGCTTCTATGGAGGCCTCAGGGAGCTTTACTCGCGGTGGAAGGTGAAGGGGGAGTGGGCATGTCACATGGCAAAAGCAGCAGCAAGAGAAAGAGAGTGGAGGATGGGAGGTGCTA
Organism: Theropithecus gelada; assembly: GCF_003255815.1. Lineage (NCBI taxonomy): Eukaryota > Metazoa > Chordata > Mammalia > Primates > Cercopithecidae > Theropithecus > Theropithecus gelada. Next base: position 18,457,064 of record NC_037670.1, read on the forward strand.
CACACTTAAACAACCAGATCTTGCCAGAGCTCCTTCACTATCGCAAGGACAGCAGTAAGTCATGAGGGATCCACTCCCGTGACCCAGATGGCTCCCCCCAGGCCCCACCTCCAACAGTGGAGATCACATTTCACAGTGAGATTTGGCAGGGCCATAGAACCAAACCATATCACTCACAATGTGACCTTACATAGAAATAGGGTCTTTGCAGATGTAGTTAAAATGATGTCATACCAGGTTATAGTGAATCTTAAATCCAATGACTAGTGTCTTTATAAGAGAAAGGAGAAGGAAGTTCAAACACACACACAAAGGGAAGAAGGCATATGACAACCAAGGCAAAGATTGGCATGAGGCAGCTATAAGCCAAGGGATGCCAAGGTTTGCTGGGAGCACCAGAAACTAGAAGGGGCAAGGACAGATTCTCCCTTGGGGCTCAGAGAAAGCATGGCTCTGTGGATACCTTCATTTCAGGGTGCCTGGCCCTCAGAACTGCGAGATAATACATTTCCACTCTTATAAGTTACTTTTTTGGTGTCATTTGCTGTGGCAACCCTAGGAACTAATATGGTGAACGGAACATGGTGGAATAACAATCTCAAAACACTAGATCCACAAACAGTAAAGCAAGGAGATAAAAGGGAGTAGATTCCTTGCATAAGCAAAAACCAAAGTGAGATGGGAGGTTTAAGCTCAAACGTATCAGCAAAGCCCCACATTCTTGCCAGTCTGCACAGCAGGTATGTTGTTACTTTAGTCAACACAGCTGTATAGAGAGAGTCACTGGGGTTTAAGTTTGCATTGTCCTGATGACTCATGATGTGGAGCGTGTTTTCATGTATTTATTTGCCATCTGTATCTGCTCTTTAGTGAAGGGTCTATTTAAGTCAATTATTATATGGCAAAATACTAAGCACCATGGGGTTCCATGCGTATAACATTTTGGAAAAGGTAATAGTAAAGGGACCAAAAAAATATCTGTGGCTGCCAGGGGCTAGGATGGGGATATGGAATGACTACAAAGGGCCATGAGGGAAATTTATGGGATGATGAGAGGAGTCTATGTATTGATTGCGTTGGTGGAGACACAACTATTTGTCAAGACACCAAATCCACACAACAGGAAAAAAAAATACAAATATCCTATATTGATTAAATAACTTGAATCTAAAATTAAAAGCTTTCCTACAGAGCCAACTACAGACCCAAGTACTTTCACTGCTGAATGTTCTCAAACACCTGGGAGAGAAATAATACCAGTCTTAAATTTGTCAGCTTATTTTATTAGGCCGCCATAATTTTCCAGACCTTAGGAAGTGAGGCCTGAAGTATTGGCCTCTAGTGAGAGCAACTGAGGAATGTTATGTGCTGCCCTGGGGGCCACATGGTGACCTGGGGACATGATGGCCTTACTGGGGAGGGGCAAGTCACAGGCCAGGAAAGGAGCCTGATGAGGAAGCCACTGTCATACAGACTGATCAGCAGGAGCTGGGCCCACAGGACATTATGTAGTGATTAAAGTCCATCCATCAATAAGATATACCAATTATAAATATATACACATTTAACATCAGATCACCAATGTATATGAAACAAAAATGGACAGACTTGAAGAAAGAAATAGACAGTTCTAGTTCTACAATAAGAGTTTGAGACTTCAATAAGCCATTCCTCTAATTTAAAAAGTATAAAATAACAGAACTAAATTTTTATTCAATAAGGAAATACAGAACTTGAAAAATGACATAAATCTACTAGGTCTAACAGATATATGCAAAAGCACACAACCCAACTACAGCAGAAAACTCACTCTCCTCAAGTTCACATGGGACATTCTTCAGATTAGACTATACCTTAGGCCACAAAATTAGCCTCAATAATCTAAATTGACTTAAATCATACAGAGTATCTTCTCTGATTACAATGGAAAGAAACTAGAAATCAGTAACAAAAGAAAAGCTGGAATTCACAAATATGTGTAAACTAAATAGCACACTTTCAAACAACAAATTAGTCAAAGGAGAATTCAAAGAGAAGATAGAAAACTCTTGGAAAGGAAAGAAAAAGAAATCACAGTAAACCATAACTTATGAGATGCAATGAAGGCAGTACATAGAGGGAAATTGATAGCTATGAATGCTTACATTAAAAAAATAGAAACATCTCAAATCATTAATCTAACTTTACACCTTAAGGAACCAGAAAAAGAACAAACTGAATCCAAATTTAGCAGAAGGCAGAAAATAAAGTCTAGAGCGCAGATAAATGGAATAGATATTTTAAAAATCAGTAGAGAGAATCAATAAACCAAAAAGTTGGTTCTTTGAGAAGAGCAGCAGATTTAACAAACCTCTATCTAGACTGATTAAAGGAAGACAGATTCAAATAACTAAAATCGTAAATGAAAATGGGAACATTACTACTGACCTTACGTTAATAAAAATAATTATAAAGGAATACTATGAATATTTGTATCCAACAAATTAGATAACCAAGATGTAATGGAGATACTCCTATAAACACACAAACTACCAACATGGCTACCTTTGCTGTTGATCTTTCTTCATTCATATTGCTTCAGGTTACTATCTACTGCCCTTCTATTTCAGCCTGAATTAGCATTTCTTGTAAGGCACAGCTTTCAGCAATGAGCTCTCTCAGGTTTTATTTACCTCAAAATGTGTTACTTCTTCACTTTTGAAGGATCACTTTGCCAGATGCAGACGTCTTTTTGGTTATTGGGTGCTCCCTATCCCTGTGCCCAAACCCAGCATGTTAAATATGTCATCCCACTGTCTTCTGGCCTCCATGGTTTCTGATGAGAAATCCGCTGTTAGTCTTCTGTCCCACTGCTTTCTAGATTCTCTCTTTGTTTTGACTTCTGAGGGTTTGATTATACTGTGTTTCTATGTGAATCTCTTTGAGTTAGATTGATGTGTTTCCTCAGTTTTGGAAGTTTGGGCCATTATTTCTTCAACTATTTTTTCTGCTCCCACTGTCTCCCCTCCAACTGGAAATCCTGATAAGTGTGTTCGTGTGCTTGATGGTGTCCCACAGGTCTTTTCAGATTTGTTTTTTTCTTCATTCTCTCATCTGCTACTCATTTTCTCATCTACCCCTCAGACTAGAATACTTTAATGGATCTATCTTCATGTTCACTAATTCTTATAGATGCTAAAATCTATAAGAATTTATATGTTGAAACCATATCATGAGTTATTTATTTCAGTGATTGTACTTTCCAATTCCAGAATTTCTGTTTAATTTCTTTTTCAAATTCCTCCTATCTCTTTATTGATATTCTCTATTTGGTAAGGCATTATTCTCCTGGTTTATCTTAATTCATTGTCTGTGATTTTATTTAGTATTTTGAACATGTTTAAGAGAGTTGATTGAAAGGCTTTGTCTAGTAAGTCCAATTCTGGGCTTCCTTAGGAAGATTTTCCATTAATTGCATTTCCTCCTCATGAGTAGCTCATATTTCTTGCTGCTTTTGCATGGCACTTGCCTCTGGTGAAAACTGGACAGTGACTATTACAGTGGGATATTTCTGGGTATCAGGTTCTCCTCCCTCTGAGCAGTTTTGCTGTTGCCGATTGTTGTGGATTGTGGTTGTTTTTGTTTGTTTCTGTCAGTTTTAAAAATAGTTTCTTCATCATGTGTGCTCACTGTTCTGTTAGCTTAGTGCTGAGATAGTAATTTGACAGAGAGTTCATTAAACCCCTGGAAACAAAACATATTTTTCTTTAGGGTTTGTAGCTGGGCTCTGTGTGTTGTCCCACACCCTCAGCACTCAGCTGGGGAGTTTGCAACTCTGCCTTCCCCTTCACTTCCTGCTTGCACCTTCACTTCCTGCTTGCTCAGCACCTGAAGTTCAGCCAGAGGTGAGCATTGAGAGCTTCTCAGCTCTTTTCTGAGCCATGTCATAGACATGCTTGGGGGCTTTCTGGACTCTTAAAAATATGTGGAATCTTCTAACTCCCTTATTCCTCAAAGCACATCATCTCCCAGCTTTTCCTCCCAGGCTTTTTGGGAGTTTTCAATGTTTTCCCAACTGATCATTTTTGACTTAGGTGTCAGTGACTTGTTCATTTACCTTTAAACGTTGTAACACACACCCTGCATATAGCTGTTCCTCTGCCTTGAGAAAGTCTGAGTTGGTGAAATAAGGCAAGCCCTGTGTGTTAGTCCTTCAGGGAGCCACCAGACAGGTCAAAACAGACAACTGCACTGCCTTGCAAACAAGGTCCACTCTGCTTCCCTGGCAGCAGCACCCCACACCAGGAACTCCGGCTGCTGTCCTCCTGACTGTCGCCCAGCTGGGGATGGGGGATGGGGCAAGGGGAAGTTAAAATCCACAAGCCTCTCCTATTGGGCTCTGTTGCTTTTACTTGATTATGTGTTCCCTTGCTTGCTGCAAACCTTCGACTGTTTTCCAGAGTTCAGATAAAGTTGATTTTACCAGGTAGTGTTTGTCTGTTTGTTTTTGTTTGTGTATTAGTCCTTTTCCACACTGCTATAAAGATACTATCCAAGATTGAGTAATTAATAAAAGAAAGAGCTCTGATTGATTCACAGTTCCACATGGCTGGGGAGGCCTCAGGAAACTTACAGTCATGGCGGAAGGCAATGGGGAAGCAAGGACCTTCTTCACATGGTGGCAGGAGAGAAAAGAAAGTGAGACCAGGAAAAACTGCTTTATAAAACTGTCAGATCTGGCGGATCACGAGGTCAGGAGACCAAGACCATCCTGGCTAACATGGTGAAACCCTGTCTCTACTAAAAAATACAAAAAATTAGCCGGGCGTGGGTGCCTGTAGTCCCAGTTACTGGGGAGGCTGAGGCAGGAGAATGGCGTGAACCTGGGAGGCGGAGCTTGCAGTGAGCTGAGATCTCACCACTGCTCTCCAGCCTGGGTGACAGAACGAGACTCGTCTCAAAACAAAAACAAAAACAAAAACCCAAAAAACTCTCAGATCTGGTAAGAACTCACTCACTATCCCGAGAACAGCATGGGGGAAGCCATCTCCACGATCCAATCACCAGGTCTCTCCATCAACACCTGGGGATGACAGTTCAAGATGAGATTTGGGTGGGGACACAAAGTCCAACCATATCTGTTTGTTTTGCCAGTTTCCGATGTTCCGTGGAGGGACAGGCCCTTACAGTTACCCACTGCACCATTCCCTCTGTCATCGGTCTTAGCAGGCAGTTTGGACACTCTTTTTGAGGGTATTTCTAAGTATCTTTGTGCATTCAAAATCTGCTAACACTCCAGCTTAGAAGTGCCACTTTTAGGAATTTAGGCAAACATGTACCTGAGTGTGGAAAGGTATATGGTGGAAACACCCGCAGAAGTGTCATTTGTAATAATTAACAACTGGAGAGACATTCAGGGCCATCCACCTGGCATTGCAGCCATCAAGTGCAGCGTGTCCACACTTTGGAACACTGCGCACCTAGCTGAAGAAAACCTTAAGATATTTTTCTTTATTAAATAGGCAAAGAAAGAATAATGTGTGCCCCTGACATTGTGATTGTATAGCTGTTAAGAAGTAAAGACTCAGGGCTTCTTGCAGGCAACCTGGTGACAGCCACACCTCGCCAGCGTCCCTTGCCTGCAGTTGCATTTCTAGCAGTCTGTTCTCAGATTGACTCCATCCTGTTTGAAACCACATCTGGCTACATCTGGACCTGTGTGTCCGTGTGTTTCTCTCGCCCTCTGGTCTGCATGTGTCCCCACGCTGTTCCGGGCTTCCTCTGCCATTGGGGCCTTCCTGTTCCCACTGGCCCTCCGCCCACCCAGCCCAGCACAGGGAATTCCGGAGGCTGCGTCTCTGTTCTCTGTTCTGCATCCCAGCGGCAAGCCTGGGGCTGGAGCAGAGGGTGTCCCTGAGTGTCTGTGAACATGCACAGGAGGCCAGGATGCCCAAGCTGTCCCTGAGTGGAACTTCCTGAGCATTGGGATAGCTGGAGCCCAAGTCTCCCCCCATGTCTCACCTCCCAGCACAGCTGGGGCCTGCCACCTGCTAGGAGTCAGTGTGAGTGCTAGAGCAATGAATGTGGTGGATGTGGCCATGCTGGGGGTGCAGAAGGGGTGAGCTGGGGGAGGCGTGAGTGAGTGAGTGGGTGAGTGAGTGAGGTGCGTGGGGCTTTTGGGGTTTTAGAGACCCCCCATGTGTGTTTTCTGCCAGGGCTCCCCACTGCACCTTCCTTTCCTGGTTGCTTTTCCTGGTGGGTGTCTAGGCTGTGGCACGTGTTCCTCCTAGGAATTTTTAGCACAGCCTTGGGGCTGTGTTGAATTGGCTGGGCTGTTCGGCCCCAGGAGCAAAAGTCAGACAAAAAATACACCTGAGTGGGCAGGTATGGCTGGAGCAGAGGCTGAGGCTTGGGCGGACACCTGCTGCCTTAGGGCTGCTTGGTGTGGTCACGCCGCAGACTCTGTGCTGCCTGCGCAGAGCCAGGTGTCTGGTGCACGGCTGCATTGCCGTGGTGTCTCATTCTCACTGCTGAGCAGAACTCTCAAAGCGGATGCTGACCAGGGTCTTGTTTCCAGGTACACAAAGCCAGGCTTGCCCCACTGATCTGAGAACAGGGACTGGAGGAGTTGTGGGAGGTGGAGGAGGAGGCTGTGAAACCCTGGAAGGCACCTGGCAGGGAGGAGAAGGAGGCAGGGCCAGGCAGCATGGTGAGGGTCTGGGGACCCCGGGTCGGGGGTTGACGGGCTCTGAAAGGTAAGAGCCCCGTGGCTGCATGCCTGTGACATTTGGGCCAGTGTCCCAGCCTCGTGTCTGTGGCCGTGTAGAAGGTGGTGTGGAGTGGAGAAGGGAGAGGCCCACCCCCAAGGCAATGTCCTGGCAGAGAAAAAGAATTGTAAGATCTCTCCCCACTTTAGAGACAAAAGGGCACCGTGAGAGCATCCACCTCCCTTGCGGTTTGTTCCCTGCTGTTGTGTCATTGGAGCAGAGGTGACCCCGGAAGGGATCTGGGGCAGCTGCCTTTGTCTGCATCAAACGGATGCGGCCTTGGGCTGGAGAGCCTAAATGTGCATGCACGGACACATAGGAAGCCCCATCGGGAGGCCTGGCTGACACACTGCACTCTGCCCAGGCGCTGCCAACCCATATCTGTGGAGATGGGGTGGTCTCTGTGGCCTCCGCTGGGGGATGTGGCTCTACAGGGACACCTTGTTGCTCAAGCACCTCCTGACAGTGGCTTTGGCGTCCCTGGTGGCCCTGCCTGAAGCACCTGTCTCATGGGAGCGTTTTCCTTGATGACCTCACAGCAGCGTCCAGAATGCTCAGGACCTGGTCCTGGGAGGGCGCTCCTGGGTTAAATGAGACGAGAACGTCAGGGTCACCAGGGCAGTGCACAGACCACTCTGATTCCAGTTTAGGGGCTTTTTGGGAGATGTGGATACGACTGTTGCATGACGCTCTGCTTCTTTTGGTAACTATATATGTAGAAGTTGGCCGTCCTCAGCTGCACTCGTGGCGGGCAGGCGGGAGAAGGGCTTTGGCTCCCAGGAGGCACCTGCAGAGGCCCCCGGGGGAAGCGCCGCCATGTGGTACAACACTGAATTTCAAATGGTTCCACAGAAACCAGAATAAATGTTTTTAAAAACCAACAAATCTTTTATCATGGAATTAATGACATCTGGTTAATCTGGGTGGTGGGATCCCCGCTGTCATTCATTCTACGATAAAAGTTTCTTTAATCCCCCAGCTATGTCTCTGGAAAATACGCTGAGAGGAAGGATCCCATCCGCTTATTTAGACAAACTGCTGAGGCGTGTCCCCAGGCCAGAGAGCGCTGCCTCGCTTGGCACCTGCGCGACCTGGGCTTTCGCCCGCAGCCTGCGCACTGGCGCTCCCGTGTGTGTGCGGCTCAGGTGAGCGCACGGCCCTCGTTCAGCGCCTCCCCGTGGTGCGGCGCTGGCTCCATTCACCTCCATTCCCTCGTGGATGGATATTTAGGTGGTTTTTAATTTTTCATGGTAACAAACAGTGTCGCTTTTGTACATGCGCCGGAGACTTTTCAGCACTGCGGATGGCAGGGTCCAGGAGGGCCTCCCACATGGTAAGATACGGCCCCGCCTCTTCCCAAAGCAGTGGTGCCAATCCCCCAATTCCACAGCCTTTTCTTCCGGGACAGGTGGGGTGAGGTGCCTGGGGTTCCTGTCGGCAGGACCCTGCCTTCCCGGGGTGCCGATGTCTCAGGTTCCAGGGCCGTTTGGGCCGCTGCGTGGGAGTAGCCTGTCCATGCCTATTTCCTCCTGGGACATGCCTTTGTCTCATTGAAATCTTCTCAGTCCAGTGTCTTCTCTCACACCGTGGCTTCCTTTTTCACTGGTTTTCTGCTATGGTCTTGTGGCATAGAGAGGTTACTGTCTGTTTATGGAGTCAAGTACATCGGCGTTTTCTTGAACTCTTGCTCTCCGTGTCTCATTGGAGAAGTCTGTCATGCATTCAACTGTCTGCTGGTGATGGTCTCTGCAGCCCAACATCCCCGGGCAGGCCCCGTCAGAGGGGAGAGGGACTAGCAGGAACGTCCAGGAGCCCCGCCGCATGGCCCCACCAGGAACCGAGCCTGGAACTGGGAGGAGAGGAGGGCAGATCAGGGGCTCTGTTCCACCCTCACCCGGGCCCTGGGATTGGTCACTCACGAATAGCAGAGGTTTCTTGGACTCCCTGTCTGCGAGGGACTCACCCCAACAGCCCCTGGGGAGGGTGCCTGTTGTAGAGCCGGGCTCTCTCCAGCCACTGTGACTACTGGTCATGTCTCTGGGTGCTGTCCCCACGGAGGTGATACAAAATGCACGACGCAGGCCAACTTAGGGCTGCCTGACATCAGTGCGGACAGCCATCGCCAGCTCAGACCGTGCGCTGGGCTTGAATGCGTGGGGAGGGGGCAGTGATGCTGGCCGCACGGATGGTGAATCAGTCAAAGCAGAGAGGTGGGGACTTGGTGCTGTGCACAGAGCAAGATGGGGGAGCTGAGGTCCCCAGAGACAGACACCAAGCACCCCAACAGACACCAGAGCAGGAGCTCATGGGGTCACCAGGTGAGGGACCTACGGCGGGATGGGCAAGCCCAGCAGAGCAGGGGCCCTCCCTATGCCTCTGGGCAGGGTAAGAGGAGGAGAGGCCTGAACTGGAGCTGTGTGGACCCCTGACCCAGGTCGGGGGAGCAGAGCCACAGGGCCTTGAAGAACCTGGCCAGGTCTGCCCTGGGAGAGATTAGGGACAAGCCTTGAAAATCACAAGTCACGCACCTAAACGACATGCAGGATGTGCATTTCAGGGGCAGGGGGCGACGGGCCTTGGGGAATGTCCCAGTCAGCAGCAAGCATTCCACCCCCATCCCATCCCTCCACCTACTCCATGATGCTTTTGTCTCCATCAAGATCCTTGGGGAATGTTGCATGTCCCTCCACCCACCCCATGATGCTTTTGTCCCCATCGAGCCCCTTGTCTCCTGTGCAGGTGCAGCACCCCTCACTCTCCCCTTGCGTTGCTGCTAAACGGGCAGAACCCTCCAGTGGGTGGCACACAGGGACAGTGACCAGGTCCGGAGGCTACGGTGCCTGGACCCCAGACCAGCTTCCTGGCAGGTGACCCTGCAGGGTGAGCTCTCTCAGGTGGCGCAGTGGGTGGGATGGTCCTGGGACCTGGAGAGCCCCACAGCCCAGGGCACCGCAGTGAATGACCAGGCTCAGGAAGACCTGGGCATGGGGGCTGAGCAAGGACTGAGCCTTCCTGGGCATGGCCATGAGTCCCACCTGGTGACCTCCCTGGAGGAGTTAGGCCACTGTCCCCTGTGACTTCTAGGTTAAGTCACTCACTCCTAGAAACAGTCATGGCTGGAAGAGACCAATGTCAGCTCAAAACCGTGTGTCCCCAGGAGCACAACAGGAAAAGAGAATCAGGTGACCAAGGAGAGTTTATTGGGGAGCAGGAGGAGGTGCTGACAGGTTCAAGTCGAGGCCAAGTGACCCAGGGCAGAGAAGCTGGGAGGCAGGACAGGGGACCCAGCAGACAGGTGGGCACCTGCTGGGAGGCAAGAGCTGGGGAACAGCGACGATGGAGGCTCCTGGGAGTAAAGAGGGGGAGGTCACCTCAGCACAGGGGAGACACGGGGACCCCGTCTCAGGTAGGGGCAGCCACCTAATCCAGGTCGGGACCTGAGCCAGCTGGCCCTAGTGGATGTGCCCATCAGCAGCTAGACTCCTGGCCTGAGAAGAGGGCTCAGCAGGCTGGGCAGGAGCATGCAGGGTGGCAGAGGAGGGACACGCGGGAGGCTGGGCAGCAGCAGCTGGGCTGGCAGGAGGAGGCAGGGGCACAGCAGGAGGAGATGGGCACGCAGCAGGTGGACCTGCACACGGGGCGGCAGAGAAGGGACACGCAGGAGGAGGGTCTGCAGCAGGAGATGGTGCAGCAAGCCGGCTGGCAGCTAGTCTTCTGGCAACATGAAGAGGAAGACTCTGAGCAGACGGGCACGCAGTAGATGGGCTTGCAGCAGATGGGCACACAGCAGGCCTGTTGGCATGGGGAGGAGGTGCAGCAAGCTGACCGGCAGCTAGATTGCTGGGAGCATGGGGAGGAAGCTCCAGAGCACATGGACACACGGCACACGGGCTTGCAGCAGATGGACTTGCAGCAGACAGGCACACTGCAGGCCTGTTGGCAGGGGGAGGAGGTGCAGCAAGCCAGCTGGCAGCTAGACTGCTGGCAGCATGAGGGTGTGCAGGAGCTGGTGCAGCCTGATTGGCAGGGGCTGGGCTCACAGCTCACTAGGGCACAGACCAGGGCCAGACAGGGGGGTGGGGCACAGCAGCTAGTGGTACAGCAGCTGGGGGCACAGCAGGGGGGCTCGCAGCAGCTCTCCTGGCAATTGTCCACCTGCCAGGAGGAGCCGGTACAGGTGCTGGGGGAGGAGACTCGGCTGACACAGCCCACGTCACTGGAGCAGACAGACATGGTGGATGCAGCAATCACATATGTCCTGGTGCAGCAGGTGTCAGCCATGGTGGGTGCTGGGATGGGTGGTGTGAGTGCTGGCGTGAGGTGTGTGTGTTTGCGTTCCCTGGCTGCTGAGGTTTTATACCCTCCCTGGGTATTTTCCTCACAGGAGTCTCACAAGCATTCCTTTTCCTTGTTGTGGCTGAGACTTTGCCTCCAGGCAACCCTAATTAGTTTACTTGCTGTGGGATGTTACTGTGGTCCCAGGACTGCTGCATGTGGTTGGGTGACACTTGCAGGTATCTGTGCCCAGCAAATACACACAATGATGCTGAATGTCTGCTGGTGGAGCTGGGAGTCGAGCAGTTCATGAGTTGGCGAGTCTGGAAAACTCGGCCCCACTTTCCTCCTCTCTTTGCCTGTGTGTCTTTGCTATTGGGGTATTTGGTGCCGAGGTGGGGTGTGTTTTACCAGCAGATGCTCTTCACCTGTCCCAGAGTCCTGCTCCACTGAACAATGGGTGTCTTGGCTGGGAATGCCCCCGTGGCTCCACACCCTGCCACCCCCACCTGCTCCATCTGCAAACTCTGGTGGGGATGCCCCTGTATCAGTCCACTTTCACACTGCTGATAAAGACATACCCAAGACTGAGAAGAAAAAGGGTTTTAATTGGACTTACAGTTCCACATGGCTGGGGAGGCCTCAGAATCTTGGTGGGAGGTGAGAGGCACTTCTTACATGGTGGCATCAAGAAAAAATAAGGAAGAAGCAAAAGCAGAAACCCCTGATAAACCCATCAGATCTCATGAGACTTATTCACTATCACTAGAATAGCACAGGAAAGACCGGCCTCCATGATTCAATTACCTCCCCCGGGTTCCTCCCACAACATGTGGGAATTCTGGGAGATGCAATTCAAGTTGAGATTTGGGCAAGGACACAGCCAAACCATATCATTCTGTCCCTGGCTCCTCCAAATCTTATGTCTTCACATTTCAAAACCAATCATGCCTTCCCAACAGTCCCCCAAAGTCTTAACTCATTTCAGCATTAACCCAAAAGTCCACAGTCCAAAGTTTCATCTGAGACAAGGCAAGTTCCTTCCACTTGTGAGCCTGCAAAATCAAAAACAAGCTAGTTTCTTCCTAGATAAAATAGGGATACAGGTATTTGGTAAATACAGCCATTCCAAATGGCAGAAATTGTCCAAAACAAAGGGGTTACAGGAACATGCAAGTCCAAAACCCAGCAGGGGAGTCAAATTTTAAAGCTCCAAAATGGTCTCATTTGACTCCAGGTCTCATCCAGGTCATACTTATGGAAAAGGTGGGTTCCCATGGTCTCAGACAGCTCCACCCCTGTGGCTTTGCACCCCTGTGGCCTCCTTCCTGGCTGCTTTCACAGGCTGGCATTGAGTGTCAGCAGCTTTTCCAGGCACATAGTGCAAGGTGTCAGTAGATCTATCATTCTGGGGTCTGGAGGATGGTGGCCCTCTTATCACAGCTCCACTAGGCAGTGCCCCAGTAGGGACTCTGTGTGGGGGCCCTGGCCCCACATTTCCCTTCCACACTGCCCTAGCAGAAGTTCTCCATGAGGGCTCCGCCCATGCAGCAAAATTCTGCCTTGTCATCCATGCGTTTTCATACATCTTCTGAAATCTAACCTCAATTCTTGACTTCTGTGCACTTGCAGGCTCAACACAACATGGAAGCTGCCAAGGCTTGGGGCTTCCACCCTCTGAAGTCACAGCCTGAGCTGTACATTGGCCCCTTTCAGCCATGGCTGGAGTGGCTGGGATGCAGGGCACCAAGTCCCCAGGCTGTACACAGCATGGGGACCCTGGACCTACAAAACCATTTTTTCCTCCTAGGCCTCTGGGCTTGTGATGGAAGGGGCTGCCATGAAGGTCTCTGACATGGCCTGGAGATATTTTCCCCATGGTCTTGGGGATTAACATTAGGCTTCTTGTTACTTATGCAAATTTCTGCATCCAGCTTGAATTTCTCCCTAGAAAATGGGTTTTTCTTTTCTATTGCATAGTCAGACTGAAAATTTTTCAAACTTTTATGCTCTGCTTTCCTTATAAAACTGAATACCTTTAACAACCCCCTCTCCCTGGTGTACATCTCTCTCAAGGCCCATCCCAGATGCTCTTCTTAGTTCTGCTTATCTCAGAATTATTAAACAATGCATATGCTCTGTTATTTCTTGCATTTTCAATTTCAGATATGATCTGATTTCCTATTGTGGAGGAAAGTACTTTCTCTTGTTTATCACCAGGCCCATGAAAAGTTCCCCTCTTCCCATCCTCAGAAGGCAAGGGCAGTAAAATATCAATATTTGGTTAAATCAGTGTTCAGAATGTATATTATAATAAAGTAAGTATTGTTCATAGCCAAGTCTGAATAGTGGAACCAGATTAAATTTCCTTATTTGTACATGTTTTGTTTTTGTTTATGTTTTCCCCCTCTTGAAGTTAAAAATTGCTCCTTCCCAAACTCTGACTCATTCATCCCCATGCTCCACTCAAGAGGTTCAAATATAACAATCTATTAGCTTCATTTATTTTTTGGAAACATCTCTCTTAGAGCTCTCTTATTTGTGGACCAGTCTCTATTGACTGCTCCCTCAGCCTGGTACACAGGTTTCCTGGGATCTCCCTTCACTCTTGTCTTTGAATTTTTGTTCATCTCTCTCCGATGTTGGCTCCATTACTTCCTGGATGCCTTATCTTTTTCTTTCTAGATTTATGCCCTTGTTTTGGTGGAGCACATCCTCCAGTAACTTTCTGAAAACGGGTGCAAGGAAGATATATTTCTGAGCCATAGCATGACTAAAAATGCCTTTATTCTGCTCTTCTATTTGATTGATAGCTTAGTTGGATATAATCTGGGTGGAATTGTTTCCCCTTAGAATATTTTGGGGAAGTTGTGGAACATTTCCAGAATCCTAAATGATCCCTTGTGCTGTCTCTCTGTTGACCCCTCCTCCCTAAGTATTAGTTGCTGTTCTACCTTCTCTCATCATTGGTTAGCTTTGCCTGTTCTATGGAGCTCTTTTGTTTTATGGTTCCTTGTTATCTGTGAGAAGCACCTTGTTGCCACATGCATCAGTACATCACTCTTTTTTTTTTTTTTTTTGCTGCCCCATTGCATTAAATTCTACAATGTGTTATTTGTCCATTCTTTTTCACAGTGTTAGAGATTTGGATTATTTCCAGATTTTGGCTGCTATTAATAGTGCTGCTAGAAAAATTCTTGTACACTTTTTCACGGATACTTTTACTAATTTCTCTTCATTGTGCTCCCCAAAGTGGAATTGCTCAGTCATAGATAGGCATGTGTTGGTTTAGCATATACCAACAACTTTCTAAAGAAATTTACATCCCCACTAGTTGATTTTATAATTCCATTTATTCTGTATCTTTACAAAATGAGGTTTATCAGTCTTTTAAAATTGGTTTATTTTGGAAAGTGTGTAGGAATATTGCACTGTTGCACTAATGTGCATATCTCTCATGAGTAAAGCTGCTCATTAAACCTTGGATATCTTTTCTTGTGAAGTGCCTGTTCAAGGCATTTGCTTGCTTTTTAAAATATGGCTACTTGTGTTTCTTATTGATTTGTAGAAATTTATTACATATTCTGAATATGAGTGATTGTATATTTGCGATGTGTCAGTGAATGTTCAAAAACTGGCTTTTGTTTTTGTAACAAAAACCAAAACAGAAGTCCTGATTGACTGCATTTGCCAACGTCCACATGTGAATACTCCCAACCCAGCTAAATTCAGGCTAGCAAGACAATGTCACTTAACACAGAGATGGGAACAGAGGGGTGCACATCAGCTCTTATGAGCCAGGGCATGCTGACTTTAGTGCACCACTGGATATGGGAATTGCAGGTAACTCATCCAAGTCTGGGGTTTAAAAATAAAGTTTTTAAAAAGTCAGTTTTATTGAAGTATGACTCCATACTGTAAAATGTACCTATTTAAAGTTATCATTTGATAAGGTTTGAAAAAATATACACTCATGTAACCACTACCACAAGCAAGATCTGGATTTTCTATCATCTCCAAGTTTCCAGGTGTACTTTTCATGATCAATCCCCACCCCTCCTGACTCTGCCCCAGCAAACAACTGATTTCCTCTGTATCTCAAATAGGTTTGTCTTTCCTGGAATTTCATATAAATCAAATTCTATAGTACAATTGACCCATGTGTCGATGGACACATGGCTTGTGTGGCAAAAGCTTCTTTAAACATTTGTGAGCAAGTCTTTGTGATATGATTTCACTTTTCTTGGGTAAACACATAGGAGGTGGAGTGTGTGGGGCATGTGAAGGGGGTGTGTGTCATGTTTACGACACCACCAAACTGTTTTTCAGAGAGATTGTTCCATTTCATGTTCCCACCCCAGCAAATGTAGGAGAGTTCCATTTCCTGCACACATTTGCTGACACTCGGTATTGGTCGTCTATTTCAATTTGAGTCATGGTTATGGATGTGTTGTGGTATTAATAGTGTCATTTGATGAAGAGACACTCTTAATTGTGGTAAAATCCGATTTACTAATTTACTCTCTTATGTGTAGCATTTTTACCTCCTGTTCCCAAAATCTTTGCCTACCACAACATCGTGAAGACATTCCCCTATATGTGCTTCTAGAGCTTCATTATTTTTATTTCATTTATTGTTTATTTACTAATTTTTAAATTGACAAATAATAATTGTGTGTATTTACTGGGTATAATGTGATGTTTTGATCTATAATGTGATGTTTTGATCTATGCATGCATTGTAGAAAGATTAAATCAAGCCCTGTAATACCAGCACTTTGGGAGGCCAAGGCAGGTGGATGATGAGGTCAGGAGATCAAGACCATCCTGGCCAACATGGTGAAACCTTGTCTCTACTAAAAATACAAAAATTAGCTGGGTGTGGTGGCGCACACCTGTAGTCCCAGCTACTCAAGAGACTGAGGCACAAGAATCGCTTGAACCCGTAAGGCAGAGGCTGCAGTGAGCCAAGATCGTGTCACTGCACTCCAGCCTGGTGAGAGAGCAAGACTCTGTCTAAAAAAAAAAAAAAAAAGAGATTAAATCGAGCTACTTAACATAACCATCATCTTACCAACTTACCATTTTTCTGGTAAATTAAAAATGTATTCTTTTACCAATTTTGAAGCATGCAACACATTATTTTTATGTGTCACCATGCAATGCAATAGATCAGTAAAGCTTTTTCCTCCAGTGTGATGGAATTGTTGTTTCCTTTTATCAACATTCCCTTCCCCGATTCCTCCCCTCTGGCAGCCCCCAGCCTCTGGTAACCACCTTTCTGCTCTCTGTTTCTAAGTTTGACAGTTTTAGATTCTAGACACAAATCATGCCGTTTGTCTTTCTGTGCCTGGCTTATTTCACTTAGCATAATGTCCTCCAGGTCCATTCAAGTTGTCACAAATGACAGGATTTTTCTCCTTTTCATGGCTGAATAGTATTCCGTTGTGTATATATGCCACATTTTCTGTATCCATTTGTCTATTGATGGACTTAGATTGATTCCATACCTAGGCTATTGTGAACATAGGAATGCAGACCTCTCCCCAACAGAATCATTTCAGTTATTTTAGATATAAACCCAGAAGTGGGATTTGTGGATCATAGGGAAGGTCTATTTTTAGTTTTCTGAGGAACCGCTATACTGTTTCCTGTAGTGGTTGTACTAATTTAGATTCCCACCAACAGTGTACAAGACTTCCCTCTTTTCTATATCCTCCCTAACACTTGTTCGCTTTCATCTTTTTGATAAGAACCATTCTGACAAGTGTGAGGTGATGTTTCATTGCATTTTCAATGTGCGTTTTCCTGATGACCAGTGATGTTGAGCATTGTTAAATATACCTGCTGTCCATTTAAATGGCTTCTTTTGAGAAATGTCTGTTTAGGTCTTTTGCTCATTTTTATTTATTTATGTAGTTACAGTTTTTTGAGCCAGGGTCTTGCTCTGTTGCCAGGCTGTTTTGTCCATTTTTAAATTGGGTTATTTATTTTCTTGCTACTGGGTTGAGTTCCTTATTGTGAGCAGTAGCCCCTTGTCAATTATATGGTTTGCAGATTTTTTCTCCCAGTCCATGGATTGTTTCTTCACCCTGTTGATTGTCTCCTTGGCTGTACAGCTTTTCGTTTGATGCAATCCCATTTGTCTATGTTTTCTTTTGTTGGGTGTGCTTTTGGGGTCCTATTCAAGGAATAATTGCCTGGACCAATGTAATGGAGATTTTCCACTATGCTTTCTTCTAGCAGTCTCACATTTCAGGTCTTATGCTGAGGTCTTCAGTGCATTTTGAGTTGATTTTTGCATATGACGTAAGATGAGGGTCCAATTTTAGTTTTCTGCACATGGATATTGAGTTTTCCCAACACCGTTTATTGAAGAGTCTGTCCTTTCCCCATCGTTTGTTCTTGGCACCTTTGCCAGAAATCAATTGACAGCAAACACTTGGGTTTGTTTCTGGGATTTCTGTCCCATTCCATTGGTTGATATGTCTGTTTTTATGCCAGTCCCATGGTGTTTGGATTACAATAGCTTTAAAGTATTTTGAAATTAGGGAGTGTGATGCCTCCAGCTTTGTTCTTTCTACTCAAAGCTGTGTTGACTATTCAAAGTCTTCCTACTCAAGACTGTTGGCTATTCGGAGTCTTTTATGGTTTCATATGAATTTTAGGATTGTTCTTTTCTATGTATTTGTAAAAATGATATTGAAATTGTTAGAGATTGCATTGAATCTGTAGATAGCTTTAGGTAGTATGGACATTTTAACAATATTAATTCTTGTAATCCATGAATATGGGACATTGTTCCATTTATTTGTGTCTTCTCCAATTTATTCTCCAATTTCTTTCATCAATGTTTTGTAGTTTTCAGTGTACAGATCTTTCACTTCCTTGCTTAAATATCTTTCTAAACTCTTTTTAATGCTATTGTTTCTTTATCTCTTTTTTGGATCCTTGTTCATTGTTAGTATATAGAAATGCTATTAATTTTTGTATGTTGGTTTTGTAACTCGCAACTTTATTAAATTTGTTTATCAGTCCTAACAGTTTGAAGACTAACAGGTAGAGTCTTTACAAGAAAAGAAAACTACAGGCCAATGTCCTTGATGAATATAGATGCAAAAATCCTCAAAAAAAAAAGACTAGCAAACTGAATTCAACAGCACATTAAAAAGATCATTTGCTATGATCAAGTGAGATTTATCCCAGGGATGCAAGGATGGTTCAACATACATAAATCAATAAATGTGATACATCACACTAACATTAGGGACAAAAACCACACAATCATCTCAATAGATGCAAAAGAAACATTTGAAAAACTTCAGCGTTCATTCATGATTAAAACTCTCAAGAAAATAGATATAGAAGAGATGCACCTCATCGTGATAAAGGCCATATGCAACAAGCCCACAGTTGATGCCATACTCAGTGGTGAAAAGCTGAAAGCTCTTTCTCTAAGATCAAAAACAAGGCAAGGATGCCCACTCTTGTCCTGGAAGTTCTAGCCAGAGCAATTAGGCAAGAAAAAGAAATAAAAGATACTAACATAGGAAAGAAAGAAGTGAGACTGTCTCTGCTGGTGATGTGATCTTATATAGAGATCTCATTATTTTATCTTTGACATTTAAGTCTAGGGTTCACCCCTAGTTAATTTTTGTGCATGGTGTCTCGATCGTCAGTGAGATTGGCTATCTTATCCTATGATTTTTGGCCATTGGACATCTTATCCTATAATTGAGTATTTCCATCTCTTTTAGTAATTTCTTTTAATGTTTTCTTTATAAATTCTGAATTTGAATCCTTTGTTACATACTGTTGGTGAAGGTAATCAGTGCTGGTTCAGAAACCAACAGAATTCAGCACGTCAATGGCTTAAGCCCACAAAGCCTTCCCCACTCCTCACATCGCCATCCAAGCATGCTGTGCCCCTACCTTGTGGACCCACTCTGGCACGGGAGCCTCCAAGATAGCCTGGCAAGGAAGAGAGGCAGCAGGGCTCCCAGAACCTGTGGCTGGGAAGTGGCAAACATCTCCTCACGCACGTTTAACCAATAGAAACTCATCCTGTGGCCCTAACTAACTGCAAGGGGCTGGAACCTGCCAGCCCATGTGCCCAGGAGGGAGACAGTGAGCCCGCAGACTACCCAAGATGCCCCACAGGTGGCTTCTCTGGATGGGATTGGTGGGAACTTTGGTTGTGTGCTTGTGCTTTTGTGTGCATTTTACTGCATTCAAGATTGTCAACATTTTCTCTAATGATTTGTGCCTTTTGCATTTTTTATGAGATATTGGTTCTTTCACCAAGGATGGCAGTAGGCATTGTTGACAAGGGGCAAATAGTGAATGTCCAGGGGACAAAGGGCAGTTTCAGCCACCGTCAGCTTCTGTGGTGCAGCTGAGAATGGCCCCTTGGAGGAGGCCTCCTCTCTCCGCCCAGCCCCCTGGTGCGCCCTTCCTCTGCGCGAGGCTCTGAAGTTCCACCTTGGAAAGGAACTTGATGTTTCTCCCCCACAGCACACCTCCCTTGAAGTTCACACCCGGGGCGTGGGGGTGTGTTTGCACAGAAGCTCACATGCCTGGATGCTTGCTGGGGCCATGCCCTGGGGGAAGAGCCAAGTCTGGGATGTGCAGAGGAGGACGTGCTTCTCTGAGCAAGGCCCCTCTGTCTTGCTGTCTGTGGGATTCAGGTGCCTGTAGTTGGGGGGCTCACCACATGGTCCTCTTGGTGCCTCCTGGACAGCCAGAGGAAAGCCAGTGAGGCAAAGCCTGGCTGCCGACTTAGGGTGCAGCCCTCATGCCAGGTGGGGTATGTGGGAGCTTATTCCTTGCTGGTGCTCCAGCCCCAGGCCAGAGTTTCAGGTCACAGCCTCTGTGGCCACCACAGGGGAGGGATGACTTGTTGCAGGTGCAGGACGGCTCTGCTCCTCGTGAAACCCACGATGGCCTGGCCTCACCCAGCCTCCTCCTCTGTCTCCACCCCGTCTGGAGCAGGAGTCAAAGGAAGCACCACCAGAAATGTGCCCAGCACTGTCCTAGGACAGCATTGTCGTCACTTGGGAAGGGCACCCTGGGGCCCCAAGGCCACTCAGGGTGGCGATTCTCCAGGAGGACACAGGCCACAGAGGTCATGGTACTCACGGCTGTGAGTTCCCACAGGAGAGGACACTGAGAAAGACCAGCCAAGAGAAGGATGCCTGGGACCAAGTCCAGGGGCACCAAGCTCAGCTTTGGAGGCCTCTCCCGGGGCAGGGGTCACGCAGGACCCCCCTTACTCCCCTTGCAAGCGGCTGGGACTCTGCGTGTGTGACGGTGGGGACGCCCTGCCTGGTGGTGTACCCAGGGATTGGTCACATGAGCAGCTTCTGCCTGGGCTGCGCCAGAATTCCAGAGACTGCCAGCGGGGACGGGAGTGTCTGCCTAAACGACATGGTACAAACAGCTCAGGCCCAGTGAGTGGGGCGGGGTAAGCCCCTCGGAAATCCCAGTTGCCATATTCTAGCCAAAGGCCAGACCAGCCAGCAGGCCTCAGGACGGCCACTGTGTGGACCTTTTCTGCACACACGGCCATGGGGTTTCCTTTCTGGAGCCAGGGGCTGGACACAACCCAGTTTCCGGGGAGCCCTCAGGGCAGCTCCACCCAGGGCCGGCGCTGCTGTTGGATCACTCACCTCTCCCATCCCTCAGGCCTGCCTACCCCTCGGACATCCCTGTGGTGAGGGTGGGGCGGGGCTGCCAGGACACCTGGGAAGGACAGGGACCTCGTGGTGTGGGAGCAGCCCAGGACCACCCATGGGTAGGGGGCATCAGGCAGGGGTCTTTGGTTGTGAACAACAAGAATGAATTCCAGTTGTACTTTTTAGGAAAGGAATTTATTAGAAGGGTCTGACCTGTTCCCATGGTCAGGGAAGACAGAGAAAGAGGCCCAGGCCCACAGCAGGGGAGGAGCAGAGCTCGCCACTGGGCCAGGGCAGTGACGAGAAACCCACACCGGATACGTGTCTACCCTCGTTTCTCCCCACACCGGGTCATGGCCTGGGAGGACCCACTGACTTTGCTGGGTCACTGCCCACCTGTTGCTGGGGAGGCAGGGCTGGGTAATTGGGGGAAAGTCAAGACTTGGAGAAACAGCGGAGCTGCTGCTAGGAGGAGAAGTGCACACTGGGTGGCCAGCTGACCACTGACGCCCACTGCAGGGCTCAGGAGCGGGATGTGGAGAGCCGTCAAGGGTAAAGAACCCAGGGGTGCAGGGGGCAGTGAGCACTCGGCTTTGGATGATCTTAAGGAGATCACTCAGCAGCTGGACTTCTGGGTTGAGGTGGGGCCGCAGCAGGCCGGGCGGGAGCACACGGGGCGGCAGAGGAGGGACACGCAGGAGGCCGGGCGGCAGCAGCTGGACTGGCAGGAGGAGGTGGGGGCACAGCAGGAGGAGACAGGCATGCAGCAGGCGGGCCTGCACACGGGGCGGCAGAGGAGGGACAAGGAGGAGGAGGGTCTGCAGCAGGAGGTGGTGCAGCAAGCTGGCTGGCAGCTAGAGTGCTGGCAGCATGAAGTGGAAGCCCCAGAGCAAACAGGCACGCAGCTCACAGGCTTGCAGCAGACAGGCACGCAACAGCCTTGCTGGCTTTGGGAGGAGGTGCAGCAAGCCGGCTGGCAGCTAGACTGCTGGCAGCACAGAGAGGAAGCCCCAGAGCAGATAGGCACACAGCAGATGGGCTTGCAGCAGACAGACTTGCAGCAGACAGGCACACAGCAGGACTGCTGGCATGGGGAGGAGGTGCAGCAAGCCGGCTGGCAGCTAGACTGCTGGCAGCATGAAGAGGAATCCTCAGAGCAGGTGGGCACACAGCACACAGGCTTGCAGCAGACAGGCACACAACAGGACTGCTGGCAGGGGCAGGAGGTGCAGCAATCTGACTGGCAGCTAGTCTGCTGGCAGCACGAGGGCGTGCAGGAGCTGGTGCAGCCTGATTGGCAGGGGCTGGGCTCACAGGCCGCCTGGCAGGAGGGGCTGGGCACACAGCTCACACAGCTAGACTGCTGACAGCACAAAGAGGAAATCCCAGAGCAGATGGGCTTGCGGCAGACGGGCACACAGCAGGCCTGCTGGCAGGGGGAGGAGGTGCAGCAAGCTGGCTGGCAGCTAGACTGCTGGCAGCATGAAGAAGAAGCCCCACTGTAGACGGGCACACAGCACACAGGCTTGCAGCAGACAGTCTTGCAGCAGACAGGCACGCAGCAGGACTGCTGGCAGGGGGAGGAGGTGCAGCAAGCCGGCTGGCAGCTAGACTGCTGGCAGCACGAGGACGTGCAAGAGCTGGTGCAGCCTGATTGGCAGGGGCTGGGCTCACAGGCCACCTGGCAGCAGGGGCTGGACACACAGCTCACTGGGGTGCAGACCAGGGTCAGGCAGGGGGCCGGGGCACAGCAGCTGGGGGCACAGCAGGGGGGTTCACAGCAGCTCTCTGGGCAGTCGTCCACCTGCCAGGAGTCAGAGCAAGAGTCACAGGAACCAGGAAGGCAGACGCGGCTGCCGTAGCTCATGTTGCTGGAGCAGACGGACATGGTGGACGTGGCCATGCTGGGGGTTGAGCTGGAGGAGACGGGAGTGAGTGGTTGAGTGAGTGGGTGAATGGGTGGGTGAGTGGGTAAGTGGGTGGGTGAGTGGGTGGGTGAGTGAGTGAGTGGGTGAGTGGGTGAGTGAGTGTGTGTGTTAGGTGCTCAAGGATGTTGGCTTTTATATCTGTCCCTGGCCTGTTGTCCCAGCTGGAGTGTCAACAACTCCCACCCCTTCCTTGTTTGTGTTTAAAACCTAGAGAACTCTTATTAGTGTGAGTTTCATGTGTAGTCCTATGAGATGCCGTTCAGTTTGTGAAGTCCAGAGTCTATATTTGGGTCTGTTGACACACCATCACCTCCTTTGGCTCCAGAGCATAATATTGAAGTAGACAGGGTAGAATGTCTGGAAATAGAGTGTCACGGGGGCCTATGCTGGCTGCAGGAGAGATCCATCCATCCTAATCCCAGTGTCTGTGGGCCATCGCCAGGGGACTCTGCTTGTCTGGGTGGCTGTGGCTTCTGGAATGCCAGGCTCGAAAAACCCCAGTCAGTGATGGCGTGAGGGTGGAACATTCCTAGAAGTGACTCCCCACACGCTCTTTGTTGCGTGAAGCCCCCCCTCAAGGGCTTTAGAGCAAGTGGCAAATGGGAAAGGGTGGACAGTGGTGTGAGCCATTTGCCGTCAGGTTCACAGTAGTTCCTAGGGGGCTGTGCACCCCCTCTTCCATATGGGCACTTAGGGAGGCCCCAGATCCCCGTATGGGGCCTCCCATCTCCATTTGCTTTTATCCCGAACACTGCGACCCTGTGAGTCTAACCCAGAACACCTAATGCATCTCCTCCGCAAAAAGCACAGCCACCCGCGACAGCACTGCTGTGTGAGAAGCAGAGAGCCCTGCTTTCGCTTCCAGTGTATTTTCTTGATTGCTCACTAAGTCCTTGGTCACCCCAGCTAGACATCTGATCTAAGTCTCCATTTCTTCTGCAAATAATATCCAATTGGCCATCACGTCTTTTTGGTTCTTTCTGCTAAATGTTTCCGATTTTATCTGATACTTTTACTTCTCAAGCATTCATTTATTCACGATGCAGTGAGTCCTCCCCTGTGCTGGAGATTGCACCAGGTGCTGAGAATGTGAAGGTGAAGGGTCAGTAGCCCTGACGGTGCACCCCACCAGGGAGGGAGGTGGGCTGCTTGGTGGCTGGTGATGTCAGTGATGACTGGGCACAGCCCAGCATGCATGGGGCCCAGAGGAGTGGCCCCTTTCCAGGTGAGAGGGCTCCAGGGGCCCTTCTGGTGGGGTTCGATGCCCAGGCAAACCTCAGAGGCTCAGGGCATTCTGTGTCTCTATCTGTGTTTCCCAGTCCAGGCCTCTTAACTCCTAGGGGATTTAAGAAAAGTACAAAAGGCCTCAGAGGGCTAGAAAGTCAGTTACGTGGTGGGATGAATTGTCTTTCTGTATATTTTGAACTATAAAAATAATATAAATTTGAGCATGGCCTGGTTCCTCCAGAGGTACAGGATCTGGTCCTATAGGATGGAAGTACATTGAGAGAGAGAGAGAGAGAGAGAGAGAGAGAGAGAATGGGGGCCTCTGTTTCCATCTGGGACAAAGTAGCTGTGTCAGACATATACTCCTGCTGAGAACAACCTGAAAAGCTGAACAAAATGTTTTAAAAATGATTCCTTGAAAGCTCTCATAAAAGAGCTGTTGAAGAAACTAAAGGTAATAGAATGACATCTTTAAAGGGCTGAAAGAAAATCACTGCAAGCCTAGAATTCTAGACCAGGAAGAACATTGTTCAAAGGTGAAAGTGAAACAAAACATTTCTGGATAATAACTGAGCAAATTGAACATGAGCAGACCCACATTACAGTAACTGTGAACGGGAATTTTTCAAGCAGGATGACTGAAAGATAAAAATGCAGGAAAGAACCAGGAGGATCTGAAAGGGTAATATTATTATAGTTCTAATGTCTTGTGGGGTCTAAACTACAAGCAGGGAAGTAATGCATGATGACATTAACAATAAAAGGTGAGAAGGATAAATGGAGTGAAAGTTTTCTAAGGTTTCAGGATTGCTTTGGAAGTGGTAGAAATGCTGATGTATGAATGCTGACACTTGAATAATCTAAGAATGTGTGCTATAATCTCTAAAGTGACCACTGAAGAGATAGCGAAAACTAGGTACAAACAATAACGTTAGAAGTAAGGCTCAGAGTCGTAAGGAAAAATGGGCACTTAGACAGAGGATTTCTCAGCAAAGCGAATTTACTTCTGTGCAGAAGGGTGTTTCCCATATGGCTGGTTGCCACGAGAGCACACAGAACAACAGACACTAGGAGTTTTTATTCCTAACAAAACTCCTGCCCTGTGTCCTTTCCCCATTGGCTGGGGTTGGACTGCACAATTTAAACTAGACCCGACTGGCTAAACATTTAAACTTTCTTAGATAAGGTGGATGCGTAATGGGAGACATGGGAGAGGAGGAAGGGGTCATCTATGGCAAACTGGAGAGCCAGTCTTTTCCTAAACACGGAATGGAATGTGAGCTGGTGCTGATACCACCACTGATGCTGCGGCATGCCTGGGCATGTAGTAAAGTCAGACAGTAGAAAAGGAGAAGAAAGAGAGGGGGCGGGGTACTAGGAATTAAAGAATAAAAGGTTGAGCACACTGTTTGAAGAGAACCCTTGCCATATCTTATGAATAATGAATAGAACAGAAGAAGGAAAATAAATAATAAAAAATACTTGATTAATCCAAAATAGGAAGTGATTTTTAAAAGAATCATTAAAATTTGGGACAAACAGAAATTGTACAATCAGATGGTAGATAGGTATAAACTAAATATCAGTCAATAAGTTAAAGTATCAGATATTCCAATTAAAATATATTGTTGATCTGAATAAAAAATAGAAAACCTAACAACTACATGCTGCTTACAAGATACAGAACTTGAATACAAGAGTACAGAGACCAGGTGCCGTGGCTTCTGCCTGTAATCCCAGCACTGTGAGAGCCTAGGGCAGTCGGATCACCTGAGGTCAGAAGTTCGAGACTAGCCTGGCCAACATGGTACAAAGCCCCATTTCTACTAAAAATACAAAATTAGCTGGGCATGGTGGTGGGCACCAGTAATCTCAGCTACTTGGGAGGCTGAGGCAGGAGAATCGCTTGAACCCATGAGGTGGAAGTTGCAGTGAGCTGAGATCGCACCACTGCCCTCCAGCCTGGGTGACAAGAGTGATACTCCATAAAAAAAAAAAAAAAAAGAGAGAGAAAAAAAGAAAAAGAGCACAGAAAGCTTGAAAGTAACAAAATGGAAGAAAATACACCATGCAGACACTAACTAAAATGCTGGCGTGACTTATGAATATCAGAAAAAGTAGATTTTAGAGCAATAGAGATGAAGAAAGAAATGTATAAAGCTAAAAGAGTCAACCTACCAGGAAGATGTAACAATTCTAAATTTGGATGTATCTAATTACATAGCTTAAAACATAAAATTAAAAAATTAAAATAAAAACTGTTTTTTAATTTTTTAACTGACAGCTAAAAGTAGAAATAGAGAAAAGGGAAAATCATAGTGGGGGATGTTAATACACCTGTCGATAATGGTAGGAAAGGAAAGAAAAATCATCTCAGAGTAGAAAGGGCTATTCTAAGTTTTGAGTAAAACACGGAAGCCATCTGAAAAACCGATAAAACTAATTACATAAGAATTTTTAAATTGCAGGAGAGAAAACATCATAAACCAAGTCGAAAGGCAAACAACAATATGGGAAACACATTTCCTATTCATATATCAGAGAAAGGGCTAATTTACTTAATATCCAAAGAGCTCCCACAAGTTAAGATCAATAACAGCAACATAACAGAAAATGAGCAAAGGATACAGAGGGACAACTGAAAGAAATATACATGGTTCTTAAATGTGAAAACATGCTCGGCCCCATTTAAAATGAGATAAAACAAATTTCATGGCCATATATCATTTTTTATATTGGAAAAATGGAAACCATTGATGTTCCCACTACGGGTTGGTGAGGGTGTGGGCAGACCACCCAGATGACTCGCTGCTGCTGGGCTGAGGATGGTTCCACAGCTTTGGCTGGCAGTTTGCTGCTATGCATCAAAATTCAAAATCTCATGCCTTTGAGCCTGAATCACTAGACTGACATCCTGTAGATACTCCTGGGTGGATACACGGTATGTGCAAAGGTAGCACAGCCATGAGATTGTCCAGACAGTGGGAGACAGACTCTAGGGTGGCCCCACATCCCTCACCTCCTGGTGGTCATTGGCTGTGTGCCCCACACCCCTTGAGTGTGGGTGGGCCTGTGACATGTGTATAGACACAAGGAGCACAGAGACGGTGATGGGACGTGCATGATCCCATTACGTAAGGTCGTAATGCTCATCTTGGGAGGAATCTGTCTCCCTGGCTGACTGTGAAGAAGCCAGCACATTGTGAGCTGCCCATTGAGGCCACATGGAAAGAGATGGTGGCAGCCTCCGGTTGACAGCTGGTGAGAAACTGAGGCACTTAGTCCAAGAAGCTGCAAGTAACTGAGTTCTGCTAACAATCACATGAGCTTGGAAGTGGATCCTTCTCCAGTTGAACCTTCAGATGAGACACTCTGATACGGCCCTACAGAGACCCCAATTTAACTGTGCCTGGACTCCTGACCCACAGAAACTGAGATGATAAATATGTGTTATTTGAACCCACTAAGCTTGTGGTACTTCATTACATGCAATGGAAAATGAACACACAGACCAACATGGAATTCTATGCAGCTGTAAACAAGAGAGAGATCATGATGTATGCATAGGAAAGGAGCTCCATGTTTACAAAAACATAGTAGGTAGAGTATGACATAATTTGTATTTTAAAAATTTATGTATACAGAGGCATTATATGTATGTATGTGTATGTACATATCTGTTGACAATATGCATAACAGAACGAGGTGATGTTTTGCTTTCCTGTCTCAGCTCGCATATGGTAAACAGGTGTCCTTGTGACGTTCTCCTCAGTGCCGCGCGTTCCTCCCTGATGCTGCGATCTTGTTGTTTAAAGTGTCCCAATACAGTGCTGCTGTGCTGCTCGGTGTCCAGAGCTCAGAAGGCTCCAGCACGTCTTACAGAGAAAACACATGTGTTCAACCAACTTCATTCAGGCTCTATGGGGCCGTTGGCTGTGAGTTCAGTGTTGATAAATCAACTATATAGATTCAATAAGGTGTCTTTAGACGGAAGCACTCATAAGACATGTCTATGCATTGATTGGTTGATGAGAATGTTGTGATCAGAGGCTCATGAGACCATAACCCTGTGCTTCTTCCTGTAGGAGCACTGGTTCAGTATTTGGTTATTCGCTGCTGGTGGAGACTTTATAGAACAGAACCTCTGGGAATAATGAGAAGGAGTTTTGTGTGTGTGTGTGTGTGTGTGTGTGTGTGCATATATGGAAGAGGCAGACAGTTGTGTGTGTGTGTGCATACACGGAAGAGGCAGACAGACAGAGACAGACAGAGACAGAGAGAGACAGAGAGAAAGAGAATAAATGGGTGAAAGTAGCTGCTTCCTGAGAGGAGAATTGAGTGACTGCTTGTGTTCACTTAAAAAAATCACAATCTGGCCAGGTGCAATGGCGTAGGCCTGTAATCCTAGCATGTTTGGGAGGCCAAGGTAGGTGGATCGCTTGAGGTCAGGAGTTTGAGACCAGCCTGGTTTCACCAACATGGTGAAACCCTGTCTCTACTAAAAATACAAAAATTAGCCAGGCATGGTGGCTTATGCCTGTAATCCCAGCTACTCAGGAGACTGAGGCAGGAGAATTGCTGGAACCGGGTGGTGGAGGCTGCAGTGAGCTGAGATCACACCACTGCACTCCAGCCTGGGCAACAGATTGAGACTCCATCTCAAAAAAATCACAGATCTGTAAGTTTGGAAAAAAAGAGGAGACTTTGTTTCTTCTACAGGGGCACAGCCTGCAAGAAGGCCATCCTGCAGGCTGGGAAGCACAGCTCTGGCCAAGACCAGGGCCAGGAGGAGGCACTTCAGAGCGGGAGGGGCTGGGGCAGGAGCTCCACGCTGACCAGGTTGGCTAAATACACGTGTGCAATAGGTTATGGAGGAATAGTGACTATTCATGAAGGAGGAACCGAACAAACATGCATGTAACATACAACCTGTTTTCACTCTGGGGTTGTGAGAAACACACTCACCCGTCCAAATCCAAAGAATGGAAGTAGAGGCGTGAGGAACAGTGAAAGTGAGACTCTAATGACGGTCTTACAAGACCAGGTGTCTGATGGGCAGGCACACCCAGCACAGTTTCAACAAGCAATTTATCCCCTAGCGTGCAGGTCCCTCCCCCGTTCCTCGCAGCCTGAGTCCTGTGGGGTCGCAGTCTTCCCGGACGTCACCTAGGTTTCATTATCCCCTTATAAGGCTACAGCTTGTCCCCTTCCCCACTTTACGTTTTGATTTCTCAATGGCAAAAGTTTCTTTCCTTTTATGGGTTAACCGTCCCCCACTTTTTCTTCCTCCCCTCTGACTTCTGTGAGTCTTATCACTCTTCCTGGATGTCTGTACCGTGTGGCTTGTCACATCTGCAAGGGAGCTGCCTGGACTTACCAGGGCCTGTTTTCTGAATATGGACCACTTAAAATGTACTTCTTGGCCGGGCGCGGTGGCTCACGCCTGTAATCCCAGTGCTTTAGGAGGCCGAGGCGGGTGGATCACAAGGTCAGGAGATTGAGACCACCCTGGCTAACACAGTGAAATCCCATCTCTACTAAAAATACAAAAAATTAGCCAGGCGTGGTGGCGGGCACCTGTAGTCCCAGCTACTCGGGAGGCTGAGGCAGGAGAATGGCGTAAACCCGGAAGGCGGAGCTTGCAGTGAGCCCAGATCGCGCCACTGCACTCCAGCCTGGGAGACAGAGCGAGACTCCGTATTTAAAAAAAAAAAAAAAAAAAAAAAAAAAAGGACTTCCTGTAGGGTGGAATCTTAACACGTCAGTGTGTCTCAATGAGGCTGTAAACCTCGGAGGTCTTCTCAGGACACAAAGGCACTCAAGAGGCAGCTTCTGTAAATCGGCTGGAGCCGGTCCACGGTCTGGGTCCCTTATCAGGAGGAGGCTCCTGAAGTCAGTCTCCCGCCCAATCAGAGCTGTGGTCACGGCTGTGGGACGTGGTCAGTTGGCGTCTGCAGGTGGATGGGCCGTGGTCGTTTGAATCTTGCTCATCCTCATGGCGGGGCCAGTGCGTGTTTAGCCGCTGGAGAAAAAGCAGCAGCTGTGGTGTGAGAGCAGAGTCTGTCCTCTCAGTGTAGGGTACTCAGCTCGACCCTTGCCTGGTGTGGCCTGAGGTCCTGTTTGTAATTCGATATCTTGTTGTCACAGAGTCTGTTCTGTGGGTCTTACGGTCTCTATTTTAACTTTAATATGGGGCAGTGTTGGTGTCTAAACCCTAAAGGGAGGGGGTGTAACGCGGCATGTCTGACCTCCCTCCCTGTCATGGCCAGGAACACAGTGTTTCAGGGGTCCCCGTGGCCAAGATGGGGTCCATTTAGTCAGTTGAGGGGCTTCGGCTTTATGTTTGGTTTACACTGGCAATAAGGTTGCAGTGAGATCAATGTCCCTTGGACCCATTTTGTGTCTTCCGTGCGGGTTCTTTGGACAGATGTCCCTTAATTTTAAGGTGGTGACACTAAGAGGCCTGGCACAGGGCTTGGAAGACAGGGCTGGGAAATGGGCCCCGCAGGAGGCTAGGTGGGGCCTGACGGGCTGCCTCGGAGAAGCAGAGCACACAGAGGAGCCACCCCAGGCGGGGACGAGGGCTGCTGACCGCCACCGCTCAGCATGGTTACACTGCAGGTTCAGAACCCAAAACCACAGCCCAGGAGGATGTCATGCTGTCCAAGCAGGGAGAGGCCGAGCCCACCGTCCTTGCCTGGAACACACAGGTCCTGCTGCCTCCGAAACACAAGGACAAGGTGGGCACGAAACAGGGCAGGAGGTGCAGAGGCTGTGGGGATGAGAAGTCGTCCAGAGCTCAGAGGCAAGAGGTCTGGGCACAGGTACAGCTGCCCCCGCATGGCCCCGGGCAGGTCAATGAAGGCTGCTGGGAACCAGGTTGTCCCTCAGAAGATGGCCACAGTCCTGCGTCCTATGATGGGGGAAAGACCACGCTGGATGAGGAGTTTCCACCACAAGAACACTTCCTAAGGTCGGCTGCCCGCAGAGGGACTCTGTGTCCCGGGGCTGCTGGGGCCAGGACTGGACAATGCCCCTGCCTGCGGCTTTCCCAGCTGCCAGAACCCAGCTGGGACCAGGCCCACCCCAGCTCCTGCCCCCAGGGATCCACGTGGGATGGGACACAGCCCAGATGTGACGGGAGATTTATGAGCTGGGCCACATCATAGGCAAACAAACACCCCTAATCCCGGCAGACTCCAGCTCTCAGCAACACGGAAGGGGAAGCTGTGGGCCCGGCGACAACAAGGCCAGGGGGAATAAAAGCCCGAGAACCCCAGCACCTCACAGGCTCACTCCCTCATCCGCTCACTCCCTCACCCTCCGCCAGTTCAACCCCAGCATGGCCGCGTCCACCACGTCCGTCTGCTCCAGCAACATGAGCTACGGCAGCCGCGTCTGCCTTCCTGGTCCCTGTGACTCTTGCTCTGACTCCTGGCAGGTGGACGACTGCCCAGAGAGCTGCTGTGAGCCCCCCTGCTGCACCCCCAGCTGCTGCACCCTGGCCCCCTGCCTGACCCTGGTCTGCACCCCAGTGAGCTGTGTGTCTAGCCCCTGCTGCCAGGTGGTCTGTGAGCCCAGCCCCTGCCAATCAGGCTGCACCAGCTCCTGCACACCCTCGTGCTGCCAGCAGTCTAGCTGCCAGCCAGCCTGCTGCACCTCCTCCCCCTGCCAGCAGTCCTGCTGCGTACCCGTCTGCTGCAAGCCTGTGTGCTGTGTGCCCACCTGTTCTGAGGATTCCTCTTCATGCTGCCAGCAGTCTAGCTGCCAGCCAGTTTGCTGCACCTCCTCTCCCTGCCAGCAGGCCTGCTGTGTGCCTGTCTGCTGCAAGTCTGTCTACTGCAAGCCCGTCTGCTCTGGGGCTTCCACATCATGCTGCCAGCAGTCTAGCTGCCAGCCAGCTTGCTGCACCACCTCCTGCTGCAGACCCTCCTCCTCTGTGTCCCTCCTCTGCCGCCCCGTGTGCAGGTCCACCTGCTGCGTGCCCGTCTCCTCCTGCCAGACCAGCTGCTGCTACCCGGCCTCCTGCGTGTCCCTCCTCTGCCGCCCCATGTGCTCCCGCCCGGCCTGCTACAGCCTCTGCTCTGGCCAGAAGTCCAGCTGCTGACGGCGCTGAATGTCATCCAGAGTCCCTTCCCACCTGGGGCTGACCTCCAAGGGGTCCCAGCCAGCTCCTCCCTCTCTGGCATTGACACCCTGAGAATATGGGGCAGGCTCTTTGTCTCAGGGACCAGGATGCTCCCCCAGTCCTTCCCAGATGCTGGCTGCACGAGGGACCCCAGCTGCTCCCCCAGAACCAAGTTCTGCAGAACTGACCCCAGCAGGCCTGGTTCCACCCTGGGCAGTAGCCCCTCTGAGTTCTAATAAAGCCGCCTCTGTCTCACACCAACCTCTGTCCTGTCTGTGGACCCCCAGGGGGCACAGGGTGAGGTGGGAAGTGATGCTACCCCTGACTGCAGGGAGAGTCCTGACCCCCAGTAGGCCTGGTTCCACCCTGGGCAGCACCCCTCTGAGTCCTAGTAAAGCTGCCTCTGTCTCTGTCGACCTTCGATCCTGTCTGTGGACCCCGGAGGGGCATGGGATGAGGCAGGAAGCAATGCACCTGGTGCTGGTCTCTGTGAACCCTGAAGGCCAGGCTCCCTCTTAGCCCCGTGGGCCCCCAACCCCAGCACGTGACACTCCAGCCCATCTTAGGGAAGCTGCCTCTGGAACCAAGGCCAGGAGTTTTGGGACAAAGTGGACCCTGGCAGCAGCTCTGGGCCCCTGAGCCAATTCACCCTCCCTAGCTCCATGGCTACCCCCCAGGACTGGGGTAGCCCACCCGGGGCCTGGCTCCACCCAGCAGCCTCACCGGTCCTGTTACCCCTGGGGAGACCAGCTATGGACCACAGTGCCCGTCCCTGCAGCCCTCGTCTCCTCCACAGTAAGACATGGGACAGCCCCTCCCCCAGGACTTGAGCCCAGAAGCCTGGGGTTCTTCATGGGGTTCTTGAATACCCATTGCTCAGGCATCACTGGCGAGAGCACAGATGGGCAGGGACCATGACACCCACTAACCAAGCCTGCAGCCCCCTTACCCCATGCGGCCTCGCCTAGAGATTCAGGGTCCTGGTTCCCTCCTGGTCCCGTGGTCCTGAACTCTGACCCCGAGGACCCTGTCCCCACACGCCCAGCCTCCCAGGTCTCTCCCAAATAGCCCTTAGCTCTGCCTGCCACCTTCTGCTCTGGCACTCAGACGTGGTACCGGATGCCGCGGTGGGCGAGTGTTACGAGCCGCCACACTCTCTCTGCCTGGTTGCTGTGCGCATTTAAGAGCCCAGGTCTGGCTACTGCCCCAGCAAATGACCCTTGCATGTCAATGCCAGAGGCCTCCAGCCCCAGCACCAGGACCTCCCGGAGTCCCACCCAACAGAGTTCACTGTGGTCAGCACAGCCACCTCCCTCACTCTCTCGAGGCAGAGCACCCAGGACAGCCAGCAGCAGCCATCTCCAGGGCCAGAGGCCAAACTGACACAGCCTTGTCCACCTCTTTAGAAGCAAAGCCAGGTCCCCATGAAGGGACATATGAGGGCCTCCAGGGACAGAGATGTTTGCTTCCTGCCCTGGTTCTCCCGGTAGCTGGCGGGGGCGGAGCCTTCATCCTAGGGCTCCAGGGCCATCCTGGGGAGGGGCTCCCCACATATGCATGTCTGAGTCCCACCCACCTCACTGTGCCCACTGATGGCCACAGGGTCAGAACAGAGAGCCGGGAGGAGGGCCCGGGGTTGGCTCTCTGACCTCCTCCATGTTTGTCATTGTCCCCACCTGCCCTCGTCCGAGGCTCTGACAGGACCCAGCCTGTCTGGCCATCCCCAGGGAGGACACCTCCTGGTGTCCAGGTCTCACCTCTGACCCCTGCTCTGGGTCCTCATTCAATGTGTCTTCTGCTTCATCAGAGCTTCAACCCCCAGTGAAAGCACCTTGGGAAACCGTCCCTCAAAATGGTCACTCACGAAGTGACCCTGTGATCCTGCCACTCCAGTTCTAGGCGTCTACCCCAGAGGAATGAAACAAATGTCCACACACTGATCTGTGCACCCACATACGCAGCACCGCTGACAGCAGCCAAAGACTGGTGTACCCATGTACACAGCATGACTAACAGTAGCCAAGAAGTGGAAAGAGCCTAAATGTCCATCAGAGGACAAAGCAAAACACAGCCCATCCACACAAGCAAAATGTGGCCCATTCCCTTGGGGAATATTATTCAGCCATGAAAAGGAATCCAATACTGACACAGGCTGCAACATGCATGAGCCTTGAAAGCATGATGCTCAGTGAGAGCCCACATGTGGTGACATTCTATTTGGGTTTTTTTATTTTATATTTTTATTTTATAGTTTATTTAGGTTATTGGGGAACAGGTGGTGTTTGGTTACATGGATTAGTAATTTAGTGGTGATTTGTGAGATTGTGGTGCACCCATCATTCGAGCAGTATACACTGCACCCTATTTGTAGTTTTTTATCCCTCACTCCTTTCCCACCATTTCCCCCTGAGTCCCCAAAGTCCATTGTGTCATTCTTATGCCTTTGTATCCTCATAGCTTAGCTCTCACTTATGAGTGAGAATATATGATGTTTGGTTTTCCATTCCTGAGTTACTTCACTTAGAATAATAATCTCTAATCTCATCCAGATCTCTGTGAATGCCATTAATTCATTTCTTTTTATTACTGAGTAGTATTCTATCAGTACATATATATATATAGATATCTATCTATCTAGATAGATAGATAGATAGATATCTAGATAGATAGATATCTCAGTTTCTTTATCCACTCATTGATTGATGGGAATTTGGGTTGGTTCCACATTTTTGCAATTGTGAATTGTGCTGCTGTAAACGTGTTGTGTAAGTATCTTTTTTGTATAATGACTTATTTTCCTCTGGGTAGATACCCAGTAGTGGATTTGCTGGATCAAATGGTAGTTCTACTTTTAGTTCTTTAAGGAATCTCCATACTGTTTTCCACAGTGGTTGTACTCGTTTAAATTCCCACCAGGAGTGTAGAAGTGTTCCCTTGTCACCATATCCATGCCACCATCTATTATGTTTTGATTTTTTGATTATGGCCATTCTTGCAAGAGTAAGGTGGTATCCCATTGTGGTTTTGATTTGCATTTCCTTCATCATTAGTGATGTTGAGCTTTTTTCATATGTTTGTTGGCCATTTGTATATCTTCTTTTGAGAATTGTCCTTTCACGTCCTTAGCCCACTTTTTGATGCAATTGTTTGTTTTTTTCTTGCTAATTTGTTTGAGTTTGTTGTAGGTTCTGGATATTAGTCCTTTGTCAGATGTATAGATTGTGAAGATTTTCTCCCCCTCTATGGGTTGTCTGTTTGCTCTGATGACTGTTTCTTTAGCCATGCAAAAGTGCTTTCATTTAATTAAGTCCCAGCTATTTATCTTTGTTTTTATTGTATTTGCTTTTGGGTTCTTGGTCATGAAATCCTTGCCTAAGCCAATGTCTAGAAGGGGTGTTTCAATGTTATCTTCTAGGATTTTTATAGTTTCAGGTCTTGGATTTAAGTCCTTGATCCATCTTGAGTTGATTTTTGTATAAGGTGAGAGATGAGGATCCAGTTTCATTCTCCTACATGTGGCTTGCCAATTATCCCAGCACCATTTGTTGAATAGAGTGTCCTTTCCCCACTTTACGTTTTTGTTTGCTTTGTCAAAGATCAGTTGGCTGTAAGTATTTGGGTTTATTTCTTGGTTCTCTATTCTGTTCCATTGGTCTATGTGCCTATTTTTATACCAATGCTGTTTTGGTGACTGTGGCTTTATAGTATAGTTTGAAATCAGGTAATGTGATTCCTCCAGATTTGTCTTGCTTTGGCTATGTGGTCCCTTTTTTGGTTCCATATGAATTACAGAATTTTTTTATAATTCGGTGATGAATGATGGTGGTGTTTTGATGGGAATTGCATTGAATTGCTTTTGGCACTATAGTCATTTTCGCAATATTGATTCTACCCATCCATGAGCATGGGATGTGTTTCTGTTTGTTTGTTGTCTATGATTTCTTTTAGCAGTGCTTTGTAGTTTCCCTTGTAGAGGTCTTTCACCTCCTTGGTTAGGTATATTCCTGAGTATTTTATTTTTTTTGCAGCTATTGTTAAAGGATTGGGTTCTTGATTTGATTCTCAGCTTAGGTGCTGTTGGTGTATAGGAGAGCTACTGATTTGTGTACATTAATTTTGTATCTGGAAACTTTGCTGAATTATTTTATCAGTTCTAGGAGCTTTTTGGAGGAGTCTTTGGGGTTTTCTAGGTGTACAATCATATCATCAGCAAACAGTGACAGTTTGACTTCCTCTGAACTGATCTGGATGCCTTTTATTTCTTTCTCTTGTCTGATTGCTCTGGCTGGGACTTCCAGTATTATGTTGAGGAGAAGAGGTGAGAGTGGGCGTCCCTATCTTTTTCCAGTTCTCAGAGGGAATGCTTTCAACTTCTCCCCACTCAGTGTTATGTTGGCTGTGGGTTTGTCATAGATGGCTTTTATTACATTGAGGTATATCCCTTGGATGTTGATTTTGCTGAGAGTTTTAATCATAGAATGCTGGATTTTGTCAAAAGCTTTTTCTGCATCTATTGAGATGATCATGTGATTTTTGTTTTTAATTCTGTTTATGTGGTGTATCATATTTGTTGAATTGTGAATGTTAAACCATCCCTGCATCCCTGGTATGAAACCTGGTGGGATTTTGTTTGTATGAAAGGCTCAGAATTGGCAAATCTACAGAGATTCTATTTGTACGAGAGGCTCAAAATGGGCAAATCTACAGAGAAAGAAAGTAGATGAGTAGGTGCCTGAGGCTGGGGGAGGGGCACATGGGGAGTGATGCTGATTGGTGTGATTTTTTGGAGGGGTAATGTTTTAAAATTATATATTGGTGATGGCTGAGAAACACTGGGAATATGCTAAAAACAAATGGAATATGTCCTTGCAGTAGGTGAGCTTCATGACTTGTGAATTTTCTCTTGGTAAATTTTTCTTTAAAAGCCTAAGCCCTATTTGGGCTGGCTACTCGCCAATGCCTCCATCTCCCCTTCATCCAAATAAAAATGAATGGTGCCAGAACAGTGATAGAAAACAGGCATGCCATCTGCAGACCAGGTCAGTAAGGATTTTCTGGGACAGACAAGACAAAAAGATCAGGTTTTCTTGACTGTAAAATTCAACAGAAAGAGAGGCAGAAGCAGGACTGAAGACAAATGGTTTTTCCCAGAGACCCTGACACAGGGACAGCACAGGAGGACGGCCATGGGCACTCAGGCGTCTTTAACTGAGGGTTGAGTTCTAAAGAAGAACCGCCTGGTGCCCTGAGTCCAGCAGAAGAGCTAGGCAGGGCAGGGGTGGCCCAGGAGGCTCCCAGACTGGGTCCTAGTATGGAGAGAAAGAGACCTCACCCCAGGATGTTCTGGTTGCCAAAATGAACCAAAGCCCCTGTACTTAGCCAGCGGCAGACAAGGCCCCCTCCTGAGAGCCCCAGTGTCTGCTCTGTGAGAAGAATACACGTGTCTACACGCAGAGAACCTTTCAGCAATGAAAGCCAAACAATTTAGACCCTCACTTAAAAACGTGAACAACAACTAAGGGTCCTCAGATATGTGAAGAAATCACAGCATGACAGAGAAGCGAAGTCTAAACAAACAATGATGCAGGAAACAAAGAGGCCGTTACTCCACGAAACAAGAAGAGAGTGCTAACAAAAAGGAGAAGGAGAAGAAAGGAAAACACCTTGGGTTTCTGGAGACTGAAATCATGACACTCTGAACATACGAAACTCAATGACAGTCTGCATGACAGACCCTGAAGGCAGAAGAGCTGACACCATGACCCCCAGTTCAGAAAATGATTGACTGAGACCCGATGCAGAAGGACAAAGAGATGAAGCCAAGAAAAGCGTGAGGTCTAAGGGAGATGAACCCAGGAGACTCAGGGTCTGTGATCCTAACCAGGATCACAGCGGAGAGAGAAGCCAAGAATGGAAGAAAATCATCAGACCTATATGGGAATAAAAGTTCCTTGAACTAAAAGAAGATGGGACCGAGGGCATGAACACAGCTGATGACAGTGACTGGGGAGGGGTCTGGTGAAATGAATGAAGTACAAGAAGGAGAGAATAGTGCCAGGTTCTGGAAAAAGTAAAAGCTTCACAAGAAGATTAAAGCTGTGCAAATATGAGACACATTCGTGGCCCAACCTCTCCTAAGGCAGAGGGAAGTAATTGTGTACCTAGACTCTGCTGTGGCAGGTGTCCGCGGGAAGGCTGTTCTTAAACAACGGGGATCCAGAAAGTTTACCACCCGCAATGCTTTCCGAAACTTTTACTCAACAATCCCCAACAAGAAGGAACACGACCCCCTCTTTTCAAATGTCCACAAAAATCCACAGATGCTCATCAAGGAAAATCTAAAGAAAATAAACATACAGTCTAATAAAAACAAGCAG
This sequence comes from Theropithecus gelada, assembly GCF_003255815.1. Taxonomy (NCBI): domain Eukaryota; kingdom Metazoa; phylum Chordata; class Mammalia; order Primates; family Cercopithecidae; genus Theropithecus; species Theropithecus gelada. Next base: position 18,495,419 of record NC_037670.1, read on the forward strand.
ACATTAAAGATAGAAAAAGAAACATGCCCACAGATTCAGAGATTTTTGTTTTTATGTAAAAGAAAGTAGCATGGATATATATTATCCTAAAATCTGAAAATATAAATGAAATGTACTGTGTTCTAAAAAACATAAATTACCAATACTGAATAATACAATGAAAATTTTAATACAATGATGTCCAGGAAAATATGGACATGGTCTTGAAAGGTATTCTTCAGAAGGCAGACTCAGATGTTTTAAAGGTGTATATCATCAGCCTTCAATATAAGACCTTCCTGTGACACACGAAATATTCCAGAGCTCAGAAGAAGCCAGAGATCTTCTGGATTCCTCTAGTAAGACTGGTGACATCCTGATGCCAAAACCAGGAACAACTGTGTGTGTGTGTGTGAGAGAGAGAGAGAGAGAGGGAGAGAGGACTGTAAATCAATCCCATTTAAAAAGATAAAGTAAGAGATTCTATGTGCGTACGTTAAAGAAAAGCTAAGCTGTTACATACAGCTATTATGGAAGACAGTGTCAAAGCTCCTCAGCAAATTAAAAATAGAACTACCATGTGATGAGCAATCTTGTATATACAAGACAAATTAACGCCAGATCTCAGAGAGATACCTGACCTTCCATGTTAACTGCAGCACTATTCACAACAGCTGAGATACGGAAGCAACATAAGTGTCCATCAACAGATGAGTGGGTAAAGAAAATGTGGTGTATAGGCATGATGGAATACGACTCAGCCATAGAAAGGAGGGAGAGGCCGGGCGCGGTGGCTCATGCCTGTAATCCCAGCACTTTGGGAGGATAAGACGGGCAGATCACGAGGTCAGGAGCTCGAGACCATCCTGGCTAACACGGTGAAATCCCATCTCTACTAAAAATACAAAAAATTAGCTGGGCATGGTGGCGGCGCCTGTAGTCCCAGCTACTCGGGAGGCTGAGGCAGGAGAATGGCGTGAACCCGGGAGGCGGAGCTTGCATTGAGCCAAGATCGCACCACCGCACTCCAGCCTGGGTGACAGAGCAAGACTCCGTCTCAAAAAAAAAAAAAAAAGAAAGGAGGGAGATCCTCTCATTTTGTGGCAACACGGATGAACCTGCAGACACTATGCTAGGAGAAGTGACCCAGGCCACAGAAAGACAAATACCGCAGACCTCATTTATATGTGGAATCTAAGAGCCAAGCTCAGCAAAGCAGAGAGTAGAGTGGGGGTTCACAGGGGCTGGGGGTGCAGGGAGTTTTCATTTTTCATAACTCTTTACATATCCTTTCAGCGATTATTAATACAGGTGTGCGAGAACTGTGTGCTTCATCCACTTTGGTGTTGATGACAGGATGTAGGTTCCGCTGTGCGGGATGAGTCAGTTCTGGAAACCTCGTGTGCAGCACGGGGACAGTTGGCCGTGACACAGAATGCAACACAGTAACACTGAAATCTGCTAAGAGTCCACCTTAAATGTCTCATCACAAAACAAAGGTAACTGCGTGGGTGATGGACATATTAATTAGCTTGACCGTGGTAATCATCACACAATGTGTGCATGTCTCAAGATGTCATGTTGTGCACCTTGAATTTATATAATTCTTATTTGTCAGTTATATCTCAATAAGGCTGGGAAAAAGGGGATAATGAGCCATTATCAAGTAATGTATATCTTAGATCAAAAGTTACAAAGGGTATCATTAACTATACTCATAAAATAGAAGCAGAAAAGCCACTGGAGCTCTCAGTAGATTAATATACACACACACACACACACACACACGAACAAACTCACTCTTTCCTTAAAAGCCTGAGGCAAAGTTCCTGGTAACCTAGAGTGAAAAAACACTGCATGCTTGAGACCAAGGCTGTGTCAAACGCTGGCTTAGTGTGGAGCTGCGGGAGGTGCTCTTGTTAACTTTGGAAACAAGACCAGAGGCTGCTGTCATCGTGTCTCCAGCGTTGTGCTGGGCAGCCAGCCATGGCGAAAGAGAGTCAAATAAAACAAAAGACTACGTTCCGGAAAAGAAGAATCCAAATGTGTGTCACTTGCAGAAGACCCAGCCGTGGGCCACCCTGCCCTCCAGACTCACATTCCCTCCCATCACCTCCCTCCCCCAGCCAGGGCCATTTAATCTCTGCAGCTCAGCTCACTCAGATCCCCAGAGTGTCTGCTTGAGTTAAGAAATGATGTGATCTGGCCGGGTGCAGTGGCTCACACCTGTAATCCCAGCACTTTGGGAGACCAAAGCGGATGGATCACTGGAGGCCACAAGTTCGAGACCAGCCTGGCCAACATGGCCAAACCCCATCTCTACTAAAAATACAAAAAAAGAAAGAAAGAGAGAGAGAGAGAGAGAAAGAAAGAGAAAAGGAGAGAGAGATGGAAAGGAAGGAAGGAAGGAAGGAAGGAAGGAAGGAAGGAAGGAAGGAAGGAAGGAAGGAAGGAGAGGGAGGGAGGGAGGGAGGGAGGAAGGAAGGAAGGAAGGAAGGAAGGAAGGAAGGAAGGAAGGAAGGAAAGAGGGAAGGAAGGAAGCTGGATGTGGTGGCCCACACCTGTAATCCCAGCTACTCGGTAGGCTAAGGCAGGAGAATCGCTTGAACCTGGGAGGCGGGGACTGCAGCACCACAGCACTCCAGCCTGGGTGACAGAGTGAGACTATGTATCAAAAAAAAAGAAAGAGAGAAAGAGAGAAAGAGAGAGAGAGAGAAAGAAAGAAAGAGAAAGAAGGAAGGAAGGAAGAAAGAAAAGAAAAGAAAAGAGAAGAAAAGAAAAGAAAAGAAAAGAAAAGAAAAGAAAAGAAAAGAAAAGAAAGGTTGGTGTGATCATTCGATTGTCTGTGGAAACTACTGTGGTGGCCCCATGAAAAGTTCCATGATCCAAAAGGACACGTCTCCACCGAGCGCAGGGTGTGGACTTAGATCGGCCACACTGAGAACCTGGAGGTGTTGTGGGCACAGCAATGACCGTGGAAAGACACTTTGGACAGTGATGGGTGGTTCAGACACCAGGAGAAGGGAGCGACAGAGGGCGTGGATCACAAATAGGAATAAAGAGATGAGGAATCACCATGCCCATTCGATTAAGGAGGCTGCCAGAGACAGCGATGGGGAAAGTAAAGCAAATTATCATACAGGCCCCAGGGCTTGTCCCAGAAGCCACGTCAGCCTTACCGCATCCCGCTGGCTCCGGACCACCTCCCTCCCTGCCTCCCACTCAGGAAGCACACACTCTTCTGGGAGCTGTGTGACGGAACGGAGCCATTTATGGCTATGAGGGAAAGGAGCGAGAGCTCCTGGTTGTTGGGTTCACTGCTGGCCAACTATCCTCTTTGAAGGTGACTTATCTTCTCAGCATTTCTGCGTCTGTCAAAATGGGCTGCAGAGTCGCCCCTCACACTGTGGCTGGCGTGGAGACTGCACCTGCACTGTGCGTGTCTGTAGCACACCCGCTAATACAATGTCATCCTAGCCTTCCTGGCTTTCCTGTCGTTTCCTGAAAGGAGCATCGAGTCCTTCAGTCCCGGAAAGTGGGTTAAGCCTACAGTTCTTCCACAACCTCTACTAATCACTGAAAGGATATTCAAAGAGTTATAAAAAAATAAAATCGAAATTGTCTAAGAGAAAGGGAGGCTCTTTAAAATCCTTTATATATTTGTAGAAAAGAGAAACAGATGGAAACAAATGAGGATGTAAACTGGATCAGGACCCCAGTGCCCTAGAATAAAATAGTCTTTTACTCAGAAAATCAAATGAACTGCCACCAATGAGCAGAGCTTAACTGATGTCCAGTGAAATGAGGGGAAAACGTTTAAATGCTCAACATAACATCATTACAGTGAGCCACAGATGTATTTCATTCATCATGAGACAAAATCAAAGTCACAAAAGGAAAGATCTCAAGAGATAAGAGTTATTTTTAAGAGTGCAAGACACTTCCTGAGTCTCCACATTGAAAGGCTCAATGAATTCCAACCACAGAAAGTAAAATAATGCATACTCATAGAAACAAAACAAGAATAAAAAGAAAACCAAATGTTCCCAGAGAGTTAAAAAAAAAAAAGGGGGGAGAGAGAGAGGCAAACTATAAAAAATGACAAATGACCAGCCTCAGTCTTCCATCAGCAACACTGGACACCACAGAAAAATGGTGACACGGGTTCATCATTTTGAGAAAACAGATTTTTAAATTATTATTTATAATAATAATTCTGATTTAAAACTAGAATTATATACCCAGCTAAACTATCATATAAGTGTGAGAGTAAAGTTGAGTACATTTTTAGGCAAGAAAGAAATCTTTTTATTTTTTATTTTTTTGAGATGGAGTCTCACTCTGTCACCCAGGCTGGAGTGCAGTGGCATGATCTCGGCTCACTGTAATCTCTCCCTCCCGGGTTCACACCATTCTCGTGCCTCAGCCTCCTGAGTAGCTGGGACTACAGGCACCCACCACCACACCCAGCTAATTTTTTTGTATTTTTAGTAGAGACGGGTTTTCACCGTGTTAGCCAGGATGGTCTCGATCTCCTGACCTTGTGATCTGCCCGCCTTGGCCTCTCAAAGTGTTGGAATTACGGGTGGGTGAGCCACCGTGCCCAGCCAGGCAAGAAAGAAATTTTAAAATGCATGTCCTAAAATCACCATATGTGAAAAAGCACTTGATCTGTCACCATGATGAAATAAACATGGAGAAAACCCAGAGCGCAGCTTCAAATAAAACAGAGAGGCCTCTGAGGGTGGCATGGAAGAGCTGAAGAGACAAAGGTAAAGCGTGGATCCACCAGATACCGACTCTCTTCCCCTTACGAGGCACAAGGGGTTGAAGGGAGGGCCACTTAGCTTCGTCTTACCCTCTGTGCCAGTTGTATTTTATAAGAAATGCATATTTTTCTACATATTTATATTTTAATATGCTAAAAGTAATAAAATATATCCAATCAGTCCAAACACAGGATAGGTGAAACTAGAATTCCTCCCTTTAGAGAAGTCTTCATCTCTAAAACCTCAACTGAACGAAAGCTTTCTTGAAACATTTTCCACCACATTTCTGGGGCCAAAATAAAAACTGATGAAGAAACAGAGCCCTGCAACATACACACAAGTTTAATGAGGGGGAAACAAAGAGATAAACCAGCACGAATGACGCATCTCCAGCCACCAGCTCTAAACACCAACAAGGAAGAGAAGCTTCTGGAGCCTCCTGTCAGGACAACACACGCCAGGGAGGGATTTAAAAGCCCCACAGCCCTGAGCAGCTCACTCACTCGTTCACTCACTCCCACACTCACTCCCTCACACCTCCCCCAGCTCACCTCCTCCCACCCCAGCATGGCCGCGTCCACCATGTCCGTCTGCTCCAGCGCTTACTCCGACTCCTGGCAGGTGGACGACTGCCCAGAGAGCTGCTGCGAGCCCCCCTGCTGTGCCCCCAGCTGCTACACCCCGGCCTCCTGCCTGACCCTGGTCTGCACCCCAGTGAGCCGTGTGTCCAGCCCCTGCTGCCAGGCGGCCTGTGAGCCCAGCCCCTGCCAATCAGGCTGCACCAGCTCCTGCACACCCTCGTGCTGCCAGCAGTCCAGCTGTCAGCCGGCTTGCTGCACCTCCTCCCCTTGCCAGCAGTCCTGCTGTGTGCCCGTCTGCTGCAAGCCTGTGTGCTGCAAGTCCATCTGCTGTGTGCCCACCTGCTCTGGGGATTCCTCTTCATGCTGCCAGCAGTCTAGCTGCCAGCCGGCTTGCTACACCTCCTCCCCGTGCCAGCAGTCCTGCTGTGTGCCCGTCTGCTGCAAGCCTGTCTGCTGCAAACCCGTCTCCTGTGTGCCCGTCTGCTCTGGGGGTTCCATTTCATGCTGCCAACAGTCCAGCTGCCAGCCGGCTTGCTGCACCTCCTCCCCGTGCCAGCAGTCCTCCTGTGTGCCCGTCTGCTGCAAGCCTGTCTGCTCCAAGTCCGTCTGCTGTGTGCCTATCTGCTCTGGGGCTTCCACTTCATGCTGCCAGCAGTCTAGCTGCCAACCGGCTTGCTGCACCACCTCCTGCTGCAGACCCTCCTCCTCCGTGTCCCTCCTCTGCCACCCCGCGTGCAGGTCCACCTGCTGCGTGCCCATCTCCTCCTACTGTGCCCCTGCCTCCTCCTGCCAGGCCAGCTGCTGTCGCCCGGCCTCCTGCGTGTCCCTCCTCTGCCGCCCCGTGTACTCCCGCCCGGCCTGCTGAGGGCTTGGCTCAGGCCAGGAGTCCAGTTGCTGATGGGCACATCCCCAGGACCAACTGGTCCTGACTTGGGTTAGAGGTTGCCCCCACCTGGGACGGGGCCCCTATATGCTGAGGTGACCTCCCCCTCCTTGTTCCCAGGAGCCCCCATCCACGCAGCTTCCCAGCTCTTGCCTCCTAGCAGGTGCTCACCTGCCTGCTGGGTCCCCTGTCCTCCCTCCCAGCTTTTCTGCCTCGGGTCACTCGGCCTTGACTTGAACCTGTCAGCACCTCTTCCTGCTCCCAAATAAACTCCCCTTGGTCACCTGATTCTCTTTTCCTGTTGTGCTCCTGGGGACACACGGTTTTGAGCTGACATTGGTCTCCTCCAGCCATGACTGTTTCTAGGAATGAGTGACTTAACCGAGAAGTCACAGGGGACAGTGGCCTAACTCCTCCAGGGAGGCCACCAGGTGGGACTCACGGTCACTCCCAGGAAGGCTCAGTCCCGGCTCAGTCTCCATGCCTGGGTTTTCCCGAGCCTGGTCATTCGCTGCCCTGCCCTGGGTTGTGGGGCTTTCCAGACCCCAGGACCGTCTCACCCACTGTCCCACCTGGGAGAGCTCACCCTGCAGGGTCACCTGCTGGGAAGCTGGTTTGGGGTCCAGGCACTGCAGCCTCCGGGACTGGTCACTCTCTCTGTGCCACCTGCCCCAGGGTTCTGCTGGTTTAGCAGCAATGCGAGGGGAGAGTGAGGGGCTGCTGCACCTGCATAGGAGACAAGGGGCTCAGTGGGGACAAAAGCATCGTGGAGTGGGTGGATGGATGCACGTGATTCCCCAAAACCGGCACTGCCCCAGGTCCTCCTCTGGGGACACCAGGTTCCACTTGGGCTTTCAGGACCCAGAGTTCGCACCTGTAGGACCGTGCGTCAGGCCCCTCTGAGGTGAGGTTGACATGGGCGACACTGGAGGGCACAGGTGGACAAGGCCCTGCTGAGACCTTGGGGATTTTCTGGGGGGATGGCCTTCCAGGGGCTGTGGTGGTAGCTGGAACGGTTTTAGTAAGTAGGCAACTGTCCTCAACGGGTGAATTTTCAGTTCCCCTCCCTGCAAGGCCATCTCAGGGCCAAGGCGTGGCTGTTCCTCCGTGAGTCCCCCTCTCATCCCAGGGGCCTGTGTCTGTGGCAAGAGCCCACAAAGGGAGCCCCTGCCACCCGTGAGGCCTCAGCCTCCGTCCCCTAATCCCTAGCACCCTCACCGACACTGTGTCTACCCCACGGTTTTCTGGAAGAGTTTAGGTTAGATTGGTTTTATTTCTCCCCTAAATGCTTGGTAGAATTCAATAGCAAAGCCATTTGGGATTGGCATTTTCTTTTTGGGAAGGGTTTTAATTATGAATCGAATCTCTTCAACTGATAAAGGACTATTCAGATTTTCTATTTCTTCTTGTATCCCTTTTCATAAATTATATATTTCCAGTCATTTGCCTATTTCATCTACGCTGTTGAATGTATTGACAGAGTTGTTTAAATTATTTCTTTGGTTTCCTTTAAATATCTCCAGATTCTGTAGTGGCAACCTTTTATTCATTCCTCATGTATGAGTTCATTTTCAGGCTGCTAATAAAGACATACCCAAGACTGGGCAATTTACAAAAGAAGGAGGTTTAATGGACTCACAGTTCCACATGGCTGGGGAGGCCTCACAATCATGGTGGATGGCGAAAGGCACAATTCACATGGTGGCAGACAAGAGAAGAGAGCTTGTTAAGGGAAACTCCCCCATATAAAACCATCAGCTCTCGTGAGACTTATTCGCTATCATGAGAACAGCACAGGAGAGACCCACCCCCATGATTCAATTACCTCTCACCAGGTCCCTCCCACAACATGTGAGAATTCATGACGAGATTTGGGTGAGGACACAGCCAAACCATAACACCTAATATTGGTAATTTATTTGTTCTCTTGTTTTATAATGATCAGTAAAGTTAGAAATTTGCCAATTTTATTGGTCTATTAAAAAAACTAGGTTTGGTTTTATTTATTTCCCTGTTTGTCCACTTATTTGGTAGGTGATACGGTGGATGTGTGTCCCCTCCAAATCTCATGTTGAACCATGATCCCGTGTTGGAGGCAGGGCTTAGTGGGAGGTGACTGGGTCATGGGGATAGCTCCCTCATGAGTGGCTTGGTGTCACCCCCACAATAATGAGTGAAGTCTTGCTCTGTTACTTCATGGAGAGCTGGTTGTTCACAAGAGCCTGGCACTCCTCCTCTCTGTCTCTCTTGCTCCTGTCACACCATGTGATGCCTGCTCCCCGTCCACCTTCCACCATAAGTAAAGCATCCTGAGACCTCAGCAGAAGCTGAGCAGGTGCCATGCTTGTACAGCCTGTAGAACCAGGAACCAGATAGCAATGGGCCTTTCCTTATAAAGTGCCCAGTCTCAGGTATTCCTTTAAAGCAGTGCAAAATGGACAAACACAGTGGAGTTTTTAAATTCTTGATTATTTTATTATTTTTAGTTATTTTGGGGTTCAACATATGCTTCTTTAGCTTCTGAAGCTGGAAGCTCAGATAATTGATTTTAGGCCTTCTTTTCTGATAAAGCAAATTACTATGCATTTTCCTCTACATGCTTTGTTAGCTGCATCCCACAAGTATTGATATGTGGTGATTTCATTTTGATTTTATTCCAGATATTTCATAATTTCCATTGTGATTTATATTTTTACTCATAGGTCTTAAAGTGTGTTATTTAATTTCCAAGTATGTGGCAGTTTTCTAAATGTCTTTCTGTTAATGATTTCCAATTCTGTGTGGTCAAGCGGCACACTCAGCCCTCCTGTCATTTCATCCCTCCTGAGGACACTCAGACTTGCACTCAGGTCTCTCCGGTGGTTTACGTTGGTGGATGTTCCATGTGCACTTTAAACAATGCACATCCCACTGTTGTTGGATGGGATATTGTATAAATATCCCCTAAGTCAGCTTGTTTTATAGTGGTTTCTCAACTTTTCTATACACCTCCTAGAAAACTACTTTCTGAAGACAGATTGAGGTTTGGTAAAGACACAAAGGACCTCAACCAGCAGTGTTCTCAGCTCACGGGAAGGGAAATAGCACTGTAGTTTAATGAAGATTCTGAAGACAGAGTGAGGTTTGGTAAAGACACAGAGGACCTCGACCAGCAGTGTTCTCAGCTCACGGGAAGGGAGATAGCACTGTAGTTTAATGAAGACTCTTCCACAGAATCCCCCTTCTCTGGAGTTACTTTTAACTCTCTGGTTCCATGGGTTGCAATCAACACATTGAGTTGTGTTGCTGAAAACCATGGGCACGTTCACCCATGAGGTTTGCACCCTCACCCACCCTGGGACATCCGTGTGTTTGTTCACCCATGAGGTGCCCACTCTCACCCACCCTGGCACATCCTTGTGTCTGTTCACCCAGGAGGTTTGCACCCTCACCCACCCTGGAACACCTGTGTGTCTGTTAACCTGTGAGATGCCCACTCTCACTTGCCCTGGGATATCCGTGTGTCTGTTCACCTGTGAGTTGTGCCCACCCTCACCCACCCTGGCACATCTGTCTGTTCACCCGTGAGTTGTGCACTCCCTTCCACCCCGGGACTGTGGCTCCATGTGGCCAGTGCTCTGGGTCTGTCCTCACAACTCCACCTCCACTGCAGCTGAGTTCCCAGGCCACTCTCTGACACCTGTACATGGAAATTCTTTCTGATCTTATCATCATTGCTTTATGAGTATGTTTTATAATCATTGGAATAGTTGGCACTTCTTCCAGTGCTTACAACACATCATTATTCCAAATGTAATTTTTAAAGACTTCTTAAAATGCCTAAAACTCCTCAGCCCATCCTGCTCTGGCCAGTCCGCTGGCCCTGGGCTCACTGTGGTTACACATGCTGTCTGTCATTCTTGCCACTCCATTTGGAAACCTGAAAGAGGGAGTCCTACTTCTCTGACCTTAGAGAGGCTGGAGGGTCGAGGAGATGATTCTGCTCACACAGGGTGGAAGCGACAGAGACCTGATTCCAATCGCCAGCCTGTGTTCCTCCCACCACGCCAGTGATGTCTGCATAGTGCACAAGAGGATTTTAGGCAATGTCGATGAAGACTACTGATTTTGAAGCTAAGGGGGGCATTTGGATACACTCTAGGCAAGCATGGCGCTAGAAGACACCGTTCTTATTTTGACAGGTATTGTGCAGAAGAAGGAGAATTTATTTTTTTATTTTTTTTTTTTTGAGATGGAGTCTGGCTCTGTCACCCAGGCTGGAGTGCAGTGGCCGGATCTCAGCTCACTGCAAGCTCCGCCTCCCGGGTTCACGCCATTCTCCGGCCTCAGCCTCCCGAGTAGCTGGGACTACAGGCGCCCGCCACCACGCCCGGCTAGTTTTTTGTATTTCTTAATAGAGACGGGGTTTCACCGTGTTAGCCAGGATGGTCTCGATCTCCTGACCTCGTGATCCGCCCGTCTCGGCCTCCCAAAGTGCTGGGATTATAGGCTTGAGCCACCGCGCCCGGCAAGAAGGAGAATTTAAAAAGCAAATCAGCAAAAATAACTATGACATGACAAATAACACAGGAGGGTTAGGGACAAACCCAAGGGCCTGAAATGGCCAAAGGGCTGCAAGGCTCCCCCTGCCCATGTCCGTCTAGCCTGGACCCCTGGAAGCCACACACCCATGGGCACAGAAGAACACTCAGGGGACTGAAGGACAGCAGAGGGTTGTGCACAAAGGAGAAAACCACGGCCATGAGTTCCAGCCAAGACATCGATCAACATACCCGGATGCCAGCGCCATTGCAGTCTCAGGGCCTTTATTGGTCAGTTTGAGGGCCTCCAAAGAAGGCTCTGGGGCTCTGAGCCAGGAGGACAGAGACCTCACGGGTCAAGGCTGAGCTGACCCTCACGAGAAGTGGGAGATATGGAGGGGAGGCTACTGCCTTGGGAACTTTCTAGAAGCACCCCCCCCCCAAAAGGGCTGCAGCATTGAGTATAGACATTCAGTTCTTCCATTGTCCAGCTCAATAGCAGACATCAGGAAATGGTCAAAGTGCAGGAGCAATTCAGGATGTGACTATCAGCTTCCAGGTGGGAGATGAGCCTGGCTGGCACTGGGGGGCATGTCCATCAGCAGCTGGGCTTCTGACCTGAGCACACAGGGCGGCAGAGGAGGGACACGCAGGAGGCCGGGCGGCAGCAGCTGGACTGGCAGGAGGAGGTGGGGGCACAGCAGGAGGGGACGGGCACGCAGCAGGCGGGCCTGCACACGGGGCGGCAGAGGAGGGACACGGAGGAGGAGGGTCTGCAGCAGGAGGTGGTGCAGCAAGCTGGCTGGCAGCTAGACTGCTGGCAGCATAAAGTGGAAGCCCCAGAGCAAACAGGCACGCAGCTCACAGGCTTGCAGCAGACGGGCATGCAGCAGCCCTGCTGGCTTTGGGAGGAGGTGCAGCAAGCCGGCTGGCAGCTAGACTGCTGGCAGCACAGAGAGGAAGCCCCAGAGCAGATGGGCACACAGCAGACAGGCTTGCAGCACACACGCTTGCAGCAGACAGGCATGCAGCAGGCCTGCTGGCAGGAGGAGGAGGTGCAGCAGGCTGGCTGGCAGCTAGACTGCTGGCAGCATGAAAAGGAATCCTCAGAGCAGGTGGGCACACAGCACACGGGCTTGTAGCAGACGGGTACGCAGCAGGCCTGCTGGCAGGGGGAGGAGGTGCAGCAAGCTGGCTGGCAGCTAGACTGCTGGCAGCACGAGGGCGTGCAGGAGCTGGTGCAGCCTGATTGGCAGGGGCTGGACTCACAGGCCACCTGGCAGCAGGGGCTGGACACACAGCTCACTGGGGTGCAGACCAGGGTCAGGCAGGAGGCCGGGGCGCAGCAGCTGGGGGCGCAGCAGGGGGGCTCGCAGCGGCTCTCTGGGCAGTCGTCCACCTGCCAGGAGTCAGACCAAGAGTCACAGGAACCAGGAAGGCAGACGCGGCTGCTGTAGCTCAGGTCGCTGGAGCAGACGGACATGGTGGACGCTGCAGTGCTGGGGGTTGGGCTGGGCGAGATGGGAGGGAGTGAGTGAGGGAGTGAGTGAGGTGATCGGGTTTCTGGGGCTTTTATACTCCTCCCTGGCGCGTGTCATCCAGACAGGAGGCTCAGCAGGCCCTCCCTTCCTTGTTGGGGTGTACAGCCAGCTCCAGGAGAATAAACAGTAGCTGTGTTTTTGTTTCCCAAGAGCTGTTGCTCAGTTTACAAAACTTGGAATTGGCCTGGGGCACGTGTGTGTTTTAGACTCAGGAGGAAGAGCTGAGGTGCAGGTCAGGCTGTGCTGCTTTGCTCCCCAGGCTCACGTGGAGGGTGGCGTGGTCTGTGTGTGTGCCGGGCTATGGGGAGCGGGTGCCTGCGGGTGGCTCTGCTGGGCCATGGGTTTCTAGGCTGCTGAACAAGATCATGTGCCTCTGTGATTCAAAGGTTAGGGAGAGGTTCGTTTGGGTTCTAAATAAAGATAACGTGAGTCGTGATTTGTATGCAGTAACGTATTCCTTTCCTTGGGCTGCCGTGACAAACAGTACCACAAACTGGCTGGTCACACAACAGAAATTCCATGTCTCATGGTTTTGGAGGCCAGAGGTCTGAAATGGAGGTGTGGACAGCGTGGGTTCCTTCCGAGGCTGCAGGGGACACTGTCTCACCCCGCTCCCCTCACTCCTGTGGGCTGCTGCTATCTTTGGGGTCGTTGGCTTACAGTGGGCTCACCGGAGCTCCACCTTTATCTTCACACAGCTTCTCTGTGTGTGTGTGTGTCCCCAAATCTCCCCTTTTTATAAGGACACAAAGCATATTGCATATTGCAGTAGGGCCCATCCTAACAGCCTCCTCTTAACTTGGTCACCTACAAAGACCCTATTTCCATATAGGGTCACATTCACATGTGCCAGGGATTAGGACTTTGGCACCTTTTGAGGGACACAATTCAATCCACAGCAAGCGGACACAATGGCAGAACCTGGGATGAGGAGGTGGGTGCGGGAGCAGAACCCGGGATAGGAAGGCAGGTACAGCAGGAGTCTTTCTCGCCGACTCGGGCCTGGGGCAGGTGGAGCATGGAGGGGCGGCGAGGGTAGCACAGGACAGCAGGTGTCCAGCACCGGGCACTCAGCAGCCTTTGCTTGTGAGGTGTGGCTTCACCTCGTGGAATGGTTTTAGGGAATAGTGGTTGAAAAGCGGAGTTCACATCACCCTTCATCAGCTTCCTGACGCCACCGCAGGTCAGTTCCCAGCTCTGAGAAAGCGGCGCTGGTCTGTTTCTTCTCACCCAGGACAGGCTTTAAGCAGGTGCACTGGTTTCCCGCGGGCCCTGCTCAGGACCCCACATGGCGCTGGCCGAAAGGTCTCCTCGGCTGCTCTGGTTTGTGACTGTTGCCCAGTCTCTCCTGGGCCTCGGCGACCTTGACTGGTTGGGTGTTTTGTAGAATGCCCCTCCATGTGAACTTGCCTGAGGTTTCCTTGTGGTCACAGCAGGCATCGTGTTGGGGGAGGAATCCCACAGGAGCAGTGCACGCGGGGCACGGAGGGGACGTGGCCCATCCCATCCCTTGCAGTGCCGCCGTTTCCCTCTGTAATTGGTCATGTCTGAGACTTGGCAGCTGTCCTGCATCTGCCCAGGCATTTGCCCGGTAGTGTTGGCGCCCTCCGGGAGCCTGCCCCGTGCAGCCCCTGTGGGGCGCTGTTGAGGATTCTCTGCCCTGTTCCTTCCACACTTGCTAATTGAAATCTCCCGGGAGGAGGAGCTGTCCTGCTCTCCTGTGTGTCTGCTTCCTTATTTATTTACCTGGGTGTGGACTAAAGAATATTTATCTATTACTTGAGTTATAGTCCAATATCATCACTATGTATTTTGTGGTTGCAGTGGTTCCAACTTTGGCCCTCACGTTCTTTCATTTTGGCCCTGGTGCCCTTTCAACATGCTGTCCCTCCCTGACCTTTCTTTTTTTGGTTGTTTTTTGTTTTTGTTTTTGAGACGGAGTCTCGCTCTGTCACCCAGGCTGGAGTTCAGTGGTGCGATCTTGGCTCACTGCAAGCTCCGCCTCCCGGGTTCACGCCATTCTCCTGCCTCAGCCTCCCAAGTAGCTGGGACTACAGGCACCCGCCACCACGCCCGGCTAATATTTTGTATTTTTAGTAGAGATGGGGTTTCACCGTGTTAGCCAGGATGGTCTCAATCTCCTGACCTTGTGATCTGCCCATCTTGGCCTCCCAAAGCACTGGGATTACAGGCTTGAGCCACCATGCCTGGCCCTTCCCTGACCTTTCTTACTTTTGGGTTCAAGTTCATCTCAGATTTGCCCTGTTTCATCTGTGGAATCAGACACTTCTCCAGGAAACCCTGCGGTGGACCAAGGCATTTAGAAGCCAAGATCAGGAGCAAGGTGTGCTCACACCACTGGGGTGTCGTTTCCCAGCCCTCCCAGCAGACAGAGCAAGGAGGCCGGCACGTGCACTAACACCCCTGATCTTACAGAGCAAGGAGGCCAGCACGTGCACTAACACCCCTGATCTTAGAGGGAGGGGGTTCCCCACCAAGAATAGTGTTGGTGCTGGTTTTTCCAGACTAGTGTTATCTGGTTTGAAAAGTTCCCTTCTAGGCTGGGTGTGGTGACTGATGCCTGTAATTCCAGCACTTTGGGAGGCCAAGGCAGGAGGATCATTTGAGGCCAGGAGTTTGAGATCAGCCTGGGCAACATAGCCAGGCCCCATCTCTACAATGTATTGTCTTTTTTACATGTTGCTGGATTTTATTTGCTAACATTTTATTGAGGATTTTTGTGTCTACATTTATGGGGGTGGTTGGTCTCTAGTTTTCTCTTATTGCAATGCCTTTGCCTGGTTTGGTAACACTGCGTTCATGAAAAGAGTTGGTGAGTGTTTTTCCTCTTCTATCTTCTGAAAGATATGATGTAGAATTGACATTTTTTCTTCTTTAAAGGACTCGTAGTATTTTCCAGGAAATTGTAGTTTTTCTGTGTTGGAAGGTGTCCTTTATTAGATACCAGACCTCCGAGTTATCTTTTCTTCTTTAATGAGTTCTGGTATTTGCACCTATCAAGGAATTGGTCCACATTATCTGAGGTTTTGAAGAGACACACATGGTATTGTTTATGGAGTTCCCTTATCAGCCTTTTAATTTCCAACAATTGTTTAGCAATATCCCCTTTTGTTTTCCATATTGTTTATCAATTTGATTGATCTCAAAGAACCAGCTTGGGTTTAATCAATTTCCTCTATTTTCCTTTTGTTTTCAATTGCACGGACTCCTGCCCTAACCTTCCCTTTGCTTGCTGTGCGTTCCATTTCCTCGTCTTTCTCTAGTTTCTCAAGGCAAAGCTCCTATGTTGGATTCAATACCTTCCTTCATTTCAAAGCAGCACTCGGCCCCCTCCTTCTCCATCCTCGGTGGCTGTACCCGGCCTGTGCGTGAGGCTGTGAATGAGCTAATCTCTGCAGTCCCTTCTGAAATTCCATAATTCCTGGCTTCGGAACCCATGTCTCACGGATGATAGAGTCAAGGAGGATGCCCCACAAGGTGGCTGTGAGGGCGGGTCAACCTCCAGAGGCCCCCACCCAGGACTGCTGAGGCTGTGTCGGGGACTCATCTGCCCTTGGGTTTCCACTCCCAGGAGGCTGAGAGGCACACAAGAAAACTGGCTGGACTGCAAGCGTGGGGTCCGGAGCCAGGGAGAGGCTGTTTTAATTAAACAGTGGAGGGAGAGGCTCTTGCTGGGATGGGCAGGATTCTGCTTCCTGATTGCCAAAGCCCAGTGAGCGATGGGCTGATTGTCTATCCTGGGGCTCAGCAGGGCAGAGGCTCATCCTGAGTGCGGGGCAGGACACCTTCTGGATGGTGGCCCCCATGTTTCCTCAATGAGGAGGTGGCCCCTGGTCGTGCTCCATCTAAACCCCCGGGGGTGAGCCCAGCACCAGGCAGTGCTGTGCAGCAGGGTCTCTCTGAGACTGGGGGGAGGGGGCGGTAGGGTGCATGGGGTTTAGTTAGAGACCCATTCTCTCCAGGGGACCCAGGACACAACGCCACAGAATGTGGAGTCTCATCCCCCACCCCGGCCAGCCTGAGGTTTGGGCCAACATCAGAGCCCTGAGGCACAGAATCCCTCCACACCAAGACGCCAGAATCCTCCCAGAGTCAGCCTGGGACCCCCCAGACACACACAGCGGCCTCCCTCGGGGGTGGTCCCTGTACAAAGACCTCTCTACACACAGTGTCCACTGTTGCTGTCCCTATGTCGTGGCGTGTTTTATAGCACAGGGTCTTTCCAAGAAGCGGCAAAGCCTCCTCACATTCTACCTTTTGTGTTTAATTGCATAAATAGTAACAATAATAATACATTCTCCTGTCCTAAAGCAGGCCACCCTCTCTTCACAGTGCTCCCCCCATCTGCGTGTCCCCACACTCTCTGGTGCTGTGGGTCACACACCCTCACCACAGGACCCTCTGCGTCCTTTCCATCCTTGGCCCATGGTGTGTCCTGTCACATCTTCCCACTCCCGGCCAGGATGCTCACGGCCGCTTTGCCGGCTGTTCCTGCACTGCACGTCTGGGTCACATCCGGTTTTTCTCACAAAGAAGTGCCCTTCACGCCCTGTGTGCGGACGGCGATGCTTTTCTAGGGTATGCCCTTCTGCAGACCTGCTCCATCCCAGGTGCTCACACTCTCTGGAGGACGTAGAGGACCCGAGTGTCACTGCAGCTGTGGCACTGTGAGCACATGGTGGTGCAAGGAAGGGCTGCCTTCTGCTGGCCTGGACTGGAGTCCTGCTCTCCGGCTGCTCACTGGGGCCCCGCCACACGCAGGCAGGTGCGGGAGGGAGGCCTCTGCTTGAGATCTTTGACCAAAGCCCTTCCAGGACCTTCACAGGAAAGCCATGACATTCCCTGCACAATGCCAGCCAGGACGGGCACGTGGGGGAAGATGAACCTAGAGGGCTGAGTGCCAGAGTGGACTGACCCGACACCCCCATGCCAGGCTGAGGCAGAAGGCCCCCCAGCAAGACTGACAGAGCAAGGGAGACAGCTCCGGGAACACCTGCTTCATTCAGCCACGCCCTGGCATTTACCCAGGCTGGGGCCAGCTGCAGTGGCCGGGTCGAGGAGGGTCCAGGCATCAGCCTCAGGCTCTGCTCCCAGCCACTCAGCCTGGGCCAGGGATCTGGTCTGCAGGCCTCTGCTAGCCCCGAATGCCCTCCACGCTTCCCATTTTCCTCCCTGTCATCCAGCCTCAGAGGAGGCCAGGCCAGCCCATCAATTATGTTCCCACCAACTTTGAACTGTGAATCCGAGGTTCCCCAGGAGCTTATCCACTCCCCCGGCATGCCCAGAAGGGGATGAGGGGAAGACACCGCCAGCTCCATGGCAGCTCCAGTCTCCCATAGCGCCCGAGGGCAGCACAGGGAACCAAGGGAGGCCAGCAGACAGGAGCCTGGGCCTGCCTGGTCTCATTCCCAGACACTTCCTACGTTTCCTTTGGGGTCCCCATGGCTGCGGTGGGGCCATGCGTTCCTTCCTTCGTCCTGCACAGCTCACCCTGCACAGGGCCTGGCTGCCGACTTGAAAACAGCAGCCATGGGTGGAATGTCACCTGCAGCTCAGAGGCAGCCGTGCAAGATCCCCCAGGAGCAGGAGGAGGAGTGGGGGAGGCCACACAGGCACGCCTCATGGTGCCTCTGTTTCCTCGCCACTGAAACAGAGATAACCACGGTTCACAGCTCACAGGGGCTGCAGTGCTGTGTAAAGAGCCTGCCACGCTGATACATGGTGGCTGTCATGGTATCCACTTTTGGGGGTGTCCTGGCCTAATCTCCCTGTGATTTCTTTGCCACAGACCTGCGCCCCCTGGACATCCTGGCAGAGGTGGTCCCTTCTGATGGCGCCACAAGCGGGATCAGGATAGTTCAGGTTCACGGTGCACGGGGACTCCAGCTCTCGGCAGCCGCCCCCCACGTCATGAGCTTCCCCGCATCCAGGATTTTCTCCCAGTGTGACCTCTTCCCTGAAGAATTTTCCATCGTTGTAACCTTGAGAGTCCCCCATCTTCCACCCAAGGTCAGTGGCACTTTCTGCGCTTCGTGTTAGAATAGCGGGATTTTCCCTTGTGAGGTTCCCAGTTCCAACGCGCGCACAGGTTGAGGGGCGGCATTTGTCAAGGACTCTCTGGGTTTCTCTGGGATCAAGAGTGGCTTGCCTTGCTAGGTTATGAGGTCCCTGTCACTGGCAGTATGTGACAGTCTGTGTGACCATTTGCTAGGGGTTTGCACAGCCAGTTCCTGCAATTGAGGGTCTAGTGCTCAGAGTTTTTATGTTGACATCCTTTAGCAGGAAGCGCTAACAATAAAATCACATCTAAAAAGGTACACTTTGTAGACCCATTTATCGAAGACTTGAAGTGCTATTAATCCCACATCTAACAGGTAAGCCCCATTCCATCCTCTGCCTACTAGTTTGGAAGGTGAAGACAATAATGTTTGTCTCTGTCCCCTCCCCATGGTTTCGGGGACAGTGCACATCATATCTGTGCAGCAGGTCCTTCTGAAGTAAATAAAAATGAATTTGCATTTCCAATTCAGCATTGTTGATTAAGAAAGGAAAAGCCCTTCTTCCAGCAATGGCTGCTCTGGCTGTGCGATATTCCATCGAGTGTGACTCCGTGCTGGTCTCTGCATACGCACCCATCCTCTCTCCTCTTCCTTCTAACCTGCTGTAAACCCCAACCACTGAGTTCTCAGTGTCAATATTTTCCAGTTCCCTAACTTCCATTTTGTTATATAACTTCCAATGTTTAGGTTAAAGTCTTCATCTTCTCAGCTATTTTCTTGAGCGTGGCTCCAATGTTCATTACGTGGACAACTCCAATACGTGGACCACCTAAAAGACTGGTTCTGTTTTCTGCTTTATCTTTCTACTTTCTGTCATGCACCATACTTTTAAAATTTTATTTATTTATTTTGAGACTGAGTCTTGCTCTGTAACCCAGGCTGGAGTTCAGTGGCACAATCATGGCTCACTGCAGCTACCTCAAGCTACCTTCCCACCTCAGCCTCCAAACAGCTGGAACCACAGGTGCATGCCACCACTCCTGGTGAATTTAAAAAAAAAAATTGTGTAGAGATGGGATCTCACTATATTGCCCAGATTGGTCTTGATCCTCCTGCCTCAGTCCCCCAAAGTGCTGGGATTATAGGTGTGATCCCCCGTGCCCAGCCATGCCTCGGACTTTTTAACAGCTCTGTTGAGATGCAATTCGCGTGCCCTACAATTCACCCATTTAAAGTGTATAATTTGATGGTTTTTGGTAGATTCACAGATATGTACGAGCAATTTGAGGACACTTTCCTCACTTCAGAGGAGGCCCATAGGTTAAATATCACCCTGGACCCTGCATCAGCCCAGCACTAAGCACGGACTACGCTCCTTTCTGTCTCTAGGGATTTGCGTCTCCTGCGTGTTCCTTGTAAAGGGGATCGTAGGGTGTATTTCTTTTGTGACTGGCTTCTTTTGCTTAGAATGTCTTCAAGGTTTATCCATGCTGTGGCTTGTGTCAGCGCTTCATTCCTTCTTACGGTCCAATAATACTCCATGGTATGGGCCTGCCGCAGTGAGATTATCCTTTTCTCAGCTGGTGGACGTGTGGATTGCTTCCACCGTTTGGCTGTTAAGAATAACGTTACTACAGGCATTCGTGCATTCCTGTGTGCACTTTTGTGTGGACGTATGTTTTCATTTCTCCTGTGGATGCACTTAGGAGCGGATGCCTGCATCCTGTGGTTAACTTTTCGAGGAACTACCAGCCCGCTTACCAAGCTTGCTGGCAGCATTTTACATTCCTGCCAGCAGCGTGCAATGGTTGTGATTCTCCACAGTCTTTACTCTCCTCAAGGCCCAGAAACTGAGGTTCTCCTAACCTCATCCCTCCTTAGGTGCAGAAGTGTTTTATAAGTGCAGACTCCTCCTGGGATGGAGCAGAGGGCTGTCAGTTCCAGAATATCGCCTCATGGCCACTGTCCCTGCTTCTGGAGTGTGCGTTGATGCAATCAATATATTTCTACTGATTTATTTATGGACAAACCCACATTAGGGAAGACCCAACCCCAGTCAGGAGCCTCACAAACCAGAGCATCCACAAACAATGAAGCAACACTACTAACACAACAGTGCCTACAACAACAAGGAAAACGAAGGCTTCTCGAAGCCAGCCAGGGGTAGCACAATCAACACAGAGGGGTATAAAGGTTCCAACCACTCAGAACACCCGGCACAACCACTCACTCACTCACTCACTCACTCACTCACTCACATCTCCTCCAGCTCACCTCCTCCACACCCCAGCATGGCCACATCCACCATGTCCGTCTGCTCCAGCACTTGCTCTGACTCCTGGCAGGTGGACGACTGCCCAGAGGCCTGCTGTGAGCCCCCCTGCCGCGCCCCCAGCTGCTGCGCCCCAGCCCCCTGCCTGACCCTGGTCTGTACCCCAGTGAGCTGTGTGTCCAGCCCCTGCTGCCAGGCGGCCTGTGAGCCCAGCCTCTGCCAATCAGGCTGCACCAGCTCCTGCACGCCCTCGTGCTGCCAGCAGACTAGCTGCCAGCCGGCTTGCTGCACCTCCTCCCCCTGCCAGCAGGCCTGCTGTGTGCCTGTCTGCTGCAAGCCTGTGTGCTGTGTGCCTACCTGCTCTGAGGATTCCTCTTCATGCTGCCAGCAGTCTAGCTGCCAGCCAGCTTGCTGTGCCTCTTCCTCCTGCCAGCAGGCCTGCTGTGTGCCTGTGTGCTGCAAGCCCGTGTGCTGTGTGCCTACCTGCTCTGAGGATTCCTCTTCATGCTGCCAGCAGTCTAGCTGCCAGCCAGCTTGCTGCACCTCCTCTCCGTGTCAGCAGTCCTGCTATGTGCCCGTCTGCTGCAAGCCTGTCTGCTGCAAGTCTGTCTGCTGTGTGCCCATCTGCTCTGGGGGTTCTACTTCATGCTGCCAGCAGTCTAGCTGCCAGCCAGCTTGCTGCACCTCCTCTCCGTGTCAGCAGTCCTGCTATGTGCCCGTCTGCTGCAAGCCTGTCTGCTGCAAGTCTGTCTGCTGTGTGCCCATCTGCTCTGGGGGTTCTACTTCATGCTGCCAGCAGTCTAGCTGCCAGCCAGCTTGCTGCACCTCCTCTCCGTGTCAGCAGTCCTCCTATGTGCCCGTCTGCTGCAAGCCTGTCTGCTGCAAGTCTGTCTGCTGTGTGCCCATCTGCTCTGGGGGTTCTACTTCATGCTGCCAGCAGTCTAGCTGCCAGCCAGCTTGCTGCACCTCCTCTCCGTGTCAGCAGTCCTCCTGTGTGCCCGTCTGCTGCAAGCCTGTCTGCTCCAAGTCTGTCTGCTGTGTGCCCGTCTGCTCTGGGGCTTCCACTTCATGCTGCCAGCAGTCTAGCTGCCAGCCGGCTTGCAGCACCACCTCCTGCTGCAGACCCTCCTCCTCTGTGTCCCTCCTCTGCCGCCCCGTGTGCAGGCCCGCCTGCTGCGTGCCCGTCTCCTCCTGCTGTGCCCCCGCCTCCTCCTGCCAGACCAGTTGCTGCCGCCCGGCCTCCTACGTGTCCCTCCTCTGCCGCCCCACGTGCTCCCGCCTCTCTTCCGCGTGCTGCGGCCTCTCCTCAGGCCAGAAGTCCAGCTGCTGACGGGCAGGTCCTGTTTCTCCAGAGTTGTTCCAGGACCATCTCTGACTTCCGAAAATCCTTGCAGCCCTGAGCCCTGTCTGAGTCTCCTCTGCCCAGAGCCACTGCACCTCCAGCTGGCAATGCTGAGCCTTCATGCTGAGTTCCCTCCAGGCATGCATTTCTCCCACACCCTCACCTCCATCCTGGCCAGCCGGTGGTCGCTGCGTCCTGCCCCATGTGTGTGATCAGTCTGTCAACGAATAAAGTCACCACTGTGCCCTCTCAGAGGTCTTTTTTGCATATCTGGCAAGCCCTGGGGGAAGAACTTCGATGTGCTGTGTGGGGTGGGAGCTTTGGGCCTCTGGCCTTGAGCTGCATCCAGGCTGACAGCACCGGGGGCGGAGGCAGTCCTGACTTCCCGCTGTGTGGGGTCTGCTGCTGTGGGGTCCCCTGCCAGCCTCAGCATCTCCAGGCCCCAGGGGTGCCCTTCTCTATGAATGCCCCGCACCCACCGGGCCTGGCCTCTCCCTGGGCTCCTCCCTCTCTCTCCTTTCTCTGCCTGTCTGACCCCCCACTCACCATCTTCTCACCAGCCCTCTCTTATTAAATGAAATAAATACTTCTCATTCCTGGAAGATATTTTAGAGCTGATACTTATTTCAAAGTATCTGTGTATGTTTGTTGGACAGTCTGTGTACGATCATCCCAATGCCTGAAGTCTCTGTGGGTCCATTTCAGCTTTCTGTCATTTCCGCCAGTTCTCACTCATGGTGTCTTGTTTCCTTGTGTGCTTTGCTGTTTGTGGCTGAGTAACCACCGTTGTGCTTGAAAAGTATTTGTGGGCATTTCTGAGGCCTCTAAGACAGGTGTGTTTGCTTTTGTCTTATATGAGGAACCCTCTGATTCCAGGATCACCTTCAACTAAATTCATGGCTTTGATTTGTGTGGGGCACCCAAAAGGTGCCAGTTCGGGCTGCAAAGCAGAATGAGGCCAGGCTTATTGGGGCAGGATGTTCTCCTCCGGGTGTGCTGAGTCCCCAGGCAGCCAGCAGCCTCCGGGATGGACATAAGCCCATGCTTACCTCTGACTCCCTCTTCTCTGAGGGTGCAGCCTGTGCAGTCTCTAGCTTCATGTAGGGATAGTCTCCTTTAGACCCCACCACGAGGGGGGCTCTTGGCTTTGATTTCTGTCCTCTTCATCCTGCAAAACCATTCAATCCTAAATTTAAAATTGGCAGACCAGCGAATGCCCTCAAGAACAAAGTGAATTCTGGGTGTTTCTAAATGCTATGGGTTAGAGCAAGAGTCGTTCAGCTGGGGTCTGTGATCTTGGATGAGAAGGAAAAAAATGCATCTTTATTCTCCCAAACCTCTAACTGAAATGTAGTGTTTCAATCAATTATGAATGTAGATGACAAAACTGACAGCGGCACCTGCAGCTTTGTCACCAACAGGAATGAAATGCGTGGCATCACATTACGCTGGCTGCAAATGCTCAAAACCTCATTCTGGCCACGACTGTTTCATAATCACGGTAGTACAAGATGCACCTGCTGGGTTCCACCAGGCACGTTCCCTAGGGAAGCACATGCTACGCATGCTGTATCGCCAGTTCGCTTTTCACAGTGTAACAGCTGCGTTCTCATGTAGTTGCTTTCCTTTAACTCATCTGAAAACCTCCAAAGCTTTCATGAACTGGCCGGGAAGGTCCCTGGCACACAAAGGGCGAAGACCCCTCCCTTCTATTTGGGCCTGTAATCCCGTAATTCTTTGTTCCTTTTCCAGTTTCCTGCTGCGACTGGGAAGATGCTTCCTAGAGTTTTCAATTGTTTTCAGCAAGATGATGGGTCAAACAATCTCACCTACAGGTTTCCAGAACTGGAATCCCTGGAGAAACGTCGACTTTTTCTTTTTTTCTTTTTTCTTTGTTTGAGATGGAGTCTAGCTCTGTTGCCCAGACTGGAGTGCGGTGGTGCGATCTCGGCTCACTGCAAGCTCCACCTCCCGAGTTCAAGGGATTCTCCTGCCTCTCCTCCTGAGTAGCTGGGATTACAGGTGCCCGCCACGATGCCCAGTTAATTTTTTTAAATTTTTAGTAGAGACAGGGTTTCACCATCTTGGCCAGGCTGGTCTTGAACTCCTGACCTTGTGTTCCACCCGCCTCGGCATCCCCAAAGTGCTGAGATTACAGGCGTGAGCCACCGCACCCGGCTTGTTTTGTTTTGTTTTGTTTTTTGAGAGTGGGTATCACTCTGTCGCCCAGGCTGGAGTGCAGTGGCGCGATCTCAGCTCAGTGCAAGCTCCACCTCCCGGGTTCCCGCCATTCTCCTGCCTCAGCCTCCTGAACAGCTGGGACTACAGGCATGCACCACCACGCCTGGCTAATATTTGTATTTTTAGTAGAGATGGGGTTTTACTACATTGGCCAGTCTGGTCTTGAACTCCTGACATCGCGATCTGCCTGCCTTGGCCTCCCAAAGTGCTGGGATTACAGGTGTGAGCCACCATGCCCGACGCGACTTCTTAATTCTTAAGAATAACTGGAGGAGCCGGGCGCGGTGGCTCAAGCCTGTAATCCCAGCACTTTGGGAGGCCGAGACGGGCGGATCACGAGGTCAGGAGTTCTAGACCATCCTGGCTAACACGGTGAAACCCCGTCTCTACTAAAAAAATACAAAAACTAGCCGGGCGAGGTGGTGGGCGCCTGTAGTCCCAGCTACTCGGGAGGCTGAGGCAGGAGAATGGCGTAAAAACCCGGGAGGCGGAGCTTGCAATGAGCTGAGATCTGGCCACTGCACTCCAGCCTGGGCGACACAGCGAGACTCCGTCTCCAAAAAAAAAAAAAAAGAATAACTGGAAATTTTCCGTAGCCTTCCCCTGTTGTTGGTAATGATTCCTTAATTCTTGAGTTGGTCTTTTCCTTTGAACCGTTGTATCTATTAACTTGTCCCAGCAGTCATTTATTCCTTTGCAGTTTCCATGGCATGTCTGTGCCAATGCAATACAGAGTTAGAAGTCCCTGTCCGAGTGTCAGAGGCTCCCAGGACGGAAGGACACAGGCCCCTTGTCACTGTCATTTTCCTTTGCAAGCTCCCAGCCCGACCACCAGGACAAGGGGAGCGGGCAGGGCAGGAAGGGCTGTCCCCAGCCCTCTCTGTGTCCCGGGTCTGATCAGCAGCCCAGAGCGAGGCTGCCCTGCCCTGAGCCCCATGACTGTGTGTGTGCAGCCTCCGCCCTGCTTGTGAAGGGGGGTGGGATGTGTTTGTGTTGGGGAGTGGGGGACTCACCACACAAGGACTGGGAGGGGACTTCTCACGCTAGGGCTCCCAGATCCTGGTGCCCTTCACCACCCATCTCCCACAGCCCTTGGCCAGCTGGCCTAGCCAAGTGCCCACGTCTCCCCACCGGGTGGGACTCTGTAAGGGAACGTGGTTTCTGAATCTTCAGGGAGTCCTGAGCCAGGCTGCCCTCCCTTTGGCTCATCCTGTGGGATGTGGGGGCCCTGCTAGTGTGGGAGTCCCCATTTCTAGGCTGTGTGGGTCACCCCGTGGGGAGGATGGGAGGGGCAGCTCTGTGTGGCCCCCGCAGCCCTCGGACCTGGGAAACGTCTCTTTTCCCTCCCGTTACTGTTTAATTGTGACATTAGTTACCTTATCTCGGTTTTTATTTTATAAACCATTTTGAGAAATGTTTTCATCTAATTGGAAACATCTGGTGAAATTTCCTCTCCTTTCGAACTGGCCGCTTCACTCCTCATCCTCACATTTTCAGGGTCTTCTCTGCTTTGGAGGTTTTCCTCCTGTTTCAGCTGCTTTTCCATCTTTAGAATATCCACCACGGTTTGTGTTTTTTCTCTTCTACTTTTATTTGCTGTTGTGAAAAACATACATTCTGTTTTTAATTGTACTAATAAATAACTTTTAAGTTTACCTTTATGTTTATTTTTTAATTATTAAAGTGAGGAATGGAACTGCAATTTGAGAATTTCTATTTAAAACAGAATTAATCTTGCTCTTCTTAACATCAGCCCACGTGTCCACCCCCACCCGCTTCTTAGTCTTTCTTGTTTAATTGGAAGCAACATACAGCATATTCCGGTAGAAACAGAACCACACATGCAATCCTAAATATTATAACAGCCACATTTAAAGATGGCAAAAGGAACAGGTGAAATTAAATTAATAATAGATCTTATTTGACCTGGTACATCCAGAATGCTACCATTTCAACATGTGGCAGGAGCCACATTTCAAGCACTCAAGAGCCACATGTGGTTAGTGGCCTCTCACATTAGCATGCAGTAAAGTATTAGGGTCTTATCATTGCTATTCAATTAGGATGTTGAATATGCATCTGTTGTATGCATCTGTTATAACAGATGGGAAATTTGCATTTGCAGTTATAACTGAGCACATTGGTTATCTGGACACAGGTCAGTGTCTTCCTGTCTTCGCATCTGGGCCAACCCTTTGATACCCCAGCCTCTACAATCTGGAGCCCTTGTCTTAGATTCTTCTCTGCCATAGTCAGCTGAGGCTGCCATAACAAATTACCGTGGACTGGAGGGTCTTGAGCAGCAGGCATTTCTTTCTCCCTGTTCTGGAGGCTGGAAGTCCAGGATCAGGCAGGGTGCCACATGGTGGGGTTCTGGAGAGGGCTCTCTTCCTGGTCTACAGACAGCCACCTTCTTGCTGTCTTCACATGGCCCAGATAATCTCTCCGGGGTTTCTTCTTTAAAGGGAACAAATCCCATTCTTGAGGGCTCCACCCTCCTGACCTAATTACCTCCCAAAGGCCCCGCATCTTAATACCCTCATATTGGAATTAGGGTCTCAACGTGTGAATTTTGGGAGGACACAAACCTTCCATCCATAACAATCACTTTGCCATTTGTCATACTTCCTTAAGTATTTTTTCCAAGAGGGATACCTGGGTGGAGTACTTTCTAAGCTCTTGCTTTTGTGAAAATGCGTCACTGTTATCTTTATTTGAGAAAGATGTAATAATTTGCAAAAAGGAAAAGTAGAGCCTTAGTCCGCCAAAGATTCCCCTGGAAGCTCTGAGGATATTGCCATACCCTGGTTGGTGGGACAGGGGTCTGAGGTCAGCCTGATGCAGTTCATTTCCAGATCGTATATTACTCGTCCTGCCCGTGAGAGGCCTGTTCTTAGGTCTTCTACGTTGAAAAACTTGTCAATGCATATCTAGGGTGGGCTCGGAAGGCCTGATTTTCTTGAAATTCATTAAGTTCTTCTACTCCAAATACACACACCTCTGTCCATTCAGCCCAGAATACCTGATCCTCAATTATTTCTTTGATTATTACTTTGATCCAATTTGTTTTTTTCTCCCTAGCAATTGAATTTTCATGTTTGGTCTCAGCTAAATATACCCTCTGTTTGTTATCTTTTCTCTCATTATATTTGTGGGTTTTATCCTTTACCTTGGTGTTTGGAAGAACTCATGTTTGGACTCAAAATTGAATTGATTCTCTGGGGTATTAGTTTTGTTCTTCTGCTTCTGATGTGAATTTTTAATCCAGCTGTTTGGTATTCAATTTGGTATTGAAGACTTGCTGTCTTTCATCTTCAACTTTTTTTTTTTTTTTTTTTTTAGAATCAGAGACGCACTGGTTGAGAGTATAGATCCTATGTACAGACCGGCTGGCTTCTAGTCCTGGTTCTGTTACTTTCTTCTGTGTGACTTTGAGCAGATTGCTCAACCTCTCTGCTGAGGCTTCCATGTCTGTCCATAGTAACTTTGACAAGGAGTTGATGCCAAAATTAAGTGAGTTAATAGATGCCAAGTGCTGGAATGCTGCCTGGCATAGCCACGTGCTTGTCAAATGCTCTCTGACCTCGCCAGCTTCATCATCAGTGCTACTAGGGGGTCGTTTTCTAAGATGGCTGAAGCTGTCACTACAGTCACATGCTAGACCTTGGGGTTCCAGGTATGTGGGACCCACCCCCTCATACTCCATTAGGGAACGCAGCTGCCTCAGCTTCCCTTCGGCTCTCGCCCTGCCTCCCAGTGCCGACTGCCCTGTGCCTTCAGATGAGAGGCTCTTGTCAGTAGCTGAGTCTTCACAGATGTCACCCCTGCGAGGTCGGAGGGGCTTGTCTGACAACAGCCATGGAGGGCGGAGTGACTGGCACGTGCTGGAGGCCCCAGGTTCAGATGGAATTTCCATCACAATGGCAAGGCAGGTGTGCAGGGAGGGGCTGTGGGGGCTGTGAGTTTATCCCACATCCGGCCAGTGCGCATGGCCAGTGACAGTCACAATGGCAGTGATTCAGATCTTTAGTGGACAATTGTGTCACCCGCAAACAACAGACATCCACACCTCATTTCTATTTCTCGGCTTGCTGCTTTGACGCCCTGCAGGACAACAGAGAAAGGTTCTGTGACCAGGGGCCTGCTCACCTCCTGCTACACTACGACAGGAGAGCTGCCAGTGAGCCTCCCTAGTGCTGTAGGCTTTCTGGGCCACCATGAAAGCCCGGCTCAGGCTGCCATGGCCTCATCCCCAGCTGGAAGAGGCTGGAAGGACATTGGGAGATGGTGGTGGTTCCTGGTGAGAACCAGCTTCAGGCTGTGCGGGCCTCAGGCCCTGAGAGAGAGGAGCTTGCCTGTGACCGTCCCTGCCCCGGGGTCAGGGCCCGTCCTGCCCGATGACCTCCCAAGCACAGGCTGGCTTTGCCCACCCCAGGTGTCCTTCACTGTCCACGTGACCCTCATTCCACATCCTCCTCCCCAAGGCAGAGGCCCCTCCCCACCTCCAGGCCCTAATCTGCACCCGCCCTTCTTAGGACACCTGACCAGGGCTCCAGGGGACAGCAGTCCAGACCCAAAGGCCAGTCCCCAAGCCTTGTCCTCCTAATGAGCTGACTGTGCAGAGGCCTTGCCGGAACGTTCCGTTTCCATCTCAGGGGAGGGGAGGTCCTCCCTGCCCTCCTGCCCTTGGCAGACATCAGGATCTCAGAGGATCCCAGAGCCCGCCAGGAAGCACTGTCCTCAAGCGCCTTTTCCCAATACAGGCACCTCGTCCTGGCTCTCCCAGTCGCAGCCACACCAGCCCACCCCGTGAGGTCCCTGCAGACAGAGGCTGGGCATCCCCCGGGCCCCACGCCGGGCACAGTCACAGGACCTGCCAGGTGGAAGTCACCAGGTCAGCCCCAGAGAGGCCGCACCCTTCCTCCTGGTGTTCCCGGGGACAGGCTCAGCCAGGGGCACCAGCCTGGTCCAGGACCAGCGAGTGTTAGGAGCAGAGTGAGGACAAGTCATGGCAAGGGAAGCAGAAATAATGAGGGTCCTCCAGGCTCCAAACACCAACACGGAAGGGGAGGGCGTTGCTGAGTCTCCTGCTGGGAAAAACAGGCCCTGGGCATATAAAAGCCCCAGCAGCCGACAGGCTCAGACAGACACACACACACTCACTCACTCATTCAAACCTCCCCCAGCTCACCTCCTCCCCACCCCAGCGTGGCCGCGTCCACCATGTCCATCTGCTGCAGCACCTGCACCGACTCCTGGCAGGTGGACGACTGCCCAGAGACCTGCTGTGAGCCCCCCTGCTGTGCCCCGGCCCCCTGCCTGACCCTGGTCTGCACCCCAGTGAGCTGTGTGTCCAGCCCCTGCTGCCAGGTGGTCTGTGAGGCCAGCCCCTGCCAATCAGGTTGCACCAGCTCCTGCACATCCTCATGCTGCCAGCAGTCCAGCTGCCAGCCGGCTTGCTGCACTTCCTCCCCCTGCCAGCAGTCCTGCTGTGTGCCCGTCTGCTGCAAGCCTGTCTGCTGTGTGCCCACCTGCTCTGGGGATTCTTCTTCATGCTGCCAGCAGTCTAGCTGCCAGCCGGCTTGCTACACCTCCTCCCCGTGCCAGCAGGCCTGCTGTGTGCCTGTCTGCTGCAAGCCCGTCTTCTGCAAACCTGTCTGCTCTGGGGCTTCCTCTCCGTGCTGCCAGCAGTCTAGCTGCCAGCCAGCTTGCTGCACCTCCTCCTGCTGCAGACCCTCCTCCTCCGTGTCTCTCCTCTGCCGCCCCGTGTGCAGCTCCACCTGCTGCGTGCCCGTCCCCTCCTGCTGTGCCCTCACCTCCCCCTGCCAGCCCAGCTGCTGCCGCCCGGCCTCCTGCGTGTCCCTCCTCTGCCGCCCTGTGTGCTCCTGCCCGGCCTGCTGCAGTCTCTCCTCAGGCCAGAAGTCCAGCTGCTGATGGCCATGTCCCCCAGGGCCAGCCAGGGGAACTCCCTGCCAGTCCTTGGACCTCCCAGCCCACCCAGCCCCAACACAGCCCAACCACAGAGAAGCAGCAGCCCCACCCACAGCTGTCCAGCCCAGGGGTGGGGTCTGAGATGGTCACTGGCTCCTCCCAGACCTCCCCCAGGGTGGGCGAGCCCTGGCTGCTCCTTGTGGTGCCTCCTGGCTGCAGACCACGACCTTCTGCTGGTTGGGTACGGGCCTTCCTGACCCGGGTCTCGCACCCAGGAGTGTCACCCTCTGCCTCTGGGCACCAATAAAGCCTCTGCAGCCCCAGCTGACTCTGTGCTGACTCTTCACACCCAGGGCGGGATGGGGCAGAGTGGGGCCTGGCCTGGCTCTGGGGGGCTGGGCCCCGTGGATCTCTTTACATCCCCAGCTGGGGGGCCGTGGGGGGCTCTTGTGTGACACCTGGAAGTTCCTGTCCACCTTGTGGCATGTTCTGCTGTCCAGCTCCCCTCCAGGTCCTGTGGGGCCCAAAAGCTTTGCTCACTGACTGAGTCCCACGGACACCACATGGCTCGGGCCAACGCTCCACTCACCGTGGGTAGAAGCAGCTCCTTCCCATGGCAAGGGTTGGGGCTGTCCCAGCGGGTGGCAGGCCCCAGCTGTGCTGGGAGGTGGGACATGGGGGCAGACTTGGGCTCCAGCTGTCCCTGTGCTCAGGGAGTTCCACTCAGGGACAGCTTGGGCATCCTGGCCTCCTGCGCACTCACAGACGCTCAGGGACGCCCTCTGTTCCTGCACCAGGCTTGTAGCTGGGATGCAGAGCAGAGAACAGGGACGTGGCCTCCAGAGCTCCCTGTGCTGGGCTGGGTGGGCGGAGGGCCGGTGGGAACAGGAAGGCCCCAGTGGCAGAGGAAGCCCGGGACAGCGTGGGGACACATGCAGACCAGAGGTCGAGAGAAACACACGGACACACAGGTCCAGGTGTAGCCAGATGTGGTTTCAAACAGGATTGAGCCAATCTGAGAACAGACTCCTAGAAATGCAACTGTAGGCAAGGGACGCTGACAAGGCGACGGTCATCACGTTGTCCACAAGAGGCCCCGAGTCTTTACTTCTTAACAGCTACACGATCACAATGCCGGGCCACACATTGTTCTTTTTTTGCCAGGTTGATTAACAAAAATATTTTCTCATGGTTTTCTTCAGCAAGGAGTGCATCGTTCCAAAGTGTGGACACGCCACACTTGATGTCTGCAACGCCAGGTGGATGGCCCTGAACGTCTCTCCAGTTGTTAATTATTACAAACGATGCCTCTTGTGAGATATGGCAAGGTTTCTCTTCAAACAGCCTGATCAATCCTTTATTGTTTAATTCCCAGTACCCCTCCCTGTCTCTTTCTTCTTCTTTCCTTCTTTCTGCTTTTCCTGCATGCCCAGGCATGCCACAGCACCAGTGGCTGTATCAGCACCAGCTCACATTCCTTTCCTTATCTGAGAAAAGACTGACTCCCTAGCTCACCGCAGACGACCCCTTCCCCTAAACGTTTAGCCAATCGGGTTCAGCTTGGATTGCACGGTCTGACCCTGGCCAGTTAAAAAAGGGCACAGGGGCAGGATTTGCATCAAAAATAAAAACTTTCACTCTCCTTTGTTCTGTGTGCTCTCGTGGCAACCAGCCATAAGAGAGGCACCTCTCTGTGCAAAGATAATTTTGCTTTGCTAAAAAATCCTTTGTCTAAGGGCTAGTTTTCCTTACGACTCTGGTTCTATCTCTAACACCTCTGTGGGTGTTTCTACCAGATACCTTTCCACACTCAGGTACATTTTTGCTTAAATTCCTAGAAGTGGCATTGCTAGCACCAAGTGTTCATGGATTTTGAATTCATAGAGATACTGAGAAATGCCCTCAAAGATGGTCCCTAATTGTGCCCGCGAATACCGATGTCAGAGGAAATGGCGCAGCGGGGAACTGTGAGGGCCTGTCCCTCCAGGGAACATCAGAAAGTGGCAAAACCCAAACAAACCAACCCGCTGTCCCTGGCCAGCGTTCCCTGGCTGTGCAGTTGTATTTCTAGGAGTCTACCCTCGGATTTGTTCATCCTGTTTGAAACTGTCTGGCTCCATCTGCACACATGTTCGCGTGTTCACGTGTTCTCCCACCCTCTGGTTTGGACGTGGTCCCACACTGTCCTAGGCTTCCTCCACCATCGCTTCCCCAAGACCTTCCCGTCCCCACCTGCCGTCCACCCACCCACCCCAGCAGAGGGGGCTGGAGTTCAATTTTATCTGAACTCTGGAAAATATTTGAAGGTTTACAGCAGGCAAGGGAACATATAACCAAGAAAAAGCAACAGGATCAAATAGGAGAACCTTGTGGATTTTAACTTCCCCTTGCCCCATCCCCCATCTCCAGCTGGGTGACAGTCAGGAGGACAGCAGCCAGAGTTCCTGGTGTGGGGTGCTGCCGCCAGGGAAACAGAGGGGACTTTGTTTGCAAGGCAGTGAGGTTGTCCGTTTCCACCCGTCTGGTGGCTCCCTGAAGGACTAACACACAGGACTTGCCTTATTTCACCAACTCAGACTCAAGGCAGAGAGCAGCTACACCAAGGCTTTGTCAGAACGTTAAACAGTCACTGCCACCTGGGGCCAAAGATATCAGCCAGAAAACACTGGGCACACCTGAAAAGCCTGGGAGGAAAAGCTGGGAGATGGCATGCTTTGAGGAATAAGGGAGTTGGGAGATCCCACTTATTCTTGGGAGTCCAGAAGGTCCCCACACATGCCCATGACGGGGCACAGCCTCAGAAAAGAACTGAGAAGCTCTCAGTGCTCACCTCTGGCTGAACTTCAGGCTCTGAGCAAGCAGGAAGTGAAGGTGCAAGCAGGAAGTGAAGGTGCAAGCAGGAAGTGTGAAGGTGCAAGCAGGAAGTGAAGGGGAAGGCAGAGTCGCAAACTCCCCAGCTGAGTGCTGAGGGTGTGGACCAACTACAGAGCCTAGCTACAAGCCCTGGAGAAAAACATTTTTTTGACTCCAGGGGTTTAAGGAACTCTCTGTCAAATTACTGTCTCAGCACTAAGCTAATAGAACAGTGAGCACACATGATGAAGAAACTATTTTTTTAAGGTGACATAAACAAGCAAAAACAACCACAATCCACAACAATCAGCAACAGCAAATTGCACAGAGGGGGAGAACCTGATACCCAGAAATATCCCATTGTAATAGTCACTGTCCAGTTTTCACCAGACAGAGCAGGAAGAAATATGAGCTACTCATGGGGGGAAAACAATTAATAGAAAATCTTCCTGAGGAAGACCAGAATTGGACTCACTAGATAAAGTCTTTCAATCAACTCTCTTAAACTGTTCAAAAAACTAAATAAAATCACAGACAAAGAATTAAGATAAACCAGGAGAATGATGCCTCACCAAACAGACAATATCAATAAAGAGATAGGAACTTAAAAAGAAACCAAACAAAAATTCTGGAATTGAAAAGTACAACAACTGAAATAAATAATTCATGATAGGGTTTCAACAGCAGATTTTATCAGGTGGAAGAATTAGTGAACATAAAGACAGATGAATTAACATACTTTAGTCTGAGGAGTAGATGAGACAAAGGGGAGTAGATGTGAGAATGGAGAAAAATGAACAAATCTTAGAAGACCTGTGGGACACTATCAAGCATCCCAACACGCTTAACTGGATTTCCAGATGGAGGGGAGACGGGGGAACAGAAAAAATAATTGAAGAAATAATGGCCAAAACTTCCCAAATTGAGAAAACACATCAATCTACACAGTCAAGCCACTCAGTGAACCCCAAGTAGAATAAACTCAGAGAGTCACACAAAAACACAGTGTAATCAAATTCTCAAAAGTCAAAACAGAATCTAGAAAGCAGCTGCACAGAAGACTAACAGCGGATTTCTCATCAGAAACCATGGAGGCCAGAGGCATTGGGATGACATATTTCACATGCTGGCTTGGGGTACAGGGGCGGGGGAAACCAACAACCAAAAAGACATCAGCATCTGACAAAATTATCCTTCAAAAATGAAAGAGGGGTCAGGTGTGGTGACTTATGCCTGAAATCCCAGCACTTTGGGAGGCCGAGGCAGGTGGATCACGAGGTCAGGAGATCAAGGCCATCCTGGCTAAAACTAATATAGTGAAACCCTGTCTCTACTAAAGATACAAAAAATTAGCTGGGCGTGGTGGTGGGAGCCTGTAGTCCCAGCTACTCTGGAGGCTGAGGCAGGAGAATGGTGGGAACCCAGGAGGCAGAGCTTGCAGTGAGCGGAGATCTCGCCACTGCACTCCAGCCTGGGCAACAGAGCGAGACTCCGTCTCAAAAAAAAAAAAAAAAAAAAAAAGAAAAAAGAAAGAGAAAGTGGTTCATTTCAAGGTAAATAAAACCTGAAAGAGCTCATTGCCAATAGACTTGCCTTACAAGAAATGCTAATTCAGGCTGAAATACAAGGGCACTAGACAGTAACCTGGAGCCGTATGAAGGAAAGGTAGCCATGTTGGTGGTTTGTGTGTTTATAAGAATTTTTCCATTACATATTGGTCATCTAATTTGTTGGTGTACAAATTTTCATAGTATTCCTTATAATCCTTTTTATTAATGTAAGGTCAGTAGTGATATTCCCATTTTTATTTATGATTTTAATTATTTGAATCTGTCATCTTTTAATCTAGATAAAGATTTGTCTAGATAAAGATCTAGACAGATAAAGATTTGTCAAATCTGTTACTCTTCTCAAAGAACCAACTTTGGGGTTTATTGATTCTATTGATTTTTTACTTTCTATTCCATTTTTCTGTGTTCTAGTCTTTATTTTCTACCTTCTGCTAAATTTGGATTCAGTTTGCTCTTCTTTTTCTGGTTCCTTAAGGTATCACGTTAGATTAATGATTTGAGATCTTTCTATTTTTTAAAAATGTAAGCATTCAGTTATCAATTTCCCTCTATATACTGCTTTCACTGCATGTCATAAGTTTTGGTTTGCTGTGTTTTCTTTTTTATTCGTCTCAAAGTATTTTCTACCTTCTCTTTGAGTTTTTCCTTTGACTCATTGGTTGTTTGACAGTGTGTAATTTAATATACAAATATTTGTGAATTCCAGTTTTTCTTCTGTTATTTTCTAGTTTCTTTCCATTATAATCAGAGAAGATAGTTTGTATGAGTTTGATCATTTTAAATTATGAAGACTAGTTTTGTGGCCTAAGGTACAGTCTAACTTGGCAACTGCTCCATGTGAACTTAAGAAGAGTGTGTTGTCTGCTGTTGCTGGGTTGGGTGTTTCTGCATCTGTGTTAGACCTGTTTAGGGGGTTCTTCAAGTCCTCTATTTCTTTACTGAATGTCAATTTAATTCCTTTTTTTTTTTTTAATTACAGAGAATGACTCATTGATGTCTCTAACTCTTTTTGTAGAACCAGAACTGTCTGTTTCTTTCTTCATGTCTGTCCATTTTTGTTTCACATACTTTGGTGATCTGATATTAGATATGTATATATTTACAATTGGTATATCTTCCTGATGGATTCACTTTCATCAACGCATAATGTCCTGTGGGCCCAGCCCCTGCTGATGAGTCTGCTCAAGCTTCTGCATGACAGTGGTTTCCTCCTTAGCCTCCTTTCCTGGCCATTCTCCTGGCCTGTGTTGGCCCCTCCCCAGCCAGGCCATCATGTCCCCAGGTAACATCCATGTGGCCCCCTGGGCAGCACACAGCATTCCTCAGTTGCTCTCACTAGAAGCCAATACTTCAGGTCCCACTTCCTAAGGTCTGGAAAATGATGATGGCCTAATGAAACAAGCTGAGAAATTTAAGCCTAGCATTATTTCTCTCCCAATTATTTGACAGCATTCTGTGGTGAAAGTCTTTGGGTCCATAGTTTGCTTTGTAGAATGGCTTTTAATCTTAGATTCATGTAATCAATATGATATATTTGGGATTTTTCCTTTTGTTGGATTCTGTGTCTTGACAAATAGACAGTTGTGTCTCCACCAACACCATCAATATACAGAGGCCTCTCATCATCCCATAAATTTCCCTCTTGCCCCTTTGTAGTCATTCCACATCCCCACCCTAACCCCGAACAGGCACTGATTTTTTGGGTCTTATTATTATTACTATTGCCATAATATCACATCTATGGATTCCCACGGTGTTTAGTATTTTGCCATATAATATATGACTTAAATAGACCCTTCACTAAAGAACAGATACGGATGGCAAATAAACACATAAAAACATGCTCCATATCATGAATCATCAGGACAATGCGAACTTAAACCCCAGTGACTCTCTCTATACAGCTGTGTTGACTAAAGTAACAACACATCTGCTGTGCAGGACTGGCAAGAATGTGGGGCTTTGCTGATACGTTTGAGTTTAAACCTCCCATCTCACTTTGGTTTTTGCTTATGCAAGGAATCTACTCCCTTTTATCTCCTTGCTTTACTGCTTTTGGATTGAGTGGTTTAAGTTTTGTTTTATTCCTTCATTGTATTGGTTCCTAGTGCTACCATAGCTAATTACACCAAAGGAGTGGCTGAAAACAATGGGAAATTATTCTCTCACAGTTCTGAGGGCCAGGCACCCGAAAGGAAGTACACAGCATTCCTCAGTTGGGCAGGGCCAGGCTTTCTCTGAGCTCCAAGGGATAATCTGTCCCTGCCCCTTCTAGCTTCTGGTGGCACCCAGCAAATCTTGGTGTCCCTTGGCCTCTATCTTCACTCCAATCTTCGCCTCTGTTGTCATATCATCTTCTTCCCTTTGTGTGTACGTCTGGACTTCCTTCTCCTTTCTCTGGTAAAGACACTAGACATTGGATTTAAGGTTCACTATGATCCCATATGACTTAACTAATTACATCTGCAAATACCTTATTTCCATATAAAGTCATATTGTGCAGTTCTGGGTGGAGATGACTTTTGGGGAGGCATGAGTCAACCGAGTACATGCATCTACTTCCTAGTGAGTTGTATATTCCTCTATTATTATAGTGGAGATTATAACATAAATCCATGACTTTTTAAAGTCTAATGTAAATTAGACCTTATATTATTTTTCAGATGGTGCACTGTGCTTAAGCCACTTGAACTCCATGTAGCTCCCTGAATTTTGTGTTCTTGCTATGTATTTTATTTCTATGAATATTTTACAACGTATAAGACATTTTATACAGTGAACATTCACTTAGATTTTCCCCATGTGTTCTTTTGCTACGTTTCATTTCCTTATCAACTTCTTGCTTTCATCTGTGATTGTTTTTGTTCTGCCTAATGCTCTCATTAGTATTTTCTGTATCGCAGATCCTGCTGGTGACACATCCTCTCAGTGTCCAGAGGACATCTTTATTCTGTTCTCATTTGGGGGAATCTTCTTCCCAGGTATAGAATTCTAGCTTTGTGCTTCTTTTCTTTCAAACAGTAAATAAATCATTCCATTGTCCTCTACCTTCCATCATTTCTACTGAGAAGTCATCTGTAAATGTTATTGTTGCTTCTTTGAAGGTAATACGTCTTGTTTTCCTCTGGCTGTTTTTAAATTTTTCTCAGTCTTTGGATTTCAGCCCCAATGTGCCCAGGTGTAGTTTGCTTTGTATTCACTTGCTAAAGATTCTTGGTTTGGGAGGAGGTTCCTTTTTTCTTTCTGTTTTTTCTTTTCTTTTCTTTTCTTTTTTCTTTTTCCACAGGTCTCCTTTGTTGCCCAGGTTAGAGTGCAGTGGTGCAATCTTGGCTCACTGCAGCCTCTACCTCCCAGGCTCAAGTGATCCTCCTCCTTAGCCTCTTGAGTAGCTGGGACTACAGATGTACCTCCAAGCTAGGCCAAGTTTCTATATTTTTTGTAGAGGTTTTTTTTTTTTTTTGAGACAGAGTCTTGCTCTGTCACCCAGGCTGGAGTGCAGTGGTGCGATCTCGGCTCACTGCACTCTCTGCCTCCCACATTCACACCATTCTCCTCCTCAGCCTTCCGAGTTGCTGGGACTGCAGGCACCTGCCACAACGCCCAGCTATTTTTTTTTTTTTTTTTTTTTGTATTTTTAGTAGAGACGGTGTTTCACCATGTTAGCCAGGATGGTCTCGATCTCCTGACCTTGTGATCCGCCCGCCTCTGCCTCCCAAAGTGCTAGGATTACAGGTGTAAGCCACCACACCTGGCCAAGATTGGGTTTTGCTATGTTGTCCTGTCTAGTCTTCAACTCCTGAGCTCAAGCAATTTGCCCACCTTGGCCTCCCAAAGTGCTGGTATTACAGGTGTGAGCCATCACACCTGGCCTAAAGATTCTTAAATGTTTTTTGCATCTACACATTTCATCAGGTTAAAGTTCTTGTCCATTATATCTTCAAATATTTTACTACCCCTATTTTACTCCTCTCCTTGTAGGATTCAATCATTTTTCCCATATATTTTCACAAAATGCAGGCATATTTATTGCTCCACTTTCTTTATTTCCCTCTTTTCTTTCCCATCTCTGAATTCAGGCT
Organism: Theropithecus gelada; assembly: GCF_003255815.1. Lineage (NCBI taxonomy): Eukaryota > Metazoa > Chordata > Mammalia > Primates > Cercopithecidae > Theropithecus > Theropithecus gelada. The sequence continues at coordinate 18,534,001 of NC_037670.1, forward strand.
TGAAATTTCCTCATCTCCCTTCCTTTATTAATCTTCTCTTTGGTTTTGTCTATAGGTTGTAAAGCTAAGCTACTTAGTTCTTAGTTTCAGCTATTGTGTTCTTCGTTTCCAGAATTTCTGTTTGATTCCATTTAATAAATCCAGTTTGACAATGAAATTCTCCATTTGTTCTCTTTTTTCTTGAGCAAAGTTGATCAGCATTACTTTAAATTCCAGTTTCACAATTCTAATATGTAGATCTCCTGCACATCTGTTTCTCTTGTTTGTTTTTTCCTCTTGGTCTTTTGGTCAGTTGGTCTTGTCTTCTAGTATCCCTAGTAATTTTTTGACTGAATGAAGGACTTTATGAAAATTTATAAGATTATTTGAGCTTCTGTTGATGCTGCTGTCTCCAGAAGAGATCACTTTTGTTTCTGGGAGGGAGTTAGGCTACAGGCAGATCATATGAGTTCAATACGAGCTGATTTAAAGATAGGCTTCATTGTTCTTTCTGGTTTTTCCTTCCTCCTAGGGGTAGCCCTTCACTTATATTCAGCATTTCCAACTGAAAGCCTAGGTTTTTTTATTTTTTATTTTTTTACTAGACTCCCTCCACCTTGTCAGGTCCTGAACTCTGTGTTTTCTTCTAATTCCGTGAGACTACTAAAAGCTCTGCTTAGCTGATCAGCCTCTCGGCCTTTTGGCTGTGGTCTGTGAATTGGTAAATGCCTCAATAAGAAAATCCACAAGGAATATTGGAGTCAGTTCTGTGCACTTTCTCTCTAATGGGGATTCACTCAAGTCTCAGCTGTCTTGATAATTCCCGGCCCTTACGAACAGAGATTTTGTTTGTAAACCAGGTTTCCTCATTTTTCTCAGCTAGATTCCAGTCTGATGTAAGCCACTTCCCCACACACAAAAGGAGAACTTGACAGAGCATTTTATACAGCATAAGAAAAAGGTGACACAATGGAATCGTTTTCAGAGCTCAGAATTACTCTTCAATAATTTCTCTAAAAAAGTATAACTTGAGCCCATTTTTATAAAGGCTCTTCCTTGGGCCAGGCACTATTTTAGGCCTTTGAGGACTGAGTGGTGAACAAGACAAACACACTTCCTGCCCACATGCAGCTTACGTTTGAGGAACGGAAGCTGAGGACAGCAAGGACAATGAGCAGGAACGGGGAAGACACGTGGTGCAGAAACACTGATGATGGCCAGGCACAGGGCTCACGCCTGCAACCCCAGCACTTTGGCCAAGGCAGGAGGATCACTTGAGACCCCATCTGTACAAAAAAAAATACATAAATAAGAAATATTGATCATGGAACTTGAGTTATCTATGATTGAAGCACATCATAAATCTATGACCTTTAAAAGCAGAACCAAATCCATGGGCCAGTCCAAAACGTTTCTTTCCTGGCCAAAACCCAGTCCTATCCCCAGTGTTCCCACACGCACGTCTGACGGGGCCTCGGGGAAGGCCGTGGGGAGGGGCGTGGCCTCTCCTTCCTTGCTCCTCTTCTCCCTGTTTTGGACTCTAGCTCCTCCAGTGATGGGGACAGGGGAAGGAATGTGCAGGGCCACCACTGCGAGGCTCACTGGCCCCTGCTGCACCTTCTCGCCGGCTGCTCCAGTGATCCTGTGCTTCTACCGGCTGCTTCTGCCTCTTCAGTGAGGACCTGCTTTAGGGAGGAGACGCCCCCATAATCATGAGTGGGACAGCTCTTGCTTTGGCATGCCATACTTTGCATAGGGTGAAGGGCCACCCCTGCCTTTACAGCCCCCTTCTTACAACCTGGGCAGCACTGGAGGGGTGCAGACCAGGCCCACCTCCACTCTTGCCCCCAGGGATCCACATGGGACAGGCTACAGCCCAGACATGACAGGAGATTTATGAGCTGGGCCACATCACAGGCAAACAAACATCTCTAGTCACGACACACGCTGCCTCTCAGCAACCAGGAAGGAGAGGCTGTGGGCCCTGGAACAACAAGGCCAGGAGGGGTATAAAAGCCGGAGAGCCCCACGAAGCTCACACACTCACACACTCACTCACTCCCACACTCACTCCCTCACACCTCCTCCAGCTCACCTCCCCAACCCCAGCATGGCCGCATCTACCATGTCCGTCTGCTCCGGCACTTACTCTGACTCCTGGCAGGTGGACGACTGCCCAGAGAGCTGCTGTGAGCCCCCCTGCTGCGCCCCCAGCTGCTGTGCCCCGGCCCCATGCCTGACCTTGGTCTGCACCCCAGTGAGCTGTGTGTCCAGCCCCTGCTGCCAGGCGGCCTGTGAGCCCAGCCCCTGCCAATCAGGCTGCACCAGCTCCTGCACACCCTCATGCTGCCAGCAGTCCAGCTGCCAGCCGGCTTGCTGCACCTCCTCCCTGTGCCAGCAGGTGTGCTGCGTGCCCGTCTGCTGCAAGCCTGTGTGCTGCAAGCCTGTGTGCTGTGTGCCCACCTGCTCTGAGTCTTCCTCTTCATGCTGCCAACAGTCTAGCTGCCAGCCAGCTTGCTGCACCTCCTTGCCCTGCCAGCAGGCCTGCTGTGTGCCTGTCTGCTGCAAGCCCGTCTGCTGTGTGCCTGTCTGCTCTGGGGCTTCCTCTCTGTGCTGCCAGCAGTCTAGCTGCCAGCCGGCTTGCTGCACTACCTCCTGCTGCAGACCCTCCTCTGTGTCCCTCCTCTGCCGCCCCGTTTGCAGGTCCACCTGCTGCATGCCCGTCTCCTCCTGCTGTACCCCCGCCTCCTCCTGCCAGCCCAGCTGCTGCCACCCGGCCTCCTGCGTGTCCCTCTTCTGCCGCCCCACGTGCTCCCGCCCGGCCTGCTGAGCCCTCTGCTCAGGCCAGGAGTCTAGCTGCTGATGTGCACACCCCCCTGGGCCAGCTGGGTTCAATTCCTGACCTGGTTTAGGTGGTTGCCCCCACCTAGGATGGGTCCCTGTGTCTCCCCTGTGCTGAGGTGACCTCCCCCTTGCTCCCAGGAGCCCCCATTCTCGCAGCTCCCCACCTCTTGTCTCCCAGCAGGTGCCCACCTGCCTGCTGGGTCTCCTGTCCTCCCTCCCAGCTTTTCTGCCGTGGGTCACTTGGCCTCGACTTGAACCTGTCAGCACCTCCTCCTGCTCCCGAATAAACTCTCCTTGGTCACCTGATTCTCTTTTCCTGTTGTGCTCCTGGGGGGACACACAGTTTTGAGCTGACATTGGTCTCCTCCAGCCATGACTGTTTCTAGGAGTGAGTGACTTAACCGAGAAGTCACAGGGGACAGTGGCCTAACTCCTTCAGGGAGGCCACCAGGTGGGACTCCCAGCCACTCCCAGGAAGGCTCAGTCCTGGCTCAGCCTCCATGCCCGGGTCTTCCTGAGCCTGGTCATTCACTGTGGTGCCCTGGGCTGTGGGGCTCTCCAGGTCCCAGGACCGTCCCACTGTCCCACCTGGGAGAGCCCACCCTGCAGGGTCACCTGCCAGGAAGCTGATCTGGCATCCGGGCACTGCAGCCGCCAGGTCTGGTCACTCACTCTGTGCCACCCCAAGGGTTCTGCCCATTTAGCAGCAATGCGAGGGGAGAGTGAGGGGTGCTGCACCTGCACAGGAAACAAGGGACTTGATGGGGACAAAAGCATCATGGGGTGGGCGGACGGATGCACAGGATTCCCCGAAACCTGGGCACTGCCCGGGTTCTTCTCTGGGGGCAGCAGGTTCCATGGAGGTGTAGGGATGAGGAGCCTGGGTCCCACAGATGACGCCGGTGTGGGCACACAGTCAGCGACACTCCCATCTCTCTAAGGCTTGGTCCACGCAGGGGGCATGAGCTGCCTGTGGTGTCCTGTGGGAAAGGCCGTCCGTGGGGACAGTGGCAAGATCAGGCAGCACATGGGGCTCTGAGCAGAGCAGTCTGTCCTCAGACTGAGACAAGCTCCTCCAGGCCAGCTGCAGAGACCAAAACCCTGATGAGAATGCCCCCCCGGGATGCTGCAGTCGCCCCGCAGCCAGACCGGCCACAGCCTGATGGATGTGGTGCTGCCATGGCTGTGGTCACAGCAGGTGCAGAAACGCCACAGAAAGTGAGGTGGAACCCGGGCGGGGGGCTGAGGGGGGGCGTGTGATTGCTGCCCAGTGCCCTCAGTGACTGGGGGACCCTGCGTGACCCCGGCTCGGCCTGCTCTGCTCTCAGCTCCCTGCCCTCTGCACTGACGGCTACTGGGAACCCACTATGGCCTAAGTGCACGGCCGCCCACACTGTTTCCTGTTCACATTCTTAGCCCATTTTCCATCATGCTGTGTGTTTTTCTTGTGGATTTAGGGCTGGGGGATCCTCTGTCCATCACATGCACTCCAAATATTTCCAAGCCCGTCATTGCTTCTGTACGGCACACTCCCTGAGACTGGAAACAGGCCTACATTTGCTGATACTGGTTTCATTGTTATTGCCTAGATTCAACTTTTTGCCCCATTTGCTGATAGGACTTGTGTGAGGTATGACGTATTAATCTTTCTCTTCCACCAATAGCCAACTGTCCCTTTTTAAAGTTAGTTTGTTCTCTCCAACTCCCATTTGAAACATCTCTTTCACCTGATAAAAATGTTTGTGTAGTCTGCTTCTGAAATCTATATTTTGTATTTTGTTCTATGAATCTCTTGATCTACCCTTGCATCCATTCCAGATGTTTTATCCATGTTATTCAGCTTCATAATACATCCTAACAGCTCATAAGGAAAGTGCCACTATCTTATTTTCTAAAAACGTTGATTCTAGCTTGTTCTCGATTAATTTTAGAAAGCTTTTCAAGTATTTTTTAAACTGCTATAATTTTTATTGGGATTGCATTGAGCTTTTAAATATGTAGGAGGAAACTATAATTGTTCATATTGTCTTGCCTTGCAGTTACATAGTACAATAGGCACATTAGAATTCTATCATTTTCTTCTATAGATCTAAAATATTCCTCTTTGGGTTAATTCCTAGGTATTTCATAGGGATGTTTTACTAGTGTGAATGGGGAACAGTTTTCTGTTATGTTGTCTTAGTATATAAATCTTACATATATATCTATATAAACTATTCGTATATATATTATCTTCATATCAAACCATATGTTTAGCTCCTTTCCTTTGCAAGTTCTCTTATTAGTTCTTAGAGTTTGTCATTGATTTTCTTGGATTTTTCTGTGTAGATGAGCTTATCATTTGAAAATAAGGAGAATTTAATTTCTCATTTCCAATCTTTAAAACTCCCATTTCTATTGTTTTTCTGTAGCAACATTACTTTGAACACCCAGGATGATGCTGAATAAAATTAAAAGAATCCTTGATTGTTCCTGACTTTCATGAGAAAGTGTCAAAGGTTCACCACTGCACATGGTGTTTGCTGTGGGGTTTAAGTAGAAACCTTTTTTTTTTTTTTTTTAACTAAGTCTATTTCCTTTTTGCTATGAATTTTCATTTACTAGAATCAAGAAGGAATGTTCAGAGGGGGAAAAGTGGATTCTAAAGACATGGTGTTCCCTGAGGCATAGTTTCTAAATCTCCCTAAATCCCAAATAGAAACAGAATTATCAGATAGAAAAAGAAAAACCCATGGGTTCCATTTAGGACAGAACTTAATGGCAAGATATCACCCAAGGGCCCAAAATGCGAGTGGGTAGGAACCAGGCCCAGAAGCCAGTGTTGCTGAGGTCTGTGCAGGAGGACGCCCAGGGGAGCACTGACAGGAGCAGCAGCCTAAGGATGGGAGAAGCCCAGCACCGCCTGGAAAGGGGGCCAGAGTGCGAGCAGCCCCTGCAGCTGGGCAGGTCGCTCCTCTCCATCAGCCATGGAGCACCAGCGGCCACAGGGAGAAGCCTGACAGGGCTGGACTCGGCCACTGTGAACTCTCGAGCCTGAGTCACCAGGGCCTCCTTCCATGGAAGGGTCCCTCTGTCTCCCAACCTGAGGGTAAGGAGCTTGGAGTGGAAACAAAGTTGGGCAGAACAGAAAGTCCACTTCCAGTGGAAAAAGACCTAATAGCCCCATAGGCAGTTTTTTTGTTTTGGTTTTGTTTTGTTTTGTTTTGTTTTGATAAACATAGAAATTGATCCTTCTGGTCTCAAAGCTCAAAACTTTGCTTTATCTGTAATCCCAGAACTTTGGGAGGCCGAAACAGGCAAATCACCTGAGGTCAGGAGTTCAAGACCAGCCTGGCTAACATGGTGAAACCCCGTCTCTACTAAAAATACAAAATTAGCTGGGTGTGGTGGCAGGCGCCTGTAATCCCAGCTACTTGTGAGGCTGAGGCAGGAAAACTGCTTGAACCTGGGAAGCAGAGGTTCCAGTGAGCAGGCATCCTGCCACTGCGCTCCAGCCTGGGCAACAGAGTGAGACTCTGTCTCAAAAAAACAAAAAACAAAAAAACAAACAAAACCTTTGCTTTATCTGGGCAAGGAAGCAATGATGATGAACAAGGGGTCCCATGCCTCATTGTCAGGATATGGTGATCTGGTGATTGATTGATTGATTGAATGAGCAAAAAAGCTCATTGATACTTTTTTGAGAGGCCTTTGTTTTACACATTGCTACATTTCTTCCCTGCTACATAAACCCCTGGTTTTAGTCAGGAAGATGGATTTGAGACTGAACTCGCATCTCCTCCGATGCAGCACCTGACTAAAGCCTTCTTCCTGGGCAACTGATTGTCTCAGTGACTGGCTTTTTGTGTGTGAACAGCAGGACCCAGACTGAACCCTGGGTGTTTCAGTAACACACCAGGATGGAGTAAGGACTAGATGGACTTTCCCACCCGGGCCAGCGGAAACAATTATCAATCATGCAACAGTGGTTGGGGATATTGGACTTGAGGCAGCACAGCACAGGCACCCCTGAGAGCAGGAGGCAAACACAGAAGTCTCACGACCATCCCTCCCACCACCCTGCTTAGAGAGTTTCCAGGAGACAGTACAGACAGGGGAACCTGGGTTTCAGAGATGGATCTGGGAGGCGAGGAAGACCAAGGCAGTTCATGTTCCTAGGACAGAGTGCCAGAGGGGAAAGGGCTGCACCAAGAGAGCTGCCGGCTTCCACAGAGGTCCCCTCAAATCTTCAGCTTAGTAATGACCAGCAAATGTGTGTGAGACTGAGACTGGGGAGAACTGATAAAATTAGGTGCCATAACCCTCAGAGACCAAACAGAGCCAGAAATAGTGCCTACTCCCACCTGCTGGGATGGAAAAGCCTCATAGTTTTCAAGGCACTGGGTAGATAACTCAGAAGTGGGAGCATAACTAGCCCTAGAGTAACCACTGGTCCAGTCCTGCCTAACCCAGCTTATAGGCAAGCTGCAAGATAATGAGCTTTCCAGTAAGTTAACTACACCCTAGAACACAGCTCAAGAGCATTCATAGGAATCAAAATATCCAGCACCTAATAACATAAAATTCACAATGCTGGGCATCCATTCAAAAACTACCAGGCATGCAAAGAGGCAGGAAAATGTGGCACCTATTAAGGATCAGATCAGGTGAAACTAACTAGAAATGTCACAGATCATAGAGTTAGTAAGCAAGGACATTAAAGAGTCATAACTATATTCCATACATTCAAGAAGTTAGAGAAAAGGTAGGCATATCAAGGAAAGACGAGGAGGATCTTTTTAAAGAAGACACAAAGAGAACATCTAGAAAGGAAAACAATACCTGAGGTGAAAATTACACCAGATGAGATTAACAGCAGAATAAACACTGCAGAAGAAAAATCAAGTGAATATGAAGACATAGCAATAGAAACGATCTAAAAGGAAACACAGAGACAAAAAAACAAAGCACTAGTGAGTTGTAGGAAACATCCAGTAACCTCACATACATGTAATTGGGGTTCTCACGAAGAGAGAGAAGGAGGCATGGAAAAGAGACTGTCAGATTAGATAAAAAGGCAAATCTCAACTATGCTTCTTGCAAGAAGTACACTTTACATAAAATGACATAAAGAGGTTAAAGTTTTTAAATGAAAAATGGACTAAATTAATCCTGAAGCAAGCATAAAGTATGAAACAGTAAAGATAAAAGCAGAAATTGATTAAGTGAAAAATAATAAAACAATGTGATAATCAATGAAACCAAAGCTTGTTCTTTGAAAAGATAAATTTAATAAACATCTAGTTAAACTTACTGGGAAAAGATAACAAAGACACAAATTGTCAATATCAGGAAGGGAAGAAGAGGCATTACTACATATCCCACAAGCATTAAAAGAATAAAAAGGGGCCAGAGCAGTGGATCACACCTGTAATCCCAGCATTTTGAGAGGCTGAATTGGGAGGATTGCTTGAGGTCAGGAGTTCAAGACCAGCCTGGGCAATCTAGCGAGACTCCATCCATACAAAAACTTTAAAATTACCTGGGCAGGTGGCATGTTCATATTGTCCCAGCTACTCGGGAGGCTGAGGCAGGAGGATCACTTGAGGCCAGGAGTTCAAGGCTGCCAAAAACTGTACACAAACAATGTTTACAGAAGCTTTGTCCATAATCATCAAAACAGGAGACAAAACATCCCTCCGTCATTGAATGGGTAAACAACCTGTGGTATATCCATACAATGGAATACTACTGAGCAATTAAAAGCAATAAACTATTGACATACAGCACAACTTGGATGAATCCCAAGCGCATTTTGCTCAGTGAAACAAGTGAGACCTCTCGGGTGGCATATTGCATGATTCCATTCATTATTCTACACACTGAATGCCCAAGTTACATGACATTCCAGAAGAGACAGTGAGTCAACACAAGGGGATTTTTGAGGATGCTGGAATTCCTCTGTCTGGCACTGTGGTGGTAGATACAGGACTTGAAATACTTGTCAAAATTCATGGAACTATGCACCACAAAGGGTGAATTAAATGAAAAAGGAGAAAGAGGGGGAGAGGGCAGGAGGATGATGAGGAGGAGGAGGACAAGGAGGAAGAGGAGGACAAGGAGGAGGAGGACGAGGAGGACAAGGAGGAAGAGGAGGACAAGGAGGAGGAGGACGAGGAGGACAAGGAGGAGAAGGACGAGGAGGAGAAGCAAGAGGAGGAGGAGGAGGAGGAGGATGAGGGGGAGAAGGATGAGGAGGAGGAGGATGAGGATAAGGAGGAAGAGGATTAATCATTGCTACTTGGTTCTATAAGGTTAAGGGAAGCAGGTGTACTTCCTCTCCCTAAAGAAGTTAAGAACCTAATTTTTTATTTTTTTTTTTTTTTTGCTCCTTATTCTTTTATGTATTATACTTCTCTTTGAAGTTGCTTTTTGTTTTGTGGGACTATATGCTCTGAAGACATTTTCATAGTTGCATTGTGTGAAACGCTCTGATTTCCGTTAGACCAGATGATTTAGTAGAGTTCGATATTCCCAGTAACTTTCCCGCAGACTGAAGACTTGGTTCGATTGTCGTTGGACATGCAGATTTTCTAAGCTGCAGTAGGATGCCAGTCTCTCTGGAGGTTGTTAGGGTTTTTCTTTATATTTGGTGTCAGAAGTGTCACCAGCCTGTCCAGATGTGCAGCATTCTCCATTCAGTTTGTCCCATATTTGGTAAAATTTCGAATCTGAAGACCCTTGGTTTCATTCCATCCTGGGAAGTTTCCTCCGATTTTGATTTCTCCCTTTTGCTGCTCTTTCTGGAAAATCCTATTTGATGAACACTGGATATTCTGGAGGAATCATGTTTCTCTTAAGTTTTCTCCTATATATGCCATCTGTGTCATTTTGCATTGTGTGTGAGACACTTCTTTCTCTCTTCCCGTTAACTCCTTCTCGCCGCACCGGCTCCAGCCTGCTGTTCAGCCCTTCTCTGCGTGCAGGGCGTCTTCAGCTCATGAGCAGCACTCATCAGAGGGGCCCTCACTCTGTCCTGACTTTCAGCGCCCTGTTGCCCAGGCACAGAGTCTGGGATTTCAGGTCCCCTGCAACACGACAGAGTGCACAGCTCAAAAGACAGGCTGCATGCTGAGGATACATGTTCTGTGAAATGTCTGCTTAGAGGACCAGGCACAGAACAGGGCATCAACCCAGCCCTCAACTCTAATCAGGGATTTTACAGGCTGGGCAAATACTGTTGTGTAAATAAACTAGAATGAATGAGGACTCCAAGGACCCAGCTCAAAACACCAACAAGGAAAGGGAAGACTCGTGGAGCCTCCAGCTAGAACAACACACACCCTAGCCAGATATAAAAGCCCAGCTGCCCACAGCACCTCAGGCACTCACTCACACACACACACTCACTCACTCACACACACCCCCGGCTCAACCCCCAGTATGGCCGCATCCACCATGTCCGTCTGCTCCAGTGATCTGAGCTATAGCAGCCGGGTCTGCCTGCCCAGATCCGGTGACTCTTGCACTGATTCCTCCTGGCAGGTGGACGACTGCCCAGAGAGCTGCTGTGAGCCCCCCTGCTGCGCCCCCAGCTGCTGCGCCCCAGCCCCCTGCCTGACCCTGGTCTGCACCCCAGTGAGCTGTGTGTCCAGCCCCTGCTGCCAGGTGGTCTGTGAGCCCAGCCCCTGCCAATCAGGCTGCACCAGCTCCTGCACGTCCTCGTGCTGCCAGCAGTCTAGTTGCCAGCCGGCTTGCTGCACCTCCTCCCCCTGCCAGCAGGCCTGCTGTGTGCCCGTCTGCTGCAAGCCTGTGTGCCGCAAGCCTGTCTGCTGTGTGCCCACCTGCTCTGGGGATTCCTCTTCATGCTGCCAGCAGTCTACCTGCCAGCCGGCTTGCTGCACCTCCTCCCCCTGCCAGCAGGCCTGCTGTGTGCCCGTCTGCTGCAAGCCCGTCTGCTGCAAGTCCGTCTGCTGTGTGCCTGTGTGCTCTGGGGCTTCCTCACTGTGCTGCCAGCAGTCTAGCTGCCAGCCAGCTTGCTGCACCTCCTCCTGCTGCAGACCTTCCTCCTCCGTGTCCCTCCTCTGCCGCCCCGTGTGCAGCTCCACCTGCTGCGTGCCCGTCCCCTCCTGCTGTGCCCCCACCTCCTCCTGCCAGGCCAGCTGCTGCCGCCGGGCCTCCTGCGTGTCCCTCCTCTGCCGCCCCATGTGCTCCCGCCCAGCCTGCTGAGGCCTCTTCTCAGGCCAGGAGTCCAGCTGCTGACAGGCATGTCCCCCAGGGCCAGCCAGGTTCAGGTCCTGACCTGGGTTAGGTGGCTGCCCCCACCTGGGATGGGGTCCCCGTGTCTCCCCTGTGCTGAGGTGACCTCCCCCTCCTTGCTCCCAGGGGTCCCATCCTTGCAGCTCCCCAGCTCCTGCCTCCCACCATGTGCCCATATGCCTGCTGGGTCCCCTGTCCTCCCTCCCAGCTTCTCTGCACTGGGTCACTTGGCCTCAACTTGAGCCTGTCAGTACCTCCTCCTGCTCCCCAATAAACTCTCCTTGGTCACTATTCTCTTTTCCTGTTGTGCTCCTGGGGGACACATGGTGTGAGCTGACATTGGTCTCCTCCAGCCATGACTGTTTTTAGGAGTGAGGGCAGTGGCCTACCTCCTCTGGACGGGTTACCAAGTGGGACTCCGGTCACCCAGGAAGGCTCAGTCCTGCTCAGCCCCCTTATGCCCTGGGTGTGAGCAGGGCTGGGGTGGAGATTCCCTGCCACAATTCTCCTGGCTGTGGGCTCAGCTCTCCCTTCCTGGCCAGCTCCCTGCCCCACCTCAAGGCTCCCTAACGTTCCCACCATCACTGGAAGGATTTTGTCTTTCCTTTGTCTCTTACTGGCATCCACACATCACACCCATGCCCTGAAAACCTCCAGCTGGGAGTGTTCCCTCTCATGGGGCGGGGGGTGAGTTCAGGTGGCCGCCTCCCACCATAGCATCAAAGGGGCTGGGTTGTCCTCTCCACTCCCAGGACAACCGGGGGCATGGGACCCAAACTAGGACAAGTGGGTTTTGCTGAATTGAACATTAAATTAAATATGCAGACTGTGGCCAGGCACAGTGGCTTATGCCTGTAATCCCAGCACTTTGGGAGGCCGAGGTGGGCGGATCACAAGGCCAGGAGTTCGAGACCAGCCTGACCAACATGGTGAAACCCTGTCTCTACTAAAAAGTACAAAAATTAGCCAGGCATGGTGGTGCACACCTGTAATCCCAGCTACTCAGGAGGATGAGGCAGGAGAATCGCTTGAACCCGGGAGGGGGAGCTTGCAGTGAGCTGAGATCTGGCCACTGCACTCCAGCCTGGGTGACACAGCAAGACTCTGTCTCAAAAAAAATAAAAAAATAAATAAAAATAAAAAGCAGACCATAGGGGGTGACTGGCTTCTTCAGAAAAGTGGCTGCCTAGAATATGGCTTCCAATTTTACATGGGCAAAGACTTGCTAAAAATATATATGCAGTCATGTGTTGCTTAATGATGGGATTACGTTTTGAGGAATGCATTTTTTAGGCGATTTTGTCATCGTGTGAATATCACCGAGTGTATTTACATAAACCTAGACGGTGCAGCCCACTACACACCTAGGCTGTACGGTGCACACACATGGTGCACACGCTGCACACCAAGGCTCTACGGCTCCTAGCTGCAAACCTTACAGCACGCCACAGTGTGAATAGTGCAGGCAGTCGCAGTGTACAAACAGTGTATTTGTGTTTCTAAACACAGACAGGATACAGTAACAAGTCAGTGTTACAATCTTACAGGACCACCATCCCCTGTGCTGTGCACGGTCGGGGAAACATGGTCTGGCCACACATGACTGTATACTCTCTGTTTTCACACCTGCTTTACCTTTCAGGCTTAATCACTTTCAATTCTTTAATTGTGTTAGGCTAGGAGTTAATGGAATCTAAATTGCAAATAAGTATCATCAAGTACTTCGTTTCACATAACCCAAGTTGGAAAGGAAGCCAAAAAGCTCTGAGGTCTTGGTGGACACTGCATTTGCATTCGTTCTTGTTTTTCAACTGTGGTAAAATACACATAACATAAAATGTACCATCGAAACTATTTTTAGGGGTACAGTCAGTGGCATTCAGGACATTCATGTTGTTGTGCAGCCATCACCACCGTTCATCTCCAGAACTTCTTTGTCTCCCAACACTGAAACTCCACACCCATTAAACATTCACTCCCCATCACCCCCCAGCCCCGGCACCCACCATTCTACCTTTTGTCTCCGTGAATCTGACCAGTCTAGTGACCTCATATAAGCGGAACATCCCCAGGGTTCATCCATGTCGTAGTGTGTGTCAGCATTTCCTTCCCTCTTTATGGCTGACTGATATTCCACTGTGTGGATGGACCTCATTGTGTTTACCCATGCATCTGTGCATGGACACTTGTGTTGCTTCTACCTTTTGGCGATTGTGAGTAAAGCTGCTATGAACATGGGTGTACAAGCATCTCTTTCAATTCTTTTGAGAATGGACCCAGAAGTGGAATTGCTGAATCATTTGGTCATTCTGTTGATAACTTTTTGAGCCACTGTTTTCCACGGTGGCTGTGCAATTTTAGTTTCCCACCAACAGTGCACAATAGTTCCCGTATCTCCACATTGTCGCCAGCATACCACTTTCTGTTCTTTGGGCATTAGCCATCCTGGTGTGTGGGGGTGCATGGACCCGTGCTCCTGACTAAGCCAGTCCCTACTCCCTGGCGCCAGCCTTGCCCCTGGCCCAGCAGCCCCACCTCTCACACATCAGCCCTGTCACATACCACCCCCACCCCTCACACACCAGTCCCGCCCCCTCACACCAGCCCCACCCCCTCACACCAGCTCCACCCCTCACATACCAGCCTCACGGCTCACACACAAGCCCCACCCTCTCACCTATCAGCCAAACCCCCCTCACACACCAGCCCCACCCCCTCACACCAGCTCCACCCTCTCACACACCAGCCATGCCCCTCACACACACCCAACCCCCCACACCTACCCCACCCCCTCACAACAGCCCTGCCCCTCACACACGCACCCTTTCACACCCACCCCACCCCTCACACCAGCCCCGCCCCTCACACACCAGCTCCACCCCCTCATACACCAGCCCCACCCCCTCACACCAG